>NC_141941.1:8870542-9178507 GCF_057802395.1 Ceratotherium simum simum
CTGTTGTTAATTTTACCTTCTTTTCTTTACGGGAACCTACAAAAAACAAAACAAAACAAAAAAAGTTTACAACCATACGTAGAGATATCTTAGCAGGACATCTGAAAAATCTCATAGTTATAACCATAGTTTAAGTCACCATCATTACTTAATGGACACTGAAGGGCAGCAGAACATGCCAGCCCAAAATATGCTTCTTTGAGATAAGGATTATTTTGTGCTGATTATTTTGAGAAACTGCAGAGACAGGAGAAGTTCTGAAATTGGAGTAGAAGTTACCCTTTTGTAAGTGAAATTTACATTAGATAGGGGGCCTGTAGCAGGAAGAGAGCTATTACCAAAGATCACTTCATCTGAGAGACTTCCTGCATGGCAGAGCAAAATCTGCTTATCATACGTTTCTTCTTCTCACCTTCTTGTGAAATTTTTGCCCCTGCTTTGAAGCCCCAGACCCCTGTCCCTCTCTTTAGCTCAAGATGGTACGGCAGCCTTAGCTACCTGGCTGCTTTTTTGAGTCTCATATCTTTGTAGGGCTCTCATATGTACATATGTAATTAAAATTGTTTGTTTTTCTCTTGTTAATCTGTCTTTTATTACAGAGAGTCTCAGCCAAGAACCTAGGAGAGTAGAGGGAAAATTATTTTTCCTCCCCTACAATGCCTTCAAAGTCTCATATTCACTTTAGGTTTAACATCAGTTCCTGACTAAATACTTGCAAAATACCTTGGTCACCATAGTGGTTTGTGACACATCATCTTCACCTGGATATCTGCAGAAGCCTGTGGTCTCTACTAGGTTTTAAAAAACAACAACGTATCTTACATGGAGACCTACAGATTATCCAGATAAACGACATTGTTGGGGCAATCATCTCGAACCTGAGTATCTGTAAAATAGCTTGGTATTACCATGGTTAGTTACATATCATTTCTACCTGGATACCTTCAAAATTCCATGGTTACCACATTTTTGACACCAACATCTCTTACCTGGATGCTTGCAAACTCCCTTGTTCACTAGAGTGGTTAGGATCACTATCATCTTTTAACTGCAAACCTGCAAAATCCACCAATCATCAATTTCATGCTTAAGGACAGTATCATCTCTTTACTACAACCCTGAGAAATCTTATGGTTGTTTTTGTGGCTAGGTTCACCATAGCACTAGGAATACCACAAAATGCCATGTTCACTAATGTGATAAGGGACACCATCAGCTTCTACCTACCTATCTGAGAAATCGCAATTTCAGTACTGTAGTTAAGGTTACCATCATCTCTTAACTGGATATCTGTAAAATAACATGGTCAGTCCCATGATAGATTGATCATCATTTCTTACCTGTATAATTTCAATATTCTCTGTTTACTATCTATGCAGGAACATCCTCATTTCTTATCTGGATATTTACAAAATCCCATGGACATTATCATAGTGAGGGTCTCTGTTATCTTTTCACTCTATATCTACAAAAGCCCATAGGCACTACCATGGTTAGTGACACCACCAACTCTCCCGGAATTCATTCAGAATACTATGGTCACTTCAATGATGAGAGCCACTATCATCCCGTACCTGAGTATCTGTCAAATCCTACGGTCACTGAATCTCTTGAATAGACATTCAAGCCTTTTTATGCTCTGACTTCTACCTGTCTCACCAGTCTTAGCCCCTGCTATTCCCTCTCATCCTTTAGAATGCAAACATTCTAAGCAGTTGAACTTCCCTGAACATTCCTTCCTCTCCTGGTTACAGCAGTTGAATGCTCAAGCCAGCCCTTACCATCTAATGAGAGCTGATTATTGGCATCTCTTTGCAACTCAGTGTTCAGCGGCCTTGAAATTGGCCATGGTGGGAGTATTTACACCACAGTAACCAGTAAATGCTACATATCAGGGCTTTTCTTGTAACCATTTAGCAGGATGAGCTGACGAATAAAGTAATGAACAGAGAGAGGCACTACGGAATAATGACAACTCAGTCTTGCTTTCTCATGAATTTGATGTGAATTTTGTGGATGAAGGAATGTGTCAGTTTGCTCTACATATGCCTTAAAAGATATTATTTTTCCAAACTTGTGTACTTGACGAAAAGAATGGATAAATGCTTTTAATACGAATTACTTAATATAATATTAATGCTCACCAGGGATTTACATAATCTCAATATGTCCAAAGTTTATAAATTTAACGGGAAAAAAGTCCAATAATTAAATATTACTAGACCTAACCAAAAAAGGTATATATACAAACATATATATCACACATTTACCAGAGCAAATCTTATTGTGCTTTGTGTGACAATTTCTGTCAGTAACCGTATTTAGATTTCATGACATTCTCAGTCACTGCTCCTTTGGAAACCAAGTAAAATGTCCAGAAAGAGCAGCAGCCTTCTATATCCCTTGTTTTTAGGTCCACAGTGTGGAAGCCAATTTTATGGTGATTCCAGGAAATAAAAGCTCCACATGGCTGTACTTCTGTGTCCTTCAGACTGCCCTAAGAGTTGCAGGAGCAGAATGCAATAAATGAGGCCATTTTTTTTCATGTTGGGGTTGGTTTCAGCTTAAAACATCTTTATTTGTCCTTGCACCCCCGGTTTTCTGCTACCTTTCCCAATAATAGAATACTGATAAGTTAAATAGACCACGGTGATTATAAATATAGATATACCACCAGGCAATTTTCCTTGTTTAGAGAAAATGTTCTATTTTTAAATGATTATTCTTACCTACCACCCATTCCTACTCACCAAAGTCAGCCATCAGCCATGAGAAACAATGTTAGTGACACAATCAGTGTACCAACAGGGACATGAATTATCCCTGAGAATGCTGTTCTGCCTCCTAATCCCGCTTCTCACTGAACTCACCCTTCACTTTTTTGAAGTGAAAAAGATTGTCTTCTTTGCAGACAATGAGATTGTTACATGCACTAGTTGAATTCACATAGAATTCAACCTTACTTTGCAAGGAATTAAACGTGCTTTAAAATTATAACTTGGTACCAACTGGGTTTTTTTGTTTTGTTTTGTTTATATATTTGACATTTTAAAAAATTATTTTATTGAGGTCATATTGGCTTATAATATTGTGGAAACTTCAGGTGTGCATTATTATATATTAGTTTCTGTATAGACTGCATCGTGTTCACACACATAGTCTAGTTTCTATCCATCACTGTACACATGTGCCCCTTTACCCCTTTCCCAACTGAGTTTTTATACTCAAAAAAAATTCTTGGGGTCAGATTCATGTGGGGCTTTCCCTTTATATTCTGACTAAAGTAGAGAAAATGTTTGACGGCCCTATCTGTTAGCAATATAGTGAAAGAGTAACAGGAGAGGTTGTCTCCCTGTGTTTATCAACATCTGTCTGGCAACAAGAGGCAGCTAGCCCTGCTTTAGGCTAAGTAGAGGGCATTTGGGCTTCCAGCTATGGCATGCCCTGACTCACCAAGGTCTCTTGTCTCTATCAGCCTTGTACCATCATAGGCCATGACCAAGATGACTTCTACAATTAATTCTCATTGTACAGATCTCATGTCTATTATGTCTGAATACAATCACAATACTATATAGCTGTCGTTATATATGTGACATATAGTATATAATAAATATTATACATATATATTAGTATAAATACTACTAATAATTTTATGTCATAAGCTTGAAACTCCTGGAATTGATACTAAAATTACTATCGTGGTACTTAAAAGTTCCAACACCAATTACAACATGTGAAGTGGGGGGGTTTCCCCACACCACTGATTCTCTGACACCAGCTGGGTGTCCCACAAATTTAACTCAATTCTGACACTACCTGGAAACAGCATCAGATCCCGAAGGTTAAGAGCTCAGTCCCACAAGACTGCCCACATCTTCAGATGCCAATCACAAGTCCAGGTTGTTAGCTGTGCTTCTAACTGTCTGGCTATAAACCAGAGGTTCCCATGACCCCCTCACTGGGTTTGATTAACTTCCTAGAATAGCTCAAGAACTGAGAAACATTTTTCTTATTAGATTACCAGTTTGTTATGAAAGATATAACTCAGGAGCAGCCAGATGGCAGAGATGTGTAGGGCAAGGCATGAGGAAAGGGCGTGGAGTTTCCATGCTTTTTGAGCATGCCACTCTCCTCAAATCTCCATGTGTTCACCAACCCAGAAGCTCTCTGAACTCCATTCTTTTGGATTTTTATGGAGGCTTCATTACAGAGGCATGATTGATTAACTCATTGACCACTGGTGATTGAGTCAACCTCCGGCCCCTCTCCCCTCCCAGGAAATCAGAGGATGGGACCGAAAGTGTCAACCGTCTAATCAAGTTTGGTTCCCCTGGCAACCAGCCCCTATAGGTGCTTTGCAAAAGTCACCTCATTAACATAAATCCAGTTGTGGTGGAAAGGGGCTTGTTATGAATGACAAGACACCCATTTCACCTTTACGGATGTAAAGGGATTTCAGGAACTGAGGACAAGAGACCAAATATTATAACAAAAGATGTTCCCATTGCTTTTATTGCTTGGGAAATTCCAAAGGTTTTTGGAGCTGCGAGCCGGGAACCATGGATGAAGACCCAATACATATGAGAAATATATTTTGGTCATTTAAATGACCAAATATGTATTTCTTATAAATCACTATATTGCAGTATTAACAAAAAAAATCAAGAAGGGCTGACCCGATGGAATAGTGGTTAAGTTTGTGTGCTCCACTTCTGGTGGCCCAGAGTTCACTGGTTCAGATTCTGGGCACAGACCTAGACACCACTCATCAAGCCATGCTGTGGCAGGGGTGCCATATAAAGAACAGGAAGATGGCATGGATGTTAGCCCATCCATAAAGGCCAATCTTCCTCAGCAAAAAACCAAAAATAATAATAAGAGAAAAACCACACACACAAACAAAATAGTCTGCCACTTCTAACCATACTATTTACTTAAAAATAAAACCCTACTTATGAATTTTGATTCCTTCATTATCTTCTCACTTTTTTATAAGCAGACACCAAACAATCACATTTTCTGGGCACAATGAAAAATATCAACATCAGTGTACACGGGTTTGTATATCATTTAACAGCTATTTATAAAACCTAGCATTGTTAGTGTCAAAAGACAACACTAAAATAATTTAGTAAAGGGTTCGATGTTCTTTGTTCAAGGGAACACGATCCACGGATTGGGGGAGTGCCATGCCTCAAAAACAGTGGAGCCCTCTTCCACAAGGATTTGGGGCAAGAGCGAGTCTTGTGGAGTGTTAGAAGAGGTAATTTGGAAACAGGGCACAATTGGCTAGGAGGTCAGGTATTTCCTTATGACCCCAGCAGGTCCCGTTGTCCAGGGTAAAGTAAACTAGTTAAATCTGAGTTGGACGATTGTAATCAGTATTACATTTCCTTGACAGGTGTTTCTTGTAAGTGCGGGCTGACTTACGTTTGGATTTGTGATGTGGGCTAGGCCACTGGAGTGCGCACCATTTTGTGCGTCCCAATATGCAAATTAACTTTGTCATTAGATACAATGGAAAGTCAAAGATTTGTTTATCTTTTGTTTTGGTGGCAATATTTCTTATTTTTGTTGTTGAAGTTTGGTGTTGGGTGCTATTTCAGCAGTTTTGGCCTCTTCTTTTTTTTAATACATTTTTTGTAAATCTTATACATTTTTATATAGCCAAATGTTGCCAAACATCAAAGACAATGTCTAAACACATGAAGTAGTGACATGATGAAGTATTATACAACCATTAAAAACATACTTTAGAAAATATCCACTGATGTGCCCATGAAATAATATTGTAGAGAGGAAAAGACATGTGGTATATACGCTATAAACGAAACCATATTTAAAATACATTATATATGCAAAAAAGTTGCAAAGTAATACACTAAACAGTTATCTCTGAGAGTGGAACAACAGGTGATTTTTATGTTCCTCTAGACATTTTGTATCTTGTAAATTTCTACCAGGCATGTATTTCAGTTATTAACAGGAAGGGGAAAAAACTGTCTTCAAGGTGTCACTCTGTTCTCCTCTTGATGGCTTTATTTGATGATAACAAGGTTGTCTGGTGAGATTGCTATGAGAATGAAGTAGGAGAACATCTGTAAACCACCTCTGCAGCTCAGTAGCTCAAAAGATGTTGCTTCTCATCTCTCCACCAAGGCTATTTCTGTAATTTTATCTGTACCTCTAATGTGGACTTACCTTGTGTTATTACTAATTTTTACTTGTATAACCTGCATGCTAAACAGACTGTAATTTTTGCAAGAATGTTTAACTCTTAAGACCGCATTACCTAGTAGGCCTCCACTAAGTAGATGATACTGTAAATCATTGATCTCTATGATTTGTGGGGCAGGATTTCAAGATTAACTTCATGGGCCTTTTGAAAAAATAGTCCAAAGAGAAGCGTTATCTTTGTAATACAAAAATCAACACAGAGATAAGAATAATGAGATCACTGGCATCCTGGCCTAGCTGAAGAGATAGGTTGTGGTGGCTAGTTTCTCAGATTATTGCAGGGTTTCTCCACCTCGGCACTATTAATACTTTGGACCAGATAATTTTTGTGAGACTTTCCTGTGCATTGTAGGGTGTTTAGCAGCATCCTTGGCATCTACCCACAAGACACCAGTAGCACCAGTTGTGACAAGTAGAAATGTCTCCAGACATTACCAAATGTCCCCCTGGGGGTGAGACTGCCCCCAGTTGAGTACCATTGGATATAGGAAGAAGAAAAATCAAAAGCATCATGTTCTTTTATTTTCTCTAAATCATCTGATCAGCAAGACTGCTAGTGGAAATCTAGAAACATAACAAAACAGCCTTAATTTAGAAAGATATAGTTATGGATTTAACCAGTTGAATAAATAATTGTAACTGTTGTCTTCACTCCACTGCCTATTCATCCTAAGAAAAGTGTTTTATCAAGCAGTAGGTCTCTGGGGCTGGAACGTACAAATGTGTTTCAGATTAAAGGAAAAAGAACTGGAAAGTCATGAGGAGGTCTTCTTATAAGCCAGAAAAAGCATATTCCAAATCACTGTACTTAAGAATTAACAACTGCAATGCACAGAATTTGCAAGAAGGCATTCTGCCATTGAAAGGCCATTGAGATTTGATACAGTGGAAATGAAGTCTGGTTGAAACCATAAAACCAAATATTACTAACAGATCCTTCTTTTGAAAATTACATTTGACCCATAACTCAGCAAAACTTGGATTTTTTGAATGCAATTTTAGTTGAAAAGTTGGTTTTGTGAAAGGGTCAGTGGTTGCTGGCACTAATTAATATGTCTGATGCCTATGTGCTGTTGGGGAAGAGGAAGAATCCCCCTCTGCCCTTTCCTTTAAGGTTCTTATGGCTGCCCAAATAATTAAAAGATAGGTTAGCAGGAGAAAATAATACCAAGTTTAATAACATGTGTACATGGGAGAAACCAGGGACACTGAGTTTCTCGACAAATGGTGAAGGTTTTGACCTTAAATAGCATGTTCAGGCAGACAAAGGAGGATGTTGGAGGTGAGGAAGTCAGCTATGGGGGATTAAAGGAAAGCACAGCAATCAACGATATGTAGATTAAGTCCTCTTCTTTTGTTCTGATAAGAGTTTCCAGAGATAAGGGCATCCCCCCCTCTTCCCAGTACACAGAGGGAGATACCTTTACAAATGTAAATATTTGGTGAACAGAACTTTGATGAGAATGGGCTTAGCAAGGACCTTGCCATTCTGTCCGTACCCAGAGTTAAATTCCTTTAGGCAGTTAGTGGGGGAGGTCAAATGTCCATCAGAGAAAATAATCACGGTAAAGAGATATATTTTGGGGTGGTCAAATTTTGATCTCCCACAGGGCCATAGGCTAATTATGCCTGGATTTCAACACACCTGCCTCTACTTGTACACTGATCATGCCTCCTGATTAGCTCTGACATGTAAAGAGCTTGAAAGTCATCACTCCTGCCCTCACAACAAGAAAAAAGCTGAATAAACTGAAAAATGACAACTTTTCTTGGCTCTACCAGAGAACTGAAGTCACAGGGAAAACTGCCACCCTGAAAACTGCAAAGGTATGTAAATACAAAGAATCACAGCTTACCAAGAGAGCAGAGACTTCTGGAGCCAGACTGGTTAAATGCTTAAATGCTTAAATGTTATTAATGAATTACTGAAGGCTGAGTGTAGACTAACTCAAGTTAAAAACTCCTACTGACTCAGTTTTAGAGGGCCTCTCATATTTTTGGGCATTTTACCTCCAGGAGTGCTACAAGCAACGAACCACACATAGGAGAAAAATCTCTGCTTTGGATAGTGAGAGGAGAAAAGTAACCATTTAAAAATAAACCCAGAGTGTACTGTTCCCTGTAACAAAGAGTTGTCCTCAAGGGAAACTACTTTACCAGAGCCCTATCAGACCAAGGGGAGTGGCAATTAGACAACTCCTGTCCCCTCTAGCTTTACTGTCTCACACACTAAAACGAAAAAAGGGGTAAGAAATGCTTCTAAAGTTCACAGGTCCATGACTCAGGCCTGCTAAAAAACTGAGATTTAGTTATAGATTATAGAGTCCTTCCCCTCCTCAACATCTTACCACCACATCAGCAGGGCTCCAGAATAATAACAATGGGTTACAACTGAGAGAGTGCCAAGACACAGACTCTATTTAAGAAGACGTTATTAGGGAAATCCCAATACAACACAGAAGTGGGAAACAAAAAGGAAACTAAAGAAAACCTCTGGCATATACAACTACACTAAATATTAAACCCAGCCCAGCTCCTACCCAGATTTACACAAAATCTCACACTAAAAGGCTGATTACCTTAGTTCCTATTACTAGATACATCATGACCACTTTCAACAAAAAATTATGAGGTATGCTAAAGCTAAAAAGGCAAGAAAAAATACAGTCTGAAGAGACAAAGCAAGTGTCAGTACCAGACTTAGATACGATGCAGATTTTGAAATTATCAGAAATGGAACTTAAAATAACTAAGATTAATATATTAAGGGCTCTGTAGTACAACAAAGATTTTATCTGGTCTTTGTCCCTGATTCCTGGCATAGAGCTTGAAAAACCCTTAGAGTTTCCTTAGTGATGGGATGTCTTTGTTATGTTAATGAGGTAACTCATGGTGGGCTACTAGTTAGCTCCAGGATGCAAGCTGGTAACCAGAAAGATCAATCATGAAATTAGAAGGCTGGAACTTTGCACCAATCTGACCTCCAGAGAAGGGAGGGGAGATTCATCATGTGGCCAATGATTCACTCAATTACGCCTATGTTATGATACCCAATATAAAAACTCAGGACACTGAAGCCTACTGGAGCTTCCTGGTTGATGAACATATCAATGTACAGGGAAAGTGAAGCACCCTCTGTACATGGGGAGAAGGCGTGGAAGCTCTGTATCTAGGGCTATTCCCTCATCCTGTGTGTATCCTTTATAATAACACTGTACCTGTAAGTATAGCACTTTCAGTGATTTCTGTGAGTAATTGTAGAGAATTATCAAAACTAAGGGGAGGGGCTGACCCACTGGTGCAGCAGTTAAGTTTAAGCATTCTGTTTCAGTGGCCCAGGGTTTGCCAGTTCAGATCCTAGACATGGACCTAGTCACAGCTCATTAAGCCACCTCGAGGTGGCCTCCCACATAGAAGAACTAGAAGAACCTACAACTAAGTTATACAACTATGTACTGGGCTTTGCAGAGAAAAAAGAAAAAGAAGAAGATTGGCAACAGATCTTAGCTCAGGGCCAATCTTCCTCAAAAAACACAAACACTAAGGGGGTTGTGGGAACCCCCAAATTTCTAGCTAGTCAGTAACAAGTGCAGGACGCCTGGGGATCCCACTTGCAGCTGACATCTGGAGTAAGGGTTTCTGGAGTAAAATCTTCTGGAGAACTGAGCACTGAATTTGTGAGATTAGATACTAACTCCAGGCAGTTAGAGCCAGAATTGAGTTGCAGTATCCCAAGTGATGTTGAAACAGAACTCGCTCTAATGGAAAAAGCAGATAACATGCAAGAACAGATGGGTAATGTAAGTATGGAGATGGAAACCAGAAAGAATCAAAAGGAAATGCTAGAAATCAACAACTTTGTGATAGAAATAAAGAATACCTTCAAGGGCTCATCAGTAGGTTGTAAATAGCTGCAGAAAGAATCAGTGAGCTTAATGATAAGTCACTAGAAGTTTCCCAAGCTGAAAGGCAAAGTAAAAGAAAGGATGACAAAACAGAACAGAATATCCAAGGACTGTGGGACAATTACAAAAAGTGTAACATACACATAACAGGAATACCAGAAGGAGAAGAAAAAAAAAAGAGCAATAGAAATATTTGAAGTAATAATAGCTCAGAATTTTACGAAATTAGTGATACAACCAAACCACAGATCCAGGAAGCTTGCAGAATACCAAGCAAGATAATACCAAAAAAAAACACTCCTAGGTATATCGTCAAAAAACTGCCAAGAAACTAAAAACAGAGAAAATCCTTAAAGAAACCAAAGGAAGGGGGGGAAAAAAAAACCTTACCTATAGAGGAGCAAGGACAAGAATTACATTAGACATCTCATCAGAAACCATGCAAGCAAGGAGAGAATGGTGTGAAATACTGAAAATGTTGAAAGAAATTAGGAAAAAACCCCGCAAGTCTAAGATTCTTTATCCAGAAAAATTTTTATTCTAAAGTCAAGGAGAAAAGAAGACTTTTTCAAACAAAAGCTGAAGGAATTTATTGCTGATAAACGTGCCTTGCAAGAAAGGCTCAAAGAAGTTCTTCACAGAGAAGGAAAATGATATAGACCAGAAACTCAAATCTGACTTGAAGGGAAAAATGTTAGAGACAAATAAATGAAGATAAAATAAAATCTTTTATTGTTCTTATTCTTAATTGATCTAATAGACAACAATTTGTTCAAAGTAACAATAATAGCAATAATGTATTGGGTGATTATAGCTCATGGGTGAGTGAAATGAATGACAGCAATGATATAAGGGATGGACAGAAGGAATTAGGAATACAGTCATATCTTGTTTTATTGCACTTTGCTTTATTGTGCTTTGCAGATAGTGTGTTTTTTGCAAGACTCTCCACTAGCAAAAAGATTAGGGATTGTTCAAGGCTCAGATGATGGTTAGCATTTTTTAGCAGTAAAATATTTTTTAATTAAGGTATGTGCATGGTCTATTTAGACATAATGCTATTTCACACTTAAAAGATGACAATAATTTATAAACACAACTTTTATATCCACTGAAAAACCAAGAATTTTGTGTGACTCACTTTATTGTGATATTTGCTTTATTGCAGTAGTCTGGAACCAAACCTGCAACATCTCTGAGGTATGCCTGTACTCTGTTATAAGGTACCTGAGCTACCTGTTAAGCAGTACAGTGTTATTCAAAAGTGGACTTAGATTAGTTATAAATGTATATTGCAAACTCTAGGGCAAGTACTAAAAAGCTTTTTTAAAGAAGTATAATTGATATGCTAAGATAGGATAGAAAATGGATTCATATAAAATGCCCAATTAAAACTAAAGAAGGTGAAAAAAGAGGTGAAGATAACAAAGAACAGGTGCAATGAGTAGAAAACAGTTATAAACACAGTAGATATTAATCCAATTATATCAATAATCACTTTAAATGTGAATGTTCTAAATATACCAATTAAAAGGCAGAGACTATCAGAAGGTATATGAAAACAAAACTCAACTATGTGTTTTCTCTCATATTTAAAGAAACCCTCTTTAAGTATAAAAACAAAGACAGATTAAAAGTGAAGGGATGAAGAAAGATATACCATGCTAATATTAATCCAAAGAAAGCTGGAGTAGCAATATCAATTTGAGACAAAGCAAACTTCAGAAAATTATCAGGGATAAACCAGTGCATTACATAATGATAAAGGGGTCAGTTCTCCAAGAAGATACAACAAGACTTAACGTGTACACACTTAACAACAGAGCATCACAATATGTGAGGCAAAATTGATACAACTGCATGGAGAAACAGACAAATTCATTATTACAGTTGAAGATTTCAACACTGCTCAATCAGTAATTGACAGATCCAACAGGAAGAAACTCATTAAGGACGTAGTTGAACTGAAGAGTTCCATGAATCAACTGGATCTAACTGACATTTACAGAATACTTCATCTAACAAAACAGAATATAAATTCTTCTCAAGTTCACATGGAACATTCTCCAAGATAGACCACATTCTGGGCCATAAAACACACCTTAACAATTAAACAAAATAGAAATCATGCAATATCTTCTCTCAGATCACAATGGAATAAAGCTAGAAATCAATAATAGAAATATAGCTTGAAAATGCCAAAATATTTGGAGATTACATAGTACACTTCTAAATAACATGTGTCAAATAATTCTCAAAAGAAATTAAAAAAGAATACTAAAATTCATATGGGGCAACAAAAGACCCCGAATAGCTAAAGCAATCCTAAGGAAAAAGAACAAAGCAGGAGGCATCACAATCCCTGACTTCAAAACATACTACAAAGCAATAGTAATCAAAATAGCATGGTACTGGTACAAAAACAGACACACAGATCAATGGAACAGAATTGAAAGCCCAGAAATAAAACCACACCTATATGGACAGCTAATTTTCGACATAGGTGCTAAGAACATATAACGGAGAAAGGCAAGTCTCTTCAATAAATGGTGTTGGGAAAACTGGACAGCCACATGCAAAAAAATAAAAGTGGACTATCTGCTATCGCCATTCCCAAAAATTAACTCAAAATGGATCAAAGACCTGAAGGTGAGACCTGAAACTATAAAACTCATAGAAGAAAATATAGGCCACATACTATTTGACATTGGTCATAAAGGAATCTTTTCAGATGACATGCCTACCCAGACAAGGGAAACTAAAGAAAAAATAATCAGGTGGCACTTTATCAGATTAAAGAGCTTCTATAAGACATATGAAACCAGAATCAAGATGAACAGACAACCCACCAGCTGGGAGAGAATATTTGCAAAACAAACATCTTACAAGGGGTTGACCTCCACAATATATAAAGAACTCACACAACTGAACAACAAAAAACAAATAACCCCATCAAAAAATGGGCAGAGGAAATGAACAGACACTTCTCCAAGGAAGATATACAGATGGCCAATAGGCACATGAAAAGATGCTCAACATCACTAATCATCAGGGAAATGCAAATCAAAACAACACTAAGATACCACCTCACACCTGTTAGAATGGCTATAATCACCAAGACAGAAAACAACAAATGTTGGAGAGGATGTGGAGAAACAGGAACCCTCATCTACAGCTGGTGGGAATGCAAACTGGTGCAGCCTCTATGGAAAACGGTATGGAGATTGCTCAAAGAATTAAAAATAGAGATGCCCTATGATCCAGCCATCCCACTACTGGGAATCTATCCAACGCACCTGAAATCAACAATCCAAAGAGGCTTATGCACCCCTATGTTCACTGCAGCATTATTCACCATAGCCAAGAAGTGGAAGCAACCTAAGTGTCCCTCGACTGACGATTGCATTAAGAAAATGTGGTATATATATACAATGGAATACTACTCAGCCATAAAAAAAGACAAAATCGTCCCATTTGCAACAACATGGATGGGCCTGGAGCATATTATGTTAAGTGAAATAAGCCAGAAAGAGAAAGACAAACACTGTATGATCTCACTCATATGTGGCATATAAACCAACACATGGACAGAGAAAACTGGACTGTGGTTACCAGGGCAGTGGGGGTGGGGGGGTGGGCACAAGGGGTGAAGGGAGTCATATATGTGGTGATGGACAAACAAAAATGTACAACCCAAAATTTCACAATGTTAAAAATTATTAAAAGATCAATAAAAAATATTTTAAACTAAAAGAAAATGAAAATACAACTTATGAAAATTTGAGGATGTAGCAAAAGCAGTGCTTAGAGGGAAATTTATAGCATTGAATGCATTTATTAGAAAAGAAGAAAGATTTAATATTTGTAGTCTAAGCTTCCACTTTAGAAAACTAGAGAAAGAAGAGCAATATAAACCTAAAGCAAGCAGAAAAAAAGAAATAGTAAAAATTACAGCAGAAATCAATGAAATTGAAAACAGGAAAACAATTAAAGAAATCCCCAAACCAGAAGCTGATTTTTTGAAGAAATCAATAAAATTGGTAATCCCCAGCCAGGCTAAGCAAGACAAACAGAGGGAAAAAACAAATTACTAATAACAGAAATAAAAAAGGGGCCATCATTACTGATCCCATATACATTAAAAGGATAATGAAGGAATATTATGAACAACTCTATGACCACAAATTTGATAAATTTGATGAAATGGACCAATTCCTTGAAAGGCACAATCGACTAAAATTCACAGAAGGAGAAGTATATAATTTAATTGCCCAAATCGGGAAGCAACTAAGATGTCTTTCCATAGGTGAATGGATAAACAAAATTAGCACATGCATACAATGGAATATTATTCAGTGATTAAAATAATGAGATATCAATTCATGAAAAGATATAGAGGAATCTTAAATGCATATTGCTAAGTGAAAAATGCCAGTCTGAAAAGGTTACGTACTGTATGACTCTAACTTTATGACATTCTGAAAAAGGCAAAACTACAGAGACAGTCAAAAGATCAGTGGTTGCCAGGGGATCAGGATGGGCGGTGGGTGTGCAAGGGGAAGAGTAAGTAGGTGGAGCACAGGGAAACGTTAGAGTAGTAAAACCTCTATATGATACTGTAATAGTGGATACATGAGATTATGCATTTGTCAAAACCCATAGAATGTACAACACAGAATGAACCCTAATGTAAACTATGGACTTTTACTTATTATTAAGTAAAATTTTGTAAATTTTTATTATTTGTAAATTTGTAATAATTTGCAAATTATTATTAAGTAAAATTAAGTAAATTTTGTTGAGCCTAGTATCAATATTGGTTCGTTAATTATAACAAATGTACCACACTAATGCGGGATATTAACAATACGGGAAACTGTATGTGTGTTGAGGGGGATGTATGGGAACTCTCTGTACTATTGGCTCAATTTATCTGTAAATCTGAAACTAAATTCTAAAAAAGAAAATCTATTAATTAAAAAAAGAAAAAGGCTGCCAATTTCAGACACCTTCCAAACCTACCACAATTAATAGGAGCCAAAGCCACCAGCTCCATTTTTCCCACTTGGTGTATATTTCTCTTTCATCAGCCTTCCTTATCCCCTTGGGATCACAGGAAAGGAAGCCTGCTATGACCACTCTAGTGTCCCCTTTCCTCTTGCTCTTTCCTCCTCCCATCCCAGGACAGGCAGTAGTGCTTATGTTTTTGCACTCAGTACTGGCCACCACTATCCCTTCCTATGCCCACTGCAGACACTGTTCATCAATTACAGCCCTCACTTTCACTAAGCCTGAACACAGTTTTGTATCATTATCAACACAATTTTTAATTAGTTGGGGTTTGGCACAATAAATGATTACTATTTTCTATGTCTGAATTATGTGTTTACAATTTATTCCACAGTAGAGATGAAACTGCCTCAAGTTTCTCCTTGGATCTTGATATATTTTTAGGGCAAATGGCCAATATTTGCTCTTACGGAAAAGGTTTTTAAAAATATGATTTTGCTCCTAACCCACTTCATAAAAATGGAATTTTTATGAGTAATAAGTAATATTTCCTTCTTACAAACTTGTTCATACTGGAAGCTCCCAAAATTCTTGAAAATATGAACTTTTCTCCTACTTTTATGGTATAGAGCAGGGGTTGGCAAACTTTTCTTGTAAAGAGCCAGATAGCAAATATCTTTGGCTTTGCAGGCCTGTATTGCAACTGCTCAATTCTGCCACTGAAGCGTGACAGCTACATAGACAATGTGTAAACAAATGGGCGTAGTGGTGTTCTAATGAAACTTTATTTATAAAAAAAGGTGACAGCCCATATTTGCCTCACAGGCCATAGTTTGCTAATCCTTGGTAGAGGCAGACTGCACCCCGGCAATTTGAAGAGTATAGTAGTCCTTCCTTATGTACAGGGGATATGTTCCAAGATCCCCAGTGAATGCCTGAAGCCACAGATAGTACCAAACTCCATATATGCTGTTTTTCCTTTTCATACAGACCTATGATAAGAGTTAATTTATAAATTAGGCACAGTAAGAGACTAAGAACCACAACTAATCATAAAATAGAAGATTATAACAATACACTATAATAAAAGTTATTGTAGATCTTAGTAACCTCAGCATATGATTATTTCCCTTTCCTTATTAACTCAAGAATTTTCACTTTTTCACTTAAAGGAAGCACTTTATGGCTTCTCTTTGGCATATCTGAATTGCGAGCATCACTAACTACTCTTGTGCTTTGGGGCCATTATTAACTAAAATAAGGGTGATGAACACAAGCACTGTGATACTGTGGACAGTATCCCAAAATGGCTACTAAGTGACTAACGGGTGGGTAGCAGATATAGTGTGGATCCACTGGAAAAGCGATGACTCACGTCCAGAAAGGAACAGCATATTTCATCATGCTACTCTGAACAAAGTGCAATTTAAAACTTATGAATTGTTTATTTCTGGAATTTTCCATCCAATATTTTTGGACTGTGGTTGACTGCAGCTAACTGAAACTGTAGAAAGCAAAATTTCCGATTAGTGGAGACTGTATTGGATCTTGAGTTAAAAGACACAGTTTCAAGCCTCCAGCAAGCAGATTGACTCAGCTGATCTTCCTAATTACAAATAACAATACGCTCTTTCTCATAGGATTTAATGTGATATTTGTGAAAGTGCTTTGTAAGGTGTAAATGTAAGACATCCATGAAAATACAGGACACACCTATAGAAAGGTGTTGTAGCAAATGTTTTGCTGGCTTTGCCCATGCCCTCCCAGTACTCAGAGTTCTAAATACATGACAACAGCACCTATTTGCAAGCATGTGAGCTTCTACATCTGAAGGCTTCCACTTGACTCCAGAGTAGGGCAGGTCAGAAGTAATGGAAAGTTGTCATCTCTGGGAGCAGCCCTCAGTCAATGACAGATGGAAGTTTGGGGACAAATAAACCATATGACTTGCTTCTCAGCAGGGAGAGCTCTGAGATGTGTTCTACACTGTTTCCCAAAGTTCTCCAGCAGGTTTAGCTTCAGTTGCTCTGAACTGTTCCCTGTTCTATGTGCCATTTATCACCTTCCTTCTCTCTCTTGTCTCATTTCCCCTACATGTGCTTCCTGGGATCACCTCCTAAATAGGATTCCAAAGAGGATCTCAGAGTTGGTTTCTGGGTAACCCAAACTAAAGTAGCTTCCAAAGAAAAAGCTTTCATACATTTATACATGTTTTATACATTTCCATGGTGAATATAGTCAAGACTAAGATTGATGGTGATAGAAGTTGTGAATATAAAATGAGAAGACAGATGTAAGAGTACTGAGAAAAGATAAAGCAGTTCCACAAATATAAAGCGAGAGTACTAATATTATGGTTGTCATTAGAGACTGAGCCAGGAAACTGCTCTATAAAACACTAGCAGCTCACAGCTACCTAAAATGGCGGAAGCACACAGCAGTATGAAGACAAAACAGTAGATGATTGAAAAATTAACAGACGGCTTCAAAGATCATTATGTGAAATTTAAGCTGTATTTTTTGTATTTTATTATAAATTTTTTTTTTTCAAAATCTGTAAAGCTTGTAAAGTAACAATATCCATATATGCGCTAGCTGGAATGAAAAAAATGATAATATTTTGCAGTATTAATTTTAGATATCTTTTTAAAAATAAGCAAAACATTACAGACACAGCTGAGTTTTCTTTTGTAATTCTAGCCTGTCCTAATTCCCTCCCTCTTTTCCTAGTGGCAACCGTACTTGTTAAATTGGTGTGCGTTCTTCATATTCATGGTTTTATAATTCTACTCCACATTTGTGTTTCTATAAGCAATACACATTATAAAATTTTGTGATTTTAAGATTTATGTAAATAGTACCACACTGTGCAAAGCTTTCTGGAACGTTCTGTGTTCACTCAACACTGTTACTGACACCCAACCATGTTGATACATGCTAATTGAGTACATTCACTTATCTTTGAGGAGATCCTCCCTTTACTCAGGAAGGAACCATTTTCAGAAACTTTTAATAAAACAGACCAATGGTTCTCAGCTGGGTGTGATTTTGCATTCCCACCTCCACGTGAAGTTTGGCAATGTCTGGAGATATTTTGGGTTGTCACAACTGTAGGAGGGTGGTACTGGCATCTAGTGGGTAGAGACTAGGGCTGTTGCTAAACATCCCACAATGTACAGAACAGCCCCCACAACAAAGAGTTATCTGGTCCAAAATGTCAATGGTTCTGAGGTTGACACACCCTGATATAGATGAAAGACAAGTACTTTATATTCTTGAAGAATTTCTGGATATGGGGAAATAACCCAAACACAGATCCTTCAAGCTGAGACAGCACATGTTCTGCTTGGTGGATCACCAGAACTGTGACTCTGTTGCATCAGAAAGTATTTTCTTCTTGAAATTTGGTGAAATTTAGACTGCTCTATGGCTAAATTTATTCCTTATTTTTAGGAGTTAATGTGTATTGTGTGTGTGTGAGTGTGTCTGAACATTATGCCGAGGGGTTGGAGAGGGAACCCACAGACTTGATCTCTAGTCCTCACACTGAAAGAAAACTATAACAAGCAACTAAACTAGATTTCAATTAGCAAAACCTAACCGTGCTTTAAGGTCCCATACATGGTGTTAAAAGATAATTTTTTTTAAATGGTAAAACCAAGATTCTCATACAGATATAAAAATGAACGTGTTAAACGTCTTATTCAACTCATTAATGAGGAAAATGCTAAGTTATTACAGTGAGCTCAAAGGAGAATCCACAGGACAGACACAGTAATTGTGATATTGTGATTTATAATAGGAAATACATATTTGGTCTCTGTCCTTTTCTGGCACAAAACTCCTAAAAACCTTGGAATTTCCTAAGTGATAAGAGCTATAAAAGTGCCCTCATATTCATAACAAATCCCTTTCAACCACACCTAAGTTTATATTAATCAGGTGACTTTTGGAAAGCAATTAAGGATGGGGGCTGGTTGCCAGGGGAACCAACCATGAGATTGGAGGGTCAGAACTTTCAGCCCCACCTCTCTGACCTCGGGAGGGAAGAGGGGCGAGAGGTTGAATTTATCACCAACGGCCAGCGAGTTAATCAATCATGCCTATGTAATTAAGCCACCCTAAAAACCCAAAAGGATGGGGTTTCAAAATCTTCTGGGTTGGTGAACACGTGGTGATTCAAGGAGAGTGGTAAACCTAGAAAGGGCATGAAAACTCTGTACCCTTTCCCTATGCCTTGCCCTATGCATCTCTTCCATCTGACTGTTCCTGAGTTGTATCTTTGTCTAATAAACCAGTAATCTAGCAAGCAAAATGTTTCTCTGTGTTCTGTGAGCTACTCCAGCAAATTAATCAAATCCAAGGAGGGGGTCTTTGGAACCTCCAATATATAGCCTGTCAGTCAGAAGCACAGGTGACAACCTGAACTTGTGATTGGTGTCTTGTAGGACTGAGCCTTTAACCTGTGAGATCTGATGGTACCTCTGGGTAGACAGTGTCAGAATTAAACTGAATTATAGAACACCCAGCTGGTGTTACAGAATTGCCTGGTGATGCAGGGACCCCTCACCACACACAAATTGGAATCAGAATTGTTAGTTGGTGATTAGAAGTGGGATCAGTGCAGCACATTATAGTTATAGGTGAGAAATAGTGAAATGAATATGCAAATTGACACAAAATTGGCTTCTTCCACAGTATGAGAGAGAAGTCAACTGAACCTCTATCCCTCTACTGGACAGGATATAATTTGAAGTCTATGAACAAAAGGTATTTTGCACTGTTGTCAGTTATCAACAATTTACAGAGTTGTGAAATTGCTCCTATAGAATTGGATAATCCAGAGAAGTGCCCTATACCCTGAAAAATCCAGTTTCCCACTGAAGCACAAATTTTCCCCTGCAATGTGGTAATTTTAAGACTGTATAAGCTAGACTTTGGAAAATATACTGTCTACTATTATGATGACCACTTTAAGCCAAGAAGCCCAGATCAATCCTTAGAATGGGTATAGGATTTCCACCACTTCCCCACCCCTCCATTCCTGTCAAAGGAAATTGGTATTCCCCCTGTCAGTCATTCTGAGAAGAGGAAAACTCCAGGACAAGTAAAGAAAGCCAGGCTAGGGCTTGAGAAAGCCTGGAGCATTTCCTCTTTCTCTAAGTTAGGGGGCAATGAGACCTGAACTCCAAGGTAGGGTGACACCTGGAGTTCCCTGTTTCATTTTGAGCCTCCTCTCTGCCAGGGACTGCTGGGAATTAGGCAAGGTTTCAGGGTTTGGTGTTTGGACTTGTCATTTCTAAAAATATCTACTGCTTCTGGATTTTGTAAGTTATTCTCTGTTTTCAGTTTCCTTTTCCTGGAATCTTCAAGACATGGTTTTTAAAAAATACAGTGTCATCACAGTTTAGATAGCGGGAATTTGGAGAAGGACTAACCTTGCTTTGAGACCACTGTAGGGATGGGTTAATAGTGGTCACCAAAGGAGGACAGTGGTGCCCAGCAGCCTTACTGTTCAGAAGAAAGACAAAGAGGCAGGGATAGAAGATGGTGACCAGTCCTGGGTATTTATGACGCATTACCCTGGGGACCTCAGAAATAGTTGGCAAAATAACTTGAGCCAGTTTCCAGTAGTTTTGCTGAATTGAGCTCATGACATGGCAGTTTGGGTTTGAGACAGAAGTGTGACTTAATATTGTTGTCACAGACTGATAAAGCCTGAGACTTGGGTTCATAGTTGTTGGAACATTTTATAAAATCACAAAAGGTTGGAAATAGCAATGATAAAGATGAGGGGTAAAAATATACCATTCTTGAGATATAAAATTTGAGTGTGTATTTGGTTTGGAAAAGGTAAGCACAGCGTCAATATTTAATAGCAATAAGACTGAATGTACAGTGAGAAAAAGTGAAGAGCATGGTGATTCAGATCCCCAGAGCGCTTCATCACCTGCAAATCTGAATTATCAGACTTAAGACACCTTACTCAGAAGTCATTACATGAGCCAATTATGGGGAGCACATGATATGTGCTTTTTGTTTTGTGCAACATATTCAGATAAAGGCATTTTCTTTCATGTTTGATTCTATAATCTTAAATCTGAGATCATAAGGATCACCTTTGTTGACTAATTTGTTTAGTAAGAATTAGTAATACGCTAAGCTTAAATTTTATACAGTCCAGCCTAAATGTCAAGGGCTGGTAGATGTGTCATTAGCCTTCAAATAGAATTTGCCCCAGAGAGACAGTGTACATGGTGGAAAGGTCCAGAACCTTCATCTCAAATTTCAGCCATGCCACTTCCTAGCTACATAATCTTGAACAATTTGAGTCTCATTGGGCTTTTATTTAATCACACGTAAAATAAGAAGTCTGAACAGATTATCCTTAAGGGTTCATCTAGCTCAAAAACTCTACGATTCTGTAACAAAAATTGATGTGTACTTTCAATCTTGCATATGGCAGCAGAATAGATATAACAACATGGAAAGAGAAGAGCCAGGAAGCAGGATGGTACCTCTCACTTTTTCCTTTATAAATTACTGAGTAAATATCAAGGACTTTTCTTTTGAATAGTTCTTGAGATGTCTTCGAATTTTGCCTTTTGTTCTCTTTAGACCCATAGCTCCTTCACATAAAATGAGTAGAATAGCTAACTATATTAAAATTAGAATAAAATTATTACATTTATCTAATTCTAAGACAGCTCAATTTTAAGCTGCAACATCAATTTAACAATAAATTTTTAAAGAGAAAAAGCAAATACTGTCATCTTGATACTAGAATGTATCCTGATATGTACCCAAATAAGAAAAATGTGATGAAATACAAAAGGTCAAAAGGAGAAAATTCCATACTTATGAAGATATTTACAATACTTATTCATAATCTTTAAAAAAATCCAGTGATAAGAAAATGATTGAATAAGGTATATAAAATGTATAAATAAAACAGGCTATAACATGGTTATTAAAAATTTTATGATAAAAATGTAAAATCAAAGGAAAGTGTTTCTAAAGTAATGTGACAATGTATAAAATATATATAGTTTGATGAACTTAAAATATATTTATATGGATAAAAGTGTGAAAGAACTCCAAATAAAAATCCCTATGTTGTTGAGATATTGGAATTATGCATGCAGTTTTAAATGCTCCTCATCTATTGTATTTCATTTACTTATTTATTTTAGGAAGATTGGCCCTGCACTAACATCTGTTGCCAATCATCATCTTTTTGTTTTTTCTCCCCAAAGCCTGAGTATATAGTTGTATATCATAGATGTAGAGTTGTAGCTTTTCTATGTGCGGACACCACCTGACCATGGCTTGATGACTGATGAGTAGGTCCTCACCCAGGATGTGAACCAGCAAACCCCAGGGCAGGGAAGTGGAAGGTGAGAATTTAACCCCTACACCACCAGGCCCGCTCCTGAATGTCCCTCATACACTTTAAAAGCAGTTAAATCACAAATGAAAATTTCTACAAATGTTCCTATCTATAGCCATTCTCGTCCCTGTTTTCTCCTCTCCTTGGCAGAGTGGGTAATTTAGATACTTGGCAGAGCAGTCAGGGAGAAGCCATGTTATGGTTTTTGGTAATGACAAGTAATGTGATTACACAATCACATCCATTCTGTTTCATAATTATGTAGCCACTCAGGACCAGAGCCAAGAAAGCAATCACCCTCTTCTTCACCCAAGAATCCTGCCTAGACATTCAGGAACTAAATACTTGAGGGAGGGAAGGGGCTAGTGAGAGTGCAGCATTCTGGTGACTGATTACCTCAGCATCTTCAGGATGCTGGTACTTCTCTTTCCTCATATGGTGCTGCAGCTCTGCCAGAACTCAAATTTCAGTCTCGGAATTAATTGGACTTTCCTGTTTAACACAATGACAGCCCCAAAGAATTTAAGCCTTGTTACATTATAGCATGTAATACATATGGGCACATCACAGAGTTTACATATGTGATCTGCCTATGAAAATTCTAACTATGAAAACGCAATACTCAATCACGTAAAATATTTGTTTCAGGGCCATGAGTTACCTCCCAGTTTCTCTACTCTCTCATCTCCTGCTCCATAAACCTACTCAAACCAGCTTCTGCCCCAACCTCTGCATGGGAATTGCTCTCACTAGAATAACAACAACAACCTGATCCTATTTTTTTTATTTTTCTTGGTAAGGAAGATAGACCCTGAGCTAACATCTGTTGTCAATCTTCCTCTTTTTGCTTGAGGAAGATTGTCGCTGAGCTGACATCTGTGCCAATCTTACTCTATTTTGTATGTAGGATGCTGCCTAAACATGGCTTGACAAGCAGTTGTAGGTCTGCACCGGGTATCTGAACCCAGGAACCCTGGACCACCAAAGCGGAGTGTATGAACTTAACCACTATGCCACTGGGCTGGGCCCCCATATTTTTTAAAAAACCATTTTTAAACATTTTCTTTTGAAGTGATTTCAAATGTATAGAAAACGTGCCAGAATAGCACAATGAACTCCCATATACCCTTTACCCAGCTCCACCAGTTATTAACATTTAACCATATTACCTTCTCTCTCTCTCTTTGTGTCATCTCTTTACCCAGTGACACTCAGTATTTTGTAAGAACTATGCCATTCACTAACATAACCACAGTGCAATTCTCAAATTTAGAAAATTTAATAGATATATATATAGCACTATTATCTAGTATCTAGTTGTGATTCACATTTCCCAATTTTCAATAATTTTTTAAATTGATCCAAATTATTTAGATTAAAAAAATGAGTTAAAATTTAAATTTTTAAAACCATTTTCTATGCTTTTAAATCACATTTAGAGTAATTATAGAGTCATTTCCTAATTTACTTAATTTTTACCCTCACCAGCAGCACTTCTACTGAGCACTTCTACTTCAACAGCCTTTATTCTGATTAATCTTTCAGTCACAGTACATCTCTGAGCAAATTTTCTCAGAGCGCGTGGAATCTCCAGAGCCATGAATAATTGCGTAGAAGTGGGAATCATTTCTGTGGCTTTTGAATGTCTTGATACAAAGTTATTGAGTCACACAAAGCCTTCCTCTTCAAAATATCATATATTCTGTCTTCTACACCCTGCTACTCTGACACTCAGGAGAAACTTGGATTTTCTGTTTTGTGGATAATCTTTTCTCTTTTCCTGAAAAATCTATGGCATTCTTTATCTTTGAAATTTAAAACATTAGCGGTTCACGTCCAGGTATTGAACAATTTTTGTCAATTTTACTTTGACTGTGGTAGGTTCTTCTCACCTGAAAACTTAACATTCTTGTTGGGCTCAAAGAAACCATTCTCTTCTCCAAATATTGCTTGTCTTCCATTGTTCTGGAATTTTCTTTTAGGCAGGTCAACTCTCCATATATTGTAATCTCTAGTCTGTGTCTCATATCCGAGTTTCCTAGGCTGCTACTACATAGGTCTTAGGATAAACGAGTTCATACTTTGAATTTTGATCTTCCAGGGACAGTTCCTCTGGTAAAAGCTGGGGCGCCCCCTCAGCAGTTAATAACGAAATCAGCAGCTATGTTTCCCTCCCTTCTAAAGCATGAGCCAAATACAATGTATGCAAGGCGGAAAGGCGGGCAAAGTTTTTAAAGCTCTTTATTTCGTAGAATTCAGACGCTAGAAGCACCGAAAAAACTCCTTCAAGCGTAGAACTTTCTGTTGCTGCTGCTACATACGACCAGCGGCCTTCCACCCCACAGGCACATCCCGGCAGGCAGGCGGGCGGGTTTGCGCAGGCCACAAGAAGAAGGCCGAATTGACCAGCACCACGCGGAACTCCAGTCGTGCAGCGCGTGGCTGTCGTGCGTGTGGTGCAGGTGCGTGCAGAAGGAGCACGAAGTTGTGACTAGAGTTCCTAGTCTTCGGTGCTCACGAAGCGTTACCTGGTTGTAGCCACCGTGCTTCTGCAATGTTTTTTAATAGCAACTCCTCCCTTCCCCCAATTGAAGACCCAATCAAGGATTACGCCTTGCATTAGCAATTCCTCCGCTGCATTACGCGTTAATAGCAGTTCCTCCCTTCCCCCAATCAACGCTTACGCGTTGCATTTTGCTGTCATGTCTACGTAGTGACCTTGAATCTAGAAGAGTTTCTTACCTTTCTTGGTCTTTTATGGCATTGACAGGGCAGTTGTTTTGTAACATGTTGGGAGTTGTCTGATATTTTCTCATGATTAGAATCAGGTTATGAATTTTTGGCAGGAGAATTTCATAAGTGATGTTGCGTCCTTATCAGTGTATTGTATCAGGAGACATCATTTTGGTGTTTGGTTAAGGTAGTGTCTTCCACGTTTCTCTACTGTAAAGGTGCCTTTTTTCCGTTTGCCATTCATACGGACTATTAATGAGGAGACACTTGGAGGCTATAAACCACAGCATACTTTTAGTTCCTGTTCCACTTGGATACTCCTCAGGCACTTTTATTACAAGTCAAGAACCAACCTCTTCAGCTTCACCCCTACTCTGCTCTTCTTTCTAAATATCCTCTTGGCTAGTGGTGTCAGATTCCCCAGCTAGAATCTCAGGCATCTTTAACTTATCCTTCTCCCTTACACCCAAACAGCCAGCAAAGCAGATTGATTATGTCTCAGAAACATCTCTCAAATCAAGTGCCTCCTCTACTTTAATACTTAGCCTCCTAACTGGCCCCTCAACTTCCAGGATATTGTCTCTATTCTAGGCCATCCTCCATGCTATGCCTAGAATTAGTTCCCCAAGACCTAACATGGTCGGGTCACTCACTGCTGTGCTTAAAATCTATCATCTATTATTTTCTGTTTGTTGGCCTCTCTTTTCATACAGGAAAAAAATGCATGTTCAGGATGTATAGAATATCATCCAACATTTCATAATTGGCCCTAATATACCTCCCCAGCCCACTATTCTGTACTCCCTGCTTTTCCGCTGTACAGCCAAACATCATTCCCCAAATATTTTTAGTTCATTCAGAATCTTATGCCTTGGTCCCTGTTTTTCTCTCAACTTTGGATGCCTTCCATCATTTATTCCTCTCGCACTGCTGCTTGTCCTTCCCAGACCTCAGTCAGATATAATCTTGTCTTTGAAGATTTTCCCATCCCCTTCCTCACAAGAATTAGTTGCTCTCTGCCTGGATCTATAAGCTCCTGGATTATGAAAACTGTTTCTCATTCAGTGTTGTGCCCCAAGCACCGAGACAGTTCATAGTCAGTATTTAATAAATGTTTCTTGAGTGAATAAAAGAACAGTGCATCTGACATTAAGCCTCAACAGGGGTCTAAAGTTATGTGAAACTGAATGTAAAGCGCTGCATATAACTGCGTGTAAGTTAGACATTTGTGACCCAGAAGCAATAATATTTCTAGCCTCAACTGCATGACAGTTTCCATTTCCATACGTATTGATGTATGTTGAGAAAATTCTAGCAAAGCCCAAGTTATATCCTTGTTATAAAATAGAAATGTTGTCATTGAAACATTGTATCGTGTCCTGGGGGCCTGAGAAAGTTACAATTCCCAAAATTGCTTAATTCACTGTGAGTTAATTTAGTTATTAGAATAACCTGTTTTGTTGCTAGAACATTAACTATAATAATGCATTCCAATTGATGGGGTCTTTTTTTTTTAACCTTCTGTGTTTAGAAAAAAGAAAGGATATTATGACTAACAAAGTTATTATCAGAGATTTATTTCTAAAAGCATCTTTTAGGTGACATTAACAGACCAGTGTGGCGTGTCTTCCAAATACTAAACAATGAAAAAGTAGTACTGTTATTAGGGGGAAATATAACACTTTATTTTTTAAAGAACAGTATAAATCGTCACTGGGTTAAGGTAAAACAATATTATAACATATAAATCCAAAATCTCAGCAGCTTAAAAAAAATAGAAGTTTATTTATTTTTCATGTAAGGTCCAAAAAAGTGTATTCTTGATAAGTAGATGACATTCCTTCAAGGGGTAACTCTGGAGTAACTCAAGGGGTAACACCCAGGCTTATTTCATCTTCTGGCTCTGTCATATTCAACATATAGCTTCCAAGATCAAGGGTAATAGACTCCAAAAAAATATGGAGGAGGTGCTTGGTGGATTTTAATGCACCAGGCCTAAAATTCATTCAATTTACATACTTCTGTCTGCATATCATTGGTCAGGATGCAGACAGGTCCACACCTAACTGCAAGGGGAGCTGGGAAATGTGAGTTCCCAAGAGGAAGAGGAGCCAGCCCTGGTGGTCTAGTGGTTAAGATTTGGCAGTCTCACCACTGCAGCCCAGGTTCATTTCCCAGTCAGGGAACCACATTACCATCTATAGGCTGTCATACTGTGGTGGTTGTGTGTTGCTGTGAGGCTGAAATCTATGCTATAGTTATTTCAAATACCAGCAGTGTCACCCACGGTAGACAGGTTTCAGTGGAGCTTCCAGACAAAGACAGACTGGGAAGAAGGACCTGGCCACCCACTTCTGAAAAAACGCACTATGAAAACTTATGAATAGCAGTGGAGCATTGTCTGAGATATTGCCCGAAGGTGAGAGGATGGTGCAGAAAGACAAGGCAGGGTTCTACCCTGCTGCACACAGGGACGCTAGGAGTTGGAATCCTCTCGATGGCACTACCAACAAAAGAGGAAGAGGAGAGGGGTTTGTTCAGCTATCCAGTCTATGCCAAAAAGGTGTGATTTTCTGTATTTTTTTTTATCAATCTGTGGAGTTTTACTTAGTGAAAAGTTATGGTCATAATTATGAACCCACACTACAAAAGACTTAATTGTGAAAACAAAAACCTTAGTGAATTAATTCATGGTGCTTACAAAAGCACAAAACGAAGACTTGAAAACAGAATGATTTTTTAAGTTCATCCTGAGTTGGATAAAATTAAGTTAAGTAAAAATACATTTGTTTATTGAGACTTTCAGCTAACTTAGATTTTGCTATAACACAGAGAGCTATCATTTTAACTTAATTTAATGTCTGAAAAGTCTGAAGAGTTGATTTGTACCATGGATACTAACAAATGCTGTAGGATAAATAAATCTTGCTGCCTAATGATTGACAAAGGCAGCCTGCCCAAAGAAAGTCACTCAGGTGTAGGCAAAAATAGTGGTTGTGATTGGGTGACTCAGCTAGGGGGTGCAGAATCACAAGACCAAGGAGAGAAGGGACTGTGTAGGAGTGGAGTTGTGTAAATAACCTAAGAAGTGGCTGGCTAGTCCCAGCACAGTCAATCACACAGTCAATCTGAAGTCTTTTTGGGTAAATGTAGAGCCAGAATTCTGTAGGAAAAATGAAGGGTCTAGAAAAGTAGGCCTTATATAGCAGTAGTGAAATGGAGTGATAAAAGGTAGAGCAGAGTTGTTTCTTTTTCATCTGTGTCCTGGGTAGCTTTTCATGGCATTTCTAAAGCTGCTTGTGATGAATGAGGTCAGGAAATCACATGGGCTGTATGTAAATGAAAGGAAGTGTTTGGAAAGTCATTTTTATCCTTTTGTAGGTGCCTTTGTGTGAGGTGAGTTAATAAGGCAGCCCTTCCTGAAAGAGGAAACACATAATGATGACAGCCGCCATCACTAGGCACACGGCATGGAGCAGGTACTCCACTAGACATTTGCACCTGTTATCCTCATTGCAGGTGATGATTGGTTTTGAAAGGAACTAACTTGCTAGTTTTATGTCTTTTTACATATTTTTCTGATTGTGCTAAATGAATAAGACATGTCAAACGACATTTAAAAATACCAATATTAGAGGAGAAGCCTCCCCCCTTCTGTAAAAGTGATGGGAGGTAGTTTGCAAAGGTGTATATATTCTGAAACATAAGAATTAAACTTCTGGTAAAAATATTAAAATAGGTCAATTTGGATTGAGTAGGTTTTGCTACTCCTTGGAGTTATTTTGTAAAGAATTAATTAGTGACTGAAAAATATTTTGAAGAAATTTACTGCCCAGCCTGTATGTATTTATTCATTTTGGACCAGGCACTAAGTTTATAAAAGAGTAATAGATGGTCATTGCTTGTCTGGAGTCTTCAAGTGGGGGAAGAAAAACAATGGTCCTCAAATATTGGAATCACTTGGAGACTTTAAAAAATGCTGATGCCTTGGTCTCTACCCCAGCGATTCTGATGCAGTAAGCCCAGAATGTGCAGCCAAGGTTGAGCCCTTTGGCAGAAGGATATGTAAGAAGTGTTTGGAGCAGAGTGCAGGGAGGATTCCTTGGTCTGGGGGCATTGAGCCCCTTGGCAGAAGGATATGTAAGAAGTGTCTGGAGCAAAGTGCAGGGAGGATTCATTGGCCCGGGGGCAATGGGATGTGAAAGAAGGCTTTGAGCTAAGATTTGAAGGACGAATAGGAATTTCCCAGGCACACAAATCAGGGAAGTCATTTTAAGAAGTGGTATGTGTGAAGGTCGAAAGAGAGACAACAGCATGGCATTTTGAGGGTGATGCTCTTAAGGAGTATTGCTAGCGTGTAACGTGTAATGGGAAAAGGTGGGGAAATGAGTCAGAAGCCAGATCACAGACACTGTTTAACCCAGGCTAAAAACATTAGTTTTTACTTCATGTCAGGGGAAAGCTATTGAAGAATTTTGCGCAAGATGAGATCTGAGAAAATGGGGAGACCATTGAAGTAATCAAGCCCGTTGCATGCTTTTATACTATGTTTCACTCTCAAATGAGGGAGAGAAAGTCCTTTAAAAAGTGTGTCTCAATTAAAACATCAATAAAAAAAAAAAACTAAGGACAGTAAAGTAGTCCGTATTAATTAAATTCTGTTGGTTGAAAATGTGACAACTATATGGTCACAAATCTCATGAGATCCCAGAGATTTATGGGATCCGTAGAGAGTAGGCTACAATAGAGGAGAGGGACATGAACCCAGTCAGTCTCAGAATTGGGGGCGGGGGGGGCAAGGTTTTGAGGGAATGGAGTAGAAGTGAGAAAACTTCTTGTCTATTCTGTGGCAAAACTGTTAAAATGTTTGCCCTGGAGTCATGAACTTGTCTAGGGGACTCTAACAGGTTTCTTAACCCTTGGTCCCAAGAAAGACCATTTTAAGGTATTTGAAGGTCATCTTCTGCCCTTGCTGGCTGGCTAGGGTAGACATTCACATGCAAAAGTTTTAAGGACCTGACTTTGATGATTATTGAAAAAACCCATTATAAATGATCCATATAGTTTCTGCTTCAAATGTAGACCGAGAAGAATGGAAAGAACAATTAAGCATGATCTTGCCTCTAAGGAAGAGTCATATGCTATCACTGTCATTTTCATAAAGGCAGAAGAATGGAGAACACTTTAAGAATGGCTTTGCCTCTAAACAGGGGTCATCTATTGTCATAGTCACTCTCAAGCTGAACAGTGAAGAAAATCACACCCACAGCATGCTAAATAAGGGCAAAGAAAATGATCATGCAGTTCATCTATCTTCTCTCTTTGGCTGCCACTGCCCTTTCCAATCCAACAAATAGATTTGTTGTATATGACACAGGCAGTACAATGAAGCTAATAAATCAAAATGATAAGGCTTTTTTGGTCACTTTAACATCTCTAAAAATGTTGACTATGTTACTCTTCTAATTTTTCTCTGCAAGCCTAGAATTTTAAAATTGAAGTCAATATAAGGAAAAAAAACACATTTTTCACCCCCATAAATGGGAGGTGGGAAGACTAGAACATGAGAGGAGAGTATGCTGTTTCCTGGAGATGAGCCCTGGTTGACAAGAGTGTCACATCAGAGGATGTGCCCTTCCATCACAGGACATGGGCCTGCATTTCTCCAGGATACCAAATCTTAGTCTGCATTTGAATATATTTCAGAGGCAATTCCTGTCTGCTGGAGACCTGTCTCTTCATAACTACACAATATTCAATTATAGTACAGGCTATTCTAAATCTTAAGCTTGTCATTTACTAGAGTTACCAAATACTTGAAATATGATGTTAATAAAGAGCTCATGCAGGTGGTTTTTTTTCCTTCCTCCAACCTCAAGGTAAACTTTTGTTCATGATCAATTGTTTCTGAATTTCTTTCAAAATATTCAGATCCTGAAGTAATCCAATTGGTAGTGTGTGCTTGTGTCTGTATTTGAAGGAGGCAGAATTGGTGGAAGAAAATGAACTAGGATTGCGGATATATTTATACACATTAAAATTTAAATCTCAAGAATGTTCTAGAGATAACAGAGAAACTCATTGGTGTTCTCCTTAGCAGGGTACTTAGTCTTTCCTAAGCTTTTCATCTTTCTCGTGCTTCAGAATTTTCACAAGTCACCTTGGAAACTTCATGTAATGGACAAATTAAATAAAAGACCAAATTGCTGCACTTGGAGACCATTTTACCCTTTTCTGGCAAGGACAGTGTAAATGAAATTTCTTCCCACACCTCAGTGATATGAGGTTTGATGTATGCGTTATCCTTAGCAGATTCTATTCGTTCTGCTTGCCTATCCCCGTGGGCTTTTAGCTTTGAACCTCCTTCCTGAAAAATATGTCATTTTCATTTGTCCCCAGAAATAAAACCTTTTCTCCCTTGCTTTTCCAGGATTAAATATGTAATCCGTTGGTTAGTTTTGCCAGGCAACAGTGAAACAGTAAGCTGGTATTGGGGTTGAGGGAAGATTACAGGGTCTGGAAACCTGAGACCCAGATCCTCGTGGTGGCTATGTAGCCTCAGGTTTGATGGGACAATTACTCTTATTTATGTATTAATACCACTCTTCTAAAAAACACACATACACGTACATAATGACTTACAGTAAAATCACATGCATAGTTGGATTTGTATAATAGTGGTAGAAAACTAAATCATGAAAAAGCAGACAAGCTAAATATGCAAGCAACAGAAGTTAATATAGTTTCTGTCAAAAAATGGAAAATTTAATATGAGAAAAAATGTAAGCAGGGCAGTGACATACTACCCTTCTCAGTTTACAGAAGTGTTTCCTCTTAATGCCAAAAGCTAAACTCTATTCAGGAGAGTTTGAACTATGTGTTACACACAATAATTTCAACTGTTTCACAAAAAATCACAAATTTCTTGGTCAAATTGTGTTAAGCCCATATATAGGCCAAGAACAGACTTTAAAATGGAGACTGTTAATCTGGGATCCTCAAATCCCAAGTTTCTGTGTAGGATTCATGGGATCCATGGGTTTGGACGGAGAACAATTACATCCTTACATTCATCAACCTCTGACTCATATTTTTTCAGCCTTTTCTTCTGCTGTGAATGGAGCTCACATAGAGTTTTAACAATACCTGTAACTTTTCCACCCATAGAAATCACAGATATTTTCTTCTCAACAATATAGTTGCTACAGATATCTCAAAATTTCGTTTGTTCTCATTGCTCCTTTAAAAGTAGCCTTGCTATTAGACTTCAGGCAGCTCTTGTTTATAATGTTTTAATTAAGAAACCTGTATGTTGCTACATTGAAATATTTTGATAACTGAATTTTAGTCTAAGTGGTTTTCTTTGTAAGCCCATGCCTTTTCTTTATGCATTTATTTATTTTTTTTTAATTTTTTGTTTATTGCAGTAACATTGGTTTATAACATTGTAAAAATTTCAGGTGTACATCATTGTACTTCTATTTCTGCATAGATTACATCATGTTCACCACCAAAATACTAATTACAACCCATCACCACACACATGAACCGAATTATCCCTTTCACCCTCCTCCCTCCCCTCTTCCCCTCTGGTAACCACCAATCCAATCTCTGTCCCTATGTGTTTGTTTATTGTTGTTATTATCTACTACTTAATGAAGGAAATCATACGGTATTTGACCTTCACCCTCTGACTTATTTCACTTTGCATTATACCCTCGATGTCCATCCATGTTGTCACAAATGGCTGGATTTCATCGTTTCTTATGGCTGAGTAGTATTCCATTGTGTATATATACCACATCTTCTTTATCCATTCGTCCCTTGATGGGCACTTAGGTTGCTTCCAAGTCTTGGCTATTGTGAATAACGCTGCAATGAACACAGGGGTGCAAGTACCTTTACAAATTGGTGTTTTCAAGTTCTTTGGATAAATACCCAACAGTGGAATAGCTGGATCATATGGTAGTTCCATCCTTGATTTTTTGAGGAATCTCCATACTGTTTTCCATAGTGGCTGCACCAGTTTGCACTCCCACCAGCAGTATATGAGAGTTCCCTTCTCTCCACATCCTCTCCAACACATGTTGTTTCCTGTCTTGTTAGTTATAGCCATTCTGACGGGCGTGAGGTGATATCTCATTGTAGTTTTGATTTGCATTTCCCTGATAGTTAATGATTTTGAACATCTTTTCATGTGTCTGTTGGCCATCTGTATATCTTCTTTGGAGAAATGTCTGTTCAGGTCTTTTGCCCATTTTTTAATTGGGTTGGTAGTTTTTTTGTTGTTGAGATGCATGAGTTCTTTATATATTTTGGAGATTAAGCCCTTATCAGAAGTATGGTTTGCAAACATCTTCTCCCAATTGTTAGGTTGTCTTTTTGTTTTGTTGATGGTTTCCTTTGCTGTGCAGAAGCTTTTTAGTTTGATGTAGTCCCATTTGTTTATTGTTTCTATTGTTTCTCTTGCCCGGTCAGACGTGGTGTTTGAAACGATGTTGCTAAGACCGATGTTGAAGAGCGTACTGCCTATGTTTTCTTCTAGAAGTTTCACAGTTTCAGGTCTTACATCCAAGTCTTTAATCCATTTTGAGTTAATTTTTGTGTATGGTGTAAGGTAAGGGTCTACTTCCATTTTTTTGCATACGGCTATCCAGTTTTCCCAACACCATTTGTTGAAGAGACTTTCTTTTCCCCATTGTATGTTCTTGGCTCCTTTGTCAAAGATTAGCTGTCCATAGATGTGTAGGTTTATTTCTGGGCTTTCAATTCTATTCCATTAATCTGTGTGTCTGTTTTTGTGCCAGTACCATGCTGTTTTGATTACTATAGCTTTGTAGTATATTTTGAAATCAGGGAGTGTGATACCTCCGGCTTTGTTCTTTTTTCTTAGGATTCCTTTAGCTATTCGGGGTCTTTTGTTGTTCCATATAAATTTTAGAATTCTTTGTTCTATTTCTTTGAAAAATGTTGTTGGAACTTTGATAGGGATTGCACTGAATCTATAGATGGCTTTAGGAACTATGGACATCTTAACTATGTTAATTCTTCCAATCCGAGAGCATGGAATATCTTTCCATTTCGTTGTGTCTTCTTCAATTTCTTTCAGAAATGTTTTATAGTTTTCGGTGTACAGATATTTCACCTCTTTGGTTAAGTTTATTCCTGGGTATTTTATTCTTTTTGTTGCAATTGTAAATGGGATGGTATTCTTAATTTCTCTTTCTGCTACTTCGTTGTTAGTGTACAGAAATGCAACTGATTTTTGTATGTTGATTTTGTATCCTGCAACTTTACCATATCATTTATTACTTCTAAAAGTTTTCTGGTGGATTCTTTAGGGTTTTCTATATATAAAATCATGTCATATGCAAATAGTGACAGTTTCACTTCTTCCTTTCCAATTTGGATCCCTTTTATTTCTTTCTCTTGCCTGATTGCTCTGGCTAGGACTTCCAGTACTATGTTAAATAGGAGTGGTGACAGTGGGCATCCTTGTCTGGTTCCTGTTCTTAGAGGGATGGCTTTCAGTTTTTCACCATTGAGGATGACATTAGCTGTGGGTTTCTCATATATGGTCTTTATTATGTTGAGATACTTTCCTTCTATACCCATTTATTCACAGTTTTTATCATGAATGGATGCTGTATCTTGTCAAATGCTTTCTCTGCATCTATTGAGATGATCATGTGATTTTAATTCTTCATTTTATTAATGTGGTGTATTACGTTGATTGATTTGCGAATGTTAAACCATCCCTGCATCCCTGGAATAAATCCCACTTGATCATGGTGTATAATCTTTTTAACGTATTGTTGTATGCGATTTGCTAGTATTTTGTTGAGGATTTTTGCATCGATGTTCATCAGTGATATTGGCCTGTAATTTTCTTTTTTTGTGTTGTCCTTGTCTGGTTTTGGTATCAGGGTAATGTCAGCTTCATAGAATGAGTTAGGGAGCTTCCCCTGCTCCTCAATTTTTTAGAAGAGTTTGAGAAGGATAGGTATTAGGTCTTCTTTGAATGTTTGGTAGAATTCACCAGGGAAGCCGTCTGGTCCTGGACTTTTATTTTTGGGGAGGTTTGTGATTACTGTTTCCATCTCCTTACTGGTGATTGGTCTATTCAAATTCTCTACTTCTTCTTTATCCAGTTTTGGAAGGTTGTATGAGTCTAAGAATTTATCCATTTCTTCCAGATTGTCGAATTGGTTGGCATATAGCTTTTCATAGTATTCTCTTATAATCTTTTGTATTTCTGAGGTGTCTGTTGTAATTTCTCACCTTTCATTTCTGATTTTACTTATTTGTGCCTTCTCTCTTTTTTTCTTGGTGAGTCTAGCTAAAGGCTTGTCAATTTTCTTCATCTTTTCAAAGAAGCAGCTCTTGGTTTTATTAATTTTTCCTATTGTTTTTTTGGTCTCTATTTCATTTATTTCTGCACTAATTTTTATTATTTCCCTTCTTCTACTGATTTTGGGCTTTGTTTGTTCTTCTTTTTCCAGTTCCTTTAGGTGCATTGTTAGATTGTTTATTTGAGAGTTTTCTTGTTTGTTGAGATAGGCCTGTATTGCTATAAACTTCCCTCTTAGAACCGCTTTTGCTGTATCCCATAAATTCTGGCATGTCATATTTTCATTTTCATTTGTCTCCAGGTATTTTTTGATTTCTTCTTTGATTTCTCTGTTAACCCAGTCGTTGTTCAGTAGCATTTTGTTTAATCTTCACGTATTTGTGGCTTTTCTGATTTTCTTCCTATAATTGATTTCTAGTTTCATACCGTTGTGGTCAGAAAGGATGCTTGGTATTATTTCAATCTTCTTAAATTTATGGATACTTGTTTTGTGGCCTAATATGTGATCAATCCTGGAGAATGTTCCATGTGCATTTGAAAAGAACGTGTATTCTTCGGTTTTTGGATGGAATGCTCTGTATATATCTACTAGGTCCATCTGTTCCAGTGCATCATTTAAGGCCAATATTTCCGTATTGATCTTCTGTTTGGATGACCTATCTGTTGGTGTAAGTGGAATGTTAAAGTCCCCCACTATTATTGTTTTACTGTCTATTTCTGTTTTTATGTCTGTTAATAATTGCTTTATATATTTAGGTGCACCTACATTGGGTGCGTAGATATTTACAAGTGTTATATCCTCTTGTTGGATTTTTCCCTTGATCATTATGTAATGCCCTTCTTTGTCTCTTTTTACTGTTTTTGTTGTAAAGTCTATTTTTTTGATATAAGTACTGCTACCCCAGCTTTCTTCTCATTGCCATTTGCGTGGAGTATGTTTTTCCATCCCTTCACTTTCAGTTGTGAGTGTCTTTAGGTCTGAAGTGTGTCTCTTGTATGCAGCATATATATGGGTCTTGTGTTTTTATCCAGTCAGCCACCCTATGCCTTTTAATTGGAACACTTAGTCCATTGATGTTTAAAGTAGCTATTGAAAAGTATGTACTTACTGCCATTTTTTAACTTTTTTTTTTTCAGTGTTTTAGTAGTCCTTCTCTGTTCCTTTCTTCTTCTCTACAGAATTGATGGTCACTTTAGTTTGACCTCTGTCTGAAAGCTGTACTCTTTAACTCCCCTCCTCCCTCCTTTTATGTTTTTGATATCATATCTAACCTCTTTTTTGTGCATTTGTATCCATTACGTTCTAATCATGGAAATAGATGATTTTTCCTATTTGTGGTCTTCTCTTTTCCCCTTAAATCAGTCCCTTTAACATTTCTTGTAGCACTGGTTTCTTGGTGACAAACTCCTTTAATTTTTGCTTATCTGGGAAAATTTTGATTTCTCCTTCCATTTTGAATGATAACCTTGCTGGGTAGAGTATTCTTGGCTGTAAGTTTTTTTCTTTTAGCACTTTAAATATTTCATGCCATTCTCTTCTAGCCTGTAAGGTTTCTGCTGAGAAATCAGCTGATAGCCTTATGGGGTTTCCTTTGTATGTAACTTGACATTCTCTTGCGGCTTTTAGGATTCTCTCTTTATCTTTAATTCTGACATTTTGATTATGATGTGTCTTGGTGTGGGCCTCTTTGGGTTTATCTTGTTTGGGGCTCTCTGTGCTTCCTGTACCTGGATGTCTGTTTCCTTCCTTAGGTTAGGGAAGTTTTCATCTATTATCTCTTGAAATAGATTCTCTGCCCCCTTTTCTCGCTCTTCTCCTTCCGGCACACCTATAACACGGATGTTAGTGCGCTTGATGTTGTCCCAGAGGTCCCTTAGACTGTCCTCACTCTTTTTAATTCTTTTCTCTTTTACCTGTTCACGTTGGGTAATTTCTTCTAGTCTTTCGTCCAGCTCACAGATCCGTTCTTCTGTATCCTCTACTCTGCTTTTGAGTTCCTCTAGTGAATTTTTCATTTCCAGTATTGTATTCTTCATTTCTGATTGGTTCTTTTTTATATCTTCCATTTCTTTGTTGACATTCTCACTGAGTTCATCTATTCTTCTCCCCACATCCGTGAGCATCCTTAACACTCTTAGTTTGAACTCTCTGTTGGGTAGGTTGCTCATTTCTGTTTCACTTAGTTCCTTTTCTGGGGTTTTGTCCTGTTCCCTTACTTGGAATATATTCTTTTGCCTCCTCATTTTGCCTCTTTCCCTGTGTTTGTGTCTATGTATTAGGTAGGTCAGCTATGTCTCCTGCTCTTGGATAGGTGACCTTATGTAAGTGATGCCTTAGGAGGCTTCCTGTGTGCTTCCCTCAGTTGTCACTGTTCCAGGAGGTGACCCCTATGTGGGCTACGTTTGTCTTTCTGTTGTGGCCTGTTTGCTCTCCCTGTAGGTGCTCTGGGAGACTGAGTTATGCTCCTGGCCAGCTGTTGTAATGGTCAGCTGCTTGTAGTTGTTGTGGGCCCTTCAGTCTCTTTATCAGGTGTGGGGAGCCCCAGCACAGTTGGCTACAAGTTCTAATACCACATTTGTGTTGCAGTATTTCTTTTAAGTGAGTAGGCCCCCAGTGTGGCAGGTTGTTAGGCTCAGGGCCTTACAATTGTTGTAAGCCTCTAGCCTATTAGGTCTCTTGTCAGCTCTCTGAGGATTGCAGCTGGGTGGGGCTGGCCTCAGGCACAGAAGCACCCAATGGTTTCAGGCTTTGGAAGGTGGGGCAAACCTCCTATGTGGGTCTTTGAGAAGCACAAGTCTTCTGCAGCTGACAAACCTTGCCACCCACAGGTCCACACACACAATCAACACAGTCCTGCCCCGTGTGAGCGCCCCGATCTCCGCAGGTGGTCCCAGTCTCTCCACGGCGGGAGCCCCACACACTCCGCCACCACCCCACACTCTCCACCCGCTCCTTGTGCACACACTGCCCCGCTCAAGTCGGCTCAGTTGCCAGGCTGCAGAGAATCCAGTCACCTATCTATGCAGGCCCACAAGTTGCCTGAGGGCTTGTTGTTGGGTGGGGCCAGTCTCTAGGGTGGGCTGCCTGCCCTGGCTGAGCTGGATTAATTTGGTGCTCTAGCAGGTGGGGCAGACCCTGGCCTAGCAGGCCTCAGGGAGAACTCCAATGGTGTCTGTGTCAGCACGCTCACACTAGGCCACAGCAATAGCCACCACCAATGTCCCAGTCCCTGGAGAGGTCTCACCCCCTCACCGAGATGCACTCAGGGCCTATTAGGTGAGTCTCTTGTCACCAAAGCACTGTCCACCTTTCTTTCTGGTGATTTTAGGATGCTTTCTGAAACGGGTGAGTTTGCGTGCAGGCCTATAAGAGCCAGTTTTAGTTTCTTTGTGAACCGGGTTTTCTGGGGGTACTCCCCAATGCTTTAGTAGCAGGCAAAGTCAGATATTATGCCGCTGGTCTCGATTGTGCTGGGTCGACAAAATGCCCACAGCGGGGGCACTCCCGGCTCAGGGCCCCGCTCCTCCAAGGAGGGCTGCATACCTGTGAGCTGCTCCCAGTGGCCGTGAAGCTGGCGGCTTGTGAAGGCGACGTTTTTCCTCTCCAGAAGGGAGTCTCTGCCTCTTCCACCTCAGTTAGGATTGTCCACTGTTGCAGGAGTTCCTCTTATCCAGTTTTCAGTTCTGTCTCAGGGGTATTTTTTCCATGAGTAGTTGTAAATTGGCTGTGTTCACGGGAGGAGGTGAGTTCCGAGTCTGCTTACGCTGCCAACTTGACTCCGCCTCCCTCTTTATGCATTTAAATATTTACTTTGAGAAGGGTTCTATGGGCTTCACTAGAGTACCAGTGGGCTCCCTATCATAAAAAAAGTCAGACACCTGCTCCAAGGAGGTAGGAAATTAACCTAATACAATACAGAATTTTCTGATTGTTTAACTTGATATAAGTACAGTTCTGCATTGCTTAACAGCAGGGATACATTCTGAGAAATGCATCGTTAGGTGATTTTATCGTTGTGTGAACACCATAGATTGTACTTACACAAACAACTATAGCATACTACACACCTAGGCTAAGTGGTATTAATCTTATGGTAACATTGTCATATATGCTGTTCATTGTTGACCAAAATGCCCTCATGTGGCTCGTGACTACATAGGCGTAGACAATCTAAGATGGAGATAAGATAGTATGTCTCTTAAATCATACACAATGTTTTTCTGCTCAAAAATCCTATGATCCTGAGTATCTCCTGAAGTTATGAATTTCACTGGTGAGTGAAATTCAAGGGGCCCTATGCTCTGCTTTTTTAACTGTAGCCTACTCATTGCTGACTAAAAATTCAGCACTTTTCTCTACCCACATGAGCATGGCCTTTACCACCTTTATTTGAAATCATTTCCTACTGAATCAAGATCTCAAGGGGCAATCAATCAGCTGAATTATGGGTAAATAGCCCCAGAATTGACCAGATCCTAATATTAGCTATTATATTACAATATTATATACAATATGCCATCTTGGGCCTCCTCTTATTTCTCTAATCCTCTCAAGAATCCTTCAGCTACATTCTGGCTTACATTTGGAAGGCTGGAATGTACCAGCACTCCAGTTTATATCCTGTCTAACTTCTTAAAATTGCTCTACCCTAACATCTGCTGGAGCCAGACTTTACTCTTTTATCATCAAACATTTTTCCAGCATCAAAAATTCTTTGTGCCTCAAAATATTGTAATTCGTGCTCTATCATGTTTAAGGATCCAGTAAATATTTAAGTATGTTTTATTAAAGGAAAAATATACAAGTCATATGTGGAAGCTCAATGAATTTTTACAAAATGAACGTACCCATGTAAACAGAACCCAGATGGAGAAACTGAACATTGTCTGAACTCCAGAAGCTTCTTGTGACCCTTTCCTGTCACTATGCCCCCGTCCCACCAATGGTAACCACAAAGCTGACTTCTAACAGCATAGATTAGTTTTGCCTGGTTTTTCATACTTTATAGAAATGAAACCCTCAAGTATTGCATTGGTGTCTGGCTTCTTTTGCTCAACACTCTGTGACACAGATTCAGGTTACTGGAAAATTTAAAACTCAAAAGATCAATTCTTGTTTATCCCTTCTGAGGGTTAGTGTATGGTATGGGGAGAAGAACAAAAATATTTCTTTTAGAAAAATTGACTCTCAGCCGACCTAAGAATCCAGCCCTCATAGTTTAGATAGCCCTATTTTTCAGTTATTCTGTGTTTTCTTTTTCTTAGAAATCAAGTTTTGGTTATAATTCTGTTTCTTGTCAAGAGTTAGAGTTGAATACAATAAAGCTGTGGACTTGAGTATGTTGGACGCCTTGCAGAGAAATTGTATCTGAACTCTTGAAAGCAATTATACTTAGAAGCTAGACTTTATTGACACTCAAAGCCACCCAAATCCTCATATCTGCACATTTAAAGTAAACCAAGATATGTTAAATACATGACTTGTTTAAAATTCTTTTTTGTTGCTGCTTTTCTGTGTTAAAGGTAGAGGAGCAAAGTCAGCATGGTACCGTGGGAAGAAGGCTGAACAAGGGATAAAAGAAATTTTTGTTCTGAGCACAGGCTCATACAGCTGTGTTGTACTAATTTTTTGAGCCTCGGTTGCTCTCATCTTTCAGGCTTGGTTTGAAGGTCAGAATGAGATGATGTATAAGAAAGGCTTCACCACTGTACTGTGTACACAGTTGTAAGCTGTCCCCATATCACTGTGCTCTCTCAGTTCACACTTGTTTTTCTTATTCACAGTAGATTTGATTCATTCTATCTGCCTACTGCTTCTTTTCTATGACTTTCTCTCTGATCAATTGCCCATTTTCCTTTCACATTAGACCTTTAAGGCATAGTTCTAAGTCTAACATATTCGTGAAGTCTCTGCAATGTGTGTGCCCACTCCTTTCTCTCTCTTCTTTGGACTCCTCTTGTCCTCATAGTTAATTTAATGTCACACACCTTTCCTTGATGTTCCCTGTTTGTTTTCTTTTCTCAAATAGACTATACATTTCATGAGACAAGCTGTCTTTTTTTGGGAGGGGGGTCCACCATCTTAAAAAGGACATGCTAGACATTTCATTCATGTTGATGGTTTGGAGTTTTTTTTTTTTAAAGAAGGGACAAAATCAACGGCATGCTGATAAAAGCCCTGATTTGTAGTGTTTGCTGATCCCCATGGTGTAAATACTTCTACTGTGGCCAACTGCAAGCTACCAACGTGATGTCAATCAAGTGACAAAATTCCTGATTTTATACCAGTTAGCCCTTATGGTACAATGTGAGCTGCTTCTAGTACCCCATTAGACAAAAAGTTATAAATAAGAAGTTTCTTTCAAATAAATGTTGTAATTTTCTTCCTGATTCATAAGATAAGCTGATATTGATTGGGTTATTGGGAAGATTGTTATCTTCCAATCTTCCAAAAGAAGCTTGGATGTGAACATTTTTCAAGAAATAGATCTACATTGACAGATGCTGGAAGCCAGTGCCTAATTTTTCACAAGCATCTTGCTCTGTCAACTACAGCAAACATCATAAAGTGATTCATCTGTATGATGTGTGATTTGGTGTTACGTTAGTTAAAAATGCAACTCTTCTACCCACAGAGATGTGCTGTAATTTTAATTTTAAATATATAAATGTTTCCACAGTGGAAAATTTATTCCCAACCAGTTGAAGTTTTGACTAAAAAGCTCTCAATCAGTGAGATGTGTGTGAAGGGTCTTAAAGCTGTATGAAACTGGCCAGTGTGGAATGAGAGGGAGATCAGAGCACCAGGGAGATTGTCTAAAGAGAAAGGTACCACAAAGCAAGCAAAACCCTATATATTCCTTGAATGTTTTGAGGGATTATTTACTGAATTCTCAACAATATGCTTAAAATCTTACAGTAATCATCTGGATGGCAGAAAAACACATCCTGTTAAATAACTTTATGAACTTCATTTTTAAACAATCCACGTCTATGAAGAAAAAGCAAGCTGGTTTAGTTAATTCAGAAGAAAATTCTCAAGTAAGATTCATCCAAAATGTAATAAATTTGGACCTTTTACCTAGCCTCAAGTGAGATCTTTAGAGGTTTATTATCTCTAGGTCACAAGGAAAAAGGGGGGTGAAATGCACGTGAGAAGCGGTACAAAGGCCATTTTAAGGAATAATTGAACTATGCAAATTCCAGCTGGGCCCTGATCCTTTTTTTTCTAACTGAGGCAGAACTAGGAATTGACCTACATACCAATCATTAATTTTCTTGATTTAGAAATGAACTCAATGTACAAAAATGGCTGATTTCCACAGAGGGGGAATATCAAGGAAATGATACAAATGGTTTGCATTCAAAAGACCTCTATACAATGAAAAGCAATTCTCTGGAATGGCAGAACTCAAAATAAATAAAATATGTGGGCACTGTTGGTGCAAATCACAGGGGTTTGAAATGTTGAAGTCCTAACTCACAGTATTTCAGAATGTGACCTTATTTAGAAATAGGATTGTTGCAGATGTAATTAGTTAAGGTCATACACAAAAATCTTCAACAAAATACTAGCAAACCCAATTCAACAGCACACTGAAAGGATTATACACCATGATGAAGTGGGATTTATTCCTGGAATGTAAGAATGGTTCAACATATGAAAATTAATTAAGTAACATAACACATTATAGTCATGTATCACTTAGTGATACGTTATAAGAAACATGTAGTTTGGTGATTTTGTTGTGTGAACAGCATAGAGTGTACTTACACAAACCTAGATGGTGTAGCCTACTACACACCTAGGCTCTATGGTACTAATCTTAAGGGACCACTGTCATATATGCAGTCTATCATTGACCAAAATGGCATTATGCAGCAAACGAACATAGCAGACTGAAGGACAAAAACCATATGATCATTTCAATTGATGCACCAAAAGCATTTGAAAAGATCCAACACCCTTTCGTGATAAAAGCATACAACACACTAGAAATAGAAGGACACTACTTCCAAATAATAAAGGCCATATAAGAAAAATCCTATAGCTAACATCAGACTCAATAGTGAAAGACTGAAAGTTTTTCTTTCAGATCATGAACAGGACAAGGATATCCTCTCTTGCCACTTCTATTCAACATTGTACTGGAAGTCCCAGCCAGAGCAATTAGGTAACAAAATGAAATAAAAGGCATCCAAATTGGAAAGGAAGAAGAAAAATTATCTCTGTTTGCAGATGACATGCTCTTATGAGAAAACGGTAAAGATTCCACACACAAAAAATGTTAGAACTAATAAACAATTCAGCAAAGTTGCTGGATACAAAATCAACACACTATAATCAGTTGCATTTCTACACACTGACAATGAACAATATGAAAAGGATATTAAGGAAAAAATTCCATTTACAATAGCATCAAAAATAGTAAAATACTTAGGAATAAATCTAACCAATGATGTGAAAGACTTATACACTGAAAACTACAAAACGTTGCTGAAATAAATTAAAGACACAAATAAATGGAAAGGCATTCTGTGTTCAAGGATTGGAAGACAATATTATTAAGTTGTCAATACTATCCAAAGTGATCTACAAATTCAATGCAAACTTTATCAAAATCACAATGGCACACTTTGCAGAAATAGAAAAATCCATCTTCAAATGCATGTGGAATCTCAAGGGACCCTGAAAAGTCAAAAACATCTTAAAAAAGAAGAGGTCTCACTCTTCCCCATTTCAAAATATACTTTACAACTATAGTAATCTAAACAGTGTGATACTGGCACAAAGACAGACCTATCGATGAATAGAACAGAATAGAGAGCCCAGACATAAACCCTCGTATATGGTCAAGTGATCTTTGACTTGGGTGTCAAGATCAATTGATGGGGAAAGGACAGTCTTTTTAAATAATGGTATTGAGAAAACTGGATAGCCACATGCAAAAGAATGAAGTTGAACCCTTATCTTATACTATACACAAAAGTTAACTCAAAATAGATTCAAGACCTAAACTTGGGACCAAAACTATAAAAGTACCAGAAGAAAACAAAAGGGAAAACTTTGTGACTTTGGATTTGACAATGATTTCTTGGACGTGACACCAAAAGTACAGGAAACAAAAGCAATGATAGACAAATGAGATTATATAATATTTAAAGACTTTTGCCAAAGCAATCCTGAGAAAAAAGAAAAAAGTTGGAAACATCACTCTCTGATTTCAAAATCTACTACAAATGTATAGTAATCAAAACAACATGACACTGGAACAAAAACAGACAAATAGATCAATGGAAAGAATTGAGAGTCCAGACATAAACCTAGAATATAAATTTACACAGGTATAACAAGAAGCTCCATCAGAAGATTCTTACTACCAGATGAGATATTCAAAATTATAATTATGGAATTTTAAAACTAAAAAAGTAAAAAATAAAAACTTCTGTGCGTCAAAGGACAAAATCAACAGAGTGAAAAGGCAACCTATGGGATGGGAGAAAATATTTGTGAACCCATATTATCTGATAAGGCGTTAATAATTAGAACATATAAAGAACTCTTACAACTCAACAACACCAAAAACATGATTAAACAATGGCCAAAGGAGTTGAATAGACATTTCTCCAAAGAAGACATGCAAATGTCCGAGAAGCATATGGAAAGATACTCGACATCACTAATCAATAGAGAAATGCAAATCAAAACCACAATGAGATACCACCTCATACCCATTGTTATAAATAATATAAAAACAAACAAACAACAAACAAACCCAGAAAATAACAAGTATAGGTGAGGAGGTAGAGTCACAGGAACACTTGTGCACTGTTGATGGGATTGTGAAATGATGCAACCACTATGGAAAAGGGATGACAATTCCTCAAAAAATTAAATACAGAATTACCATATGATCCAGTAATCCCACTTCTGAGTGTATATCCAAAGGAATTGAAAGGAAGGTCTCAAAGACTGTTCTCAGGGAGGCAAACTGCTATGTTTTGAGTAGGACTACGAAGGACCTGAAACCTCTGGCCACCAGCCCACTAAGAACTGAGGCAAGCAGATAAGCACAGGGTGAGCCTGTAAGCCCATCCTGCAGCCCCAGTCAGATCTTCAGATGCCTGCAGCCTTGGTCAACAGCTTGATTGCAACCTCATAAGAATCTGTGAGCCACTACCCAGTTAAGGTGCTCTTGAATTCTAGATCCACAGAAATGGTGAAATAATAAATGTTGCTGGTTTAAACCACTAAAATGTCTGATAGTTTGTTATGTGGCAATAGAAAACTAACAAATAACCATAGCATTAACGCTCTGAATGGAACGAGGACATTTAAACATAACTATAGAGAACCATCTCTGTTTTTCAACTCTGGCTACTGTTTTACATTTATGGGGAAGAGAGAGAGTTCATTGTTACAGTGCTTTTTAAATGTACATAAGTGTGGTTGTTTTTATAGTGGTGATAATGTCATAATCAAATATCAAAATGAGAACATGCAGAGGATTAGATGACATCACATCAGAATGTGTCAACCTATGCTTGAGGGACCAGAATACTGTAAACTCTGTTGAATAATTGAAAAATGTTGGCCTCATATGCCCTAGTAGTGTTTTCATTCTACATTTGACATATTCAGATTATGTTGCATTCCTCACATTGCATACTCCAGATCATAAAACATTGTCTCCCCTTACCAAATAGATTTGGTAACATTCTATTTCACTGCCATTTTCAAGAATGACAGCTGCTGAATAATTATAGGAAAACTGCTTCAGTGCTCCCATACAATTTACATGTTCCCCAAACTGATGTTTATGGAGATTGTAACTCCCTGGCTTGAAGATGCATATACTGATGTTAAAGATCAAAATAAATGCTGAATATATTTTATAAGATTTCCTTTGAATACTTTGGATGCTTTATAGCATCATGCAGAGAGAATATTAGCATTCTGTGAATTTTGTATTCAATCAAGTTTTTTTTTGTTTTATTTGCCTAAAATTATCTTTTAACAAATGTAGGAAGCATAGATCCTCCCTAAGATGAAACATAGGAACAGATGATAGATAACTTTTAAGATCACAGATAATTTTATCTTTAAGAATGTAAGTGTATCTAAGAAGTGACTCATGGGGCTAAACTGAGGAATCGTAAGGCTTGTCTAGAAGCCCTCTGATCAGCTAGGGTATGGCCCTCTGGGGAGGGGCCAACTATCTCCTAAATGGTCAGAATGCAAAGCAGATAGACCCTGAATAAGATGTAGGTCATATGGCTAAGGATGGAATCAATGATATGAAGGTCCTGGAGTCGAGGGTATTTGCTATAGTTCCAAAGCAGATAGGCTGGTTTTTCTGAACCAACCCCTTGTGGAGAAACCTTGGTGTGTGACCAAACCATACAACAGTCACAAAACTGCCATGTGCATGTGCGTTTTCATGGGGGCAGGGGAAAGACCTCAAAAGAAAGAGACTTCTTTGAGGACCACTTTATATAAGCACATAGATTAGAGTGAGGGGACAGAAAATCTCCAATAAGTTTGGGATACTTCCAGACTCCCTTCTATTGCTATGTGGCATGTTTGAGGAATCAGAACCTTAGAAGCTTACAGAAAATAATCTCTGTCAAGATGCAATTGAAAAAGGAAGAAGCACCCCCAGTTAGTTTAACAAAGAGAACTTAGTATCCTCAATTAAATAGGTATTGGAGGACTGGGAAGACAAGGAGGGAAGACTGAGATAACACAGACGTAGTCACTGCTATTGGAAGCAATGGCCACTCCTAGGCCTGCAGGAAAAAATGGCAGAAGTTGGGGCTATCAGAACCTAAAATCTATGAGCAGAGGCCTGCAGAGCTGGGGCACAGACCTCTGAGGAGGCTGGAGCTGGTAACTTTAAAGGGATGGAGAATAATACTGGAAATTGGAACCAAGTAATACTGGAGGCAACTGCTGCCAGGGCAAGGAAGCATGGCTGGGATGACACTGACAGGAGCAGCAAGCAAATGGGAAGAAGTCCCATCTCTGTCCTTCATGCTTCTACCTCCATCTAGCACTCCATACTGGCAGAGCCAAGCAGGGTGACAGATGGGAAAGGGGCAATGAGGTTTGCAGAGTTCCAGCCGCAGCATCAGAGGACAGAGTACAGAAAGCAGGGCTTGAGTTGAGACTGTGGTTTAATAACTAGTCTAGCAAGACAACACAAGGAAGCAGGGACTATGGTCCAGAGGGAACCTGGGAGGAAAGGGCAGCAGGATTGACACTGCTAACAGAGAGGAGCAGGAAGCCATGGATTAGACCCTCATGTGAAAAACGTGTAAGCCAGGGATTGGACCCATGGGGGCAGTAGAAGGCACAGGCGGCCAGGGATAGTAGGGCTCAGGCCTCAAGGCTGGGTTTGGATGGGGCTCAATTTCAGCCACCGTTCAGTGGAAAATTTTGTAAGGGAGCAGGGTAAGTCCTCATCTATTTACATAGGCCATTAAGAAAAAGAAGATCCTGCACTGACGTTTAGCTTGGAAAAAATTAACTTAACATGCATCCAATGGTGTTGGAATTTGGGTATTAAAATGCACTGAAAAATGATTAAAAGTTTCCTGATTTATCACTAGGTGTAACAGGAAGTTGATGGCCACTTGTCTTCTGGATTTGAGTGATGGCGGTGGGTGAATAGGAACTAAGTGAACTTTTGACACAAATGTTACACTTGTATGTGTATTTGTATTATAGTACATATTTACATGCATTGGGAGAGAGTTGGTGAAGCAATACTTTAATACTTCTGTAAAATTCCACTGCTTGGACCCTCTATGGCCATGGTTAGTGCACCCAAGTGGCTCCTGATCTTTTCACCCTTATCTATGATCACTTGAACCATTCTGAACTTTCCTCGTTTGAGGGCCTAATGCCCCACTCTACTCACCTTACAGCAAAGGAATGCTTGTTTTCACATAGAGAAAGATGCTCATTACTGGGTTTCTTGTAGAACCAGGACAACAAGCCACTATCTAAATGGGTCTTCCTTCTTTACCCTTGATTTTATACCATGGAAGGGGAAGAAAGATCAATTTAGAGAAACATGTGATTATTTTCTAGTGTCACTGATTCTGTTGAAATAAATTCTAAAGAGAATTACCCATAGCCACGGCTTCAGAGTAAGCAAGAGCTTTTGATGCCAAGTTGACCTGAAGCTCAGAAAAAAAGATGCTTTTATTACCTAAATAGGATGAGTCATAAAGACACAACCACAGTTCCAAACATAGGATTAGAATCGAAATAAACTGATAACAATGAAAGAACATTGCAGAAGTTTCTAAATTATATCCTTAATTTTGTGTTATTCAATGCTGTCCTCTTCCAAGCCCTGAAATCTTCTTTTTAATATTTATGTTTTTAACAAAGCCTTCTGTTTTTCTAAGTACAAATAGAAAACCATGTGGTCATAACAAACCCTCGCAGTGGTGTACCTATTTCCAAGGCAAGTTCCTAAGAGAAAATAGCCTTTTGAAGTTTGAACTTGTGGTCTTCAAGATTCAAATTAGTGATAACAATGCACACAATAAAAGCATATTGAGAAAATTGTCCCCTTTTTTATTCCTGGCCTTTTCCAAAGCAGTCCTTACTTTGTTGTTATGTACCATCAAATTGGTTCTGCCTCCTGCTGACCCTATGAATGAGTGATGTCCTCAATGTCCCATCCTCAACAGCCCCCTCAGCCCCTATAGACTTGTGCCTATGGCTTCCTCTATGGATTTAATCCATCTCATACTTGGTCTTCCTCTTTTCCTGTTGCCTTCTACTTTTCCCTGCATTGTTGTCTTTTCCAAAGAATCCTGCCTTCTCCTGATGTGCCTGAGGTAGGACAGCCTCAATTGTATCATTTTTGCCTCCAGTGATAGTTCAGGCTTAATTTGCTCTAGGACCCACTTGCTTATCTTTCTGGCAGTCCAGGGTATCCGTAGAGCTCTCCTCCAACACCATATTTCAAATGAATCCATTTTTTTCTCTGTCAGCCTTCTGCACTTTCCAGCTTTTGAACCTGTACATAGCAATCTTTTTGTTCCGAGTTAGGCTCACAGATGATTCATGCCATGTGTCCTCTTCAGACAAACGCAGGAAGTAATTATAAACTGTCACTTCTGAGTAATAAGGTTGGGCTGTGTTTCATCATAACATCCAGGATTTATCATATCCAGAGGATGTATAAACTTGTACTACAAAACACCCGACACACCTGTGAATAAGCATTTTCCTCATTTGCAGCCTCTTGGATTGGAACTGTTATCTGGAAGGTAGATTTATGCTCAATCGAGCTTAATCCAAAAAAAGACTACAAAATATTCTCACAATTTTCCCTTTAAAGTTTTCCAGCTGGGGTCTTTGCCTATTGTTTACATGTTATATCTCCTGAAAACATTTCCATTTCAAGCTTTTTACCTTTCAGTTTGGTCCTAGGTTTCCCTTGAAAGAAACCAAGAGTCTTGGATGGATGGTGACCAACCATCCCGGGTTCCTGGGACTCGGGATTTCAGTGTTAAAACCAGGCAAACCAGGATGAGTTGGTCACCTTGCAAGATGGACGGTTGCCCCAGTTGACCTTGAGTAAAGACTTCTTCAGCAGGTTTCTTTGTTGCCCAGATTCCATCTCTCCATGAAACCAGAAGGAACAATAGCTTTTAGCAGGTTTTTTGTTGTTGTTATATAAAAGCAAACTATTTTTTTTACACAAATATACATTTTAATTGGGTAAGACAGGAATCAGCAAATCCTGCCCATCACTTGTTTTTCACATTTTTAAATGATTTTTTTAAAAAAGATTATGCAACAGAGATTTTCTGTAGCCTGCCCCTCATGCCTAAAATATTTACTCTCTCCTTTACAGAAACATTTGCTGATCTCTAGTCTAAGATATGTTTAGCTATACAAATATCTTATAGTCAAAACACAAGGCCCATTTTTGTGATATGATGCAATGTATGTCTTAGTTACAATTTACCAAAAATTCCTTTATAAATTCTGTACTATTTTTCCATATAGTACTATATAAATTTATAAAAAATAGAAAATGTTATTTAAATTTTTTTGTAAATTCGTAATTATCACTCATTGTTATTTTTCTCTCCTAATTGAATGAAACAGTAGAAATCACATAACCAACCCCTCCATTTTATAGGAGGGTAAACTGAGGCCAGGGAGAATGAAGGGGCTTGACAGAGCTCATCCACAGCTAATAGGGGAAAAAGCCAGAACGAAGAACATTGCCTGCATTCCAACATTCTTTGTGGTATGCTAAGCTGCTGTTCTCATTCAGGATGGCAATTTAAAAAATGAATCATTGTTAAATTGTTACATACCAAATATATTCTCCTGTGTAATTCCCACTCCCCGCCCCAGCTAGACTAAGACAGAGAAATGCCCCTGCTCTTTCTATGGGGCAGTACTTTCCCAGTTTACCTGCAGATTCGCTCACCTATGATAGAGTCTGCTTAGGCCTAGGTTTCTGGCCAGCCTTCCCAGCCAGGAGGCATGTAAGAAGTGCCAGATGTGTGTGTGGGTTTGTGTGTGTGTGTGTGTGTGTGTGTGTGTTGTTTTGTTTTGATACCATCCTCAGATATTCTGATTCAACTGGTCTGAGTGGAGCCTAACAAATGAGTATACTTTTCAGGCTCAATTGATTCTAATATGAACCACTGTGTTAGAATATATGACACTGTGTTTTACAGAAAGTAAAACTATTTTTACAAATGGTGAAATATCTTCACCAGAGGGCATAACTCTGATTCTGGAAGTGTTTCGGGCCTGTTTGATTCCTAAACAATAGAATAATTTTAAATAAGAACTCTTAAGGGAAACACTGTATATTAGGCAGACTGTATCGTAAGATAATTGAAGATGGATTAAGGTAATCTAATTTGGTCTCCATTTTATGTTCCTCTTTATAAAGTCCATTATAATCATCAGCAATTGTTTTTTCTAGCATCTAAAATCTACTTTACCTAATGAAGAAGTCTGTTATCAAATTGCATACCAATGAATATAATAACCAGAGATCAATAGTCTTTGGAGTTTGGGAACTGGAGTGGTTTGGTCAACATGCAGCTACTACTATAGAACAATTAGCATTTAAGAAAAACAATATGTTTTTCTATATATCTTTATCTATTGATATATGCATATGTGTATGTGTATATATAAGATTGCAAATATTCTGATTAGTAAATATTGAATTGAAAAAATTTTGATCTAGGAAAACATGATATTAAATAACACAAACCTACTACAACAGGCAATTTTAAATTAAATTTTATATATATAATATATATATTGTATATATTGTATATATATTTGAACAATGTATATTGTGCCTCCGTGTGTCATTTTCTGGGAGGTCATAAGTATCTCCAAATGAGGAGGAGGAATTCTTGAATCACATTTTATGCCATTTGGAGTATATTTAAGACTCAGCTGAGCATGAAGTAAAAGACATGTTGTTGGCTGTAAGAAAGTCAAATTACCAAATGTAGGAAAATTTTGACCCCTCTATGCTCAATATGTAATTTTCTAAAATTTTACACCCACTGCTTATATCAAATCTTTCAATGACGCAGACAAAGATGAGAAATTATAATTTTGGTCCTGTTTCTTTGTCAAAAATTGTCGGTATTCTAAATTAATATAGCAAGCATGGGGATATAGGCACTCAAGGTGCCCCTTTATAAATAGCAATTTGTCTCAATAAGAATTGGTAAACTATATTCACAAAGAAGGCTATAGAACAGTTTCTCGGCCTTGGCACTATTGACATTTTGAGCCAAATAAGTCTTTGTTACTGGGGCTGTCCTGTGCATTGTGGGATGTTTAGCAGCATCCCTGGCCTCAACATACTACATGCCAGGAGCATATACACCCTTTAGTTGTGACAAGCAAAAACATCCATACACTGCCCAATGTCCACTGGGGGTAGAATCACCCCCAGTTGAGAACCACTGCTATGGAGTATACAACACTGGCTTCAAACTTTAGAGAAGGGAAATCACTTAGGACAATGAGAATGTGAAGTTACTTTTTTACTAAATGTATTTTCTCCCTTTCAATATAAAATCAGAAGACTGCTGATTCCTGAGAAGAGGTGTTGTGGCATAAACGATTCAGTCTCTGTGATGGTATTATTAACTGGCAGCTGATTCTCCTATTTATCATCAAATTATGTTGCCAATAGGCTTTCAAGTCTGAAAAAAATGGCAAATCCCTTCCAGTCACGACTGAAGTTAAAGTGAAATTATGTCTTCATTTTAACTAGAGAGAGGTTTTAATTGGGACGTGTCTTCTCCCTGTATAGTTGTCCAGGAGCTATGCCTTTGGAGGGGGGTAGGCAGTCTTGAGGATGGATCAAGTGGAGGGGGGAAGATGTTGGTCACCCAAGAAAATATGTCAACATCCGTCCATCACTTCAGCCCTGGCCCGATTATCATTTTTTCTACTTCTGTAAGCACCAACGAGACAATGCCACTGAGAGATGGCCTTTGACACTTGCGGCATTTCCCACCGCTCAGCCACGTCTGATATGCTAATGAAGAAACCCAGGGTTTTGTGAGGCTGAAAAGGCTTTCAGGCACAAGCAGTGGGTCAACAATCCCAACTTCTGTACAGCGAGTCAGCCTGCTGTGTGAGAAGCTCCTCGTTCCAGGGTCCTTCCTCACACCTTTTCTGTGAGTGTGCATGTGCTTAAGAAAGGGCAATTAACCATCTGGGTGCTAGAGAAATGGACAGAACATAAAACAGAATGAACCTGCACCTTGCAAACTGCCAAGTGGCCCATGATTGTCCAGTCCACTCTGCGGAGAAGCCCTAAACCAATGGCCTGAATCTGAAAACGACCTCATGGCACTTGGTAGTGAAACTTTGATGAAAGATATCCATGCGAGTTCTGACTCCATAATGCCTGGTTCTTCATGTAAATCTACCCAATGTGACTGCCAAGGTTTAAAAATACCTTAATTAGGCATTCAGAATCATAAGGTCATAGAATTATGAAATGTTAACTGGCACAAGTATTTTCTTTTGTCTCTCGGCAAGTTATTTGCTTATAATAAGTCTTCAATATTTATTCATTGGATTGAAGTCAACAGGTTTAAAAGGAATCTTGCAAGGATTCTTTTTCTAGACTTGTCTCTACTTTCTAGAATTACTTAATGATTATTGCGTCTTTATTCAGGCCAAGTAACACCAAACAGTTTTTTCATCCAGATAAATTCATACTCATAAACTTTTCCCCACTTTTCCTTCCAAATTCTAAAAGTTCCTACTAATACTGTTAACTGTTGCAAAAAGATACTGTTGTTCTCCAGTTAAAATTGAACAGGCTGCTGCCCAAAGTTTATTTATTTAACAAACAATTATTGTGGTGCCAGACACTAATAGGCCATGAAGACACAAGAAGAAGAAGATGTAGTTTCTGACCTCGGGAAAAACACAGTTATAGTCAGGAGATGGTATGTAATACAGTGTGGTAAGTACACGATGAAACAGTGTGCAGGATCACAAAAGAGTGGTAAAACCAACCAGGGGGAAGTCAAGGAAGGCTTCCTGGAGGAAGTGAGTGAACTGAGCACCAGCTATGCTCTGGACGCCGTGTTAGGTGCTGAGGGAAAGAGAAAGGAATTGTAAGATACAACTCTGAGTTTGGTGATGCAGACAAACTATGCTTTACAGACAGTCAAGAATATGCCAGGGAAGAAACACCATGTAGCTGTAATGCTAAGCTGTTTTCTTTTCTGTTTTTTCTCCATTTAAGTGTTCTCTCTCGAGATATTTCTGTTTAACTGATATAAGAGATGAAACCCACATAAGAGAACAATGAATTTCTTCATCTTCTTTTTTACTCTGTGACTGTCAGTCCATCAGATATAATTTTTAAATGATTGTATCTTCTATCCCAGTAAAGAACCCTCTAGTCACCAGATACACTTGTTCTCCTCAGAAAATAAAAGGCGATGTTCTTACCCCAAAGAGATGCTGTCAACTTCATAGAGGTGTGGATTGTTGGAATACTGTGGTGTTAAATGCGTCTAATCATGCCATTTTCATTCAATAGTTAGCTGATTAACTATTTCATTTGAAATGTGAGTGTCTACATTGTGCTAGCCTTTTGTGATGTGAAGAGGAATAAAGCCACTCCTTGACATTGAGGAGTTCCAGAGGCATACGAGACACATATGGAAAGAACTATTTATGATCAAAGGTGACTAGTATGTGGTAGACAGATATTCAACTCCTGTGGGGCAACAGTGAATGGAGCAATTGTTTGGGATCTAGAGGGCTGGAGTGGGAAGGCGGGTTGGAGGGACATTTGAAGTGAACCTGAAGGTCAATTGTGAGTTTTCCAAGTGAAGAAGTTAGAGAAAGGCCACTCACTGCAAAGAAAACAACACAACCAAAGGCTTGGAGGTAGAGAAGTGCATTGCTCTCCTCTATAAAGGGATGAGCTGTAAAAAGGAGGCTGAGGAGCAAAGAGAGGTTTAGAAGAGACAGTGGGATTAGATCCTGAAGTATCTTAAATGCCGAGCTAACGTGGCTGAAATTGATCCTATAGGCAGCGAGGCACTAACAGGGGTTTTTAAGCATGAGAACATCACCATGAATTCTGTGGTTAAACAGTGCCATCCAACGGAACATTCTGAAATGATGAAAATATTCCATATCTGCATTATAGTCATGTAGCCTCTAGCCATATGTGATTGTTGAACAACTGAAATGAAGCTAGTGTGACTGAGAAACTGAATTATTACTTTTATTTCATTTAAATTAAAGTTTAAATTTAACAAGCCACATATGACTAGTGACTAGTGACTACCATATTGGAGCGCCTAAGGCTAGAAAGTTATACTGGGAGTAGCATGGATAGGAGGAAAGGAGGCTGCCTATGGGAAAAAATGACTTGATTAGAGAGAGAATAATTCCTCTCCTTTCTCTCTCAGAGATAGATCGTTAACATCATGTAAATCTTGTAGTCTTATGACTATCTTGTAGTCACCAGTGAACTACATTCTGAGTGCAGTGGCCATGACAGTGATTCTCAATGGTGGTAGAGGGTGTAGGGGGCAATATCTGGAGACGTTTTTGGTTGTCACAGCTTTGGAAAAGGTGCTACTGGCATCTAGTGGGTAGAGCCCAGGGATGCTGCTCAACATCCTACAGTGCACAGGACAGCCCCCACAGCAAAGAATGACCTGGCTCAAAATATCACCAGCACTGTGGTGGAGAAATCCTCATCTAGGTCACTGACCTAGAACCTCAAGCTTTTGTTAGAGTCATTTGGGAAACTTTTAAAAAATCTCAACACCGTGGGCCTTTCCCAGGCCAACTAAATCAGAAACTCTGAAGGTGGGGCCCAGTCCAGGCACTGGTGCTTTTTAAAAGCTCTCCAGGTGATTCTAATGTGCAGCCGGAGTTGAGAACTACTAGCATAGTGAGAAGACACTGTCTTCAATATCCTAAACCCCCAAAATATCTGACTCCTATAAGCATCCGTTTTGCATCTCTCATGAAGTCTTCCCGCCAACACTGCATCCGCATCTTCCGCCTGCGCCCACAGTGTTTCTTAGTCTATTTCTCTCTGAGGGGCTCTTGAAACCTGCTGGACAAAGATAGGTTTGGGCTTTGCCTATCAAGTGACAGGGGATTACAGAGGGCTCTCTGGTGAACCACGCTATACAGTGTTTCCTAGCCATCAGGGGAAACCCAAGTTAAAAATGGTTAACAGGAAAGATAGTTGAGGGAGATAATCAGGAAGTATTAGTTCTTTGGCAGCCGTATTCATATTACATGGGATTACTCAGTAACAGGAAAGGCCAGTGTTATATCAACTCTGTTTAGCTTAATGAAGTGAAAAAGAACCGTTGTTTTTGCATTTTTTTAAAGGTGGAAAAAACACGTATCGTGAAGGTGCCTTTGTCATTTTTGTGTGTGTGTGAGGAAGATTGGCCCTGAACTAACATCTATGCCAATCCTCCTCTTTTTGCTGAGGAAGACTGGCCCTGAGCTAACATCCGTGCTGATCCTCCTCCACTTTATGGTGGACACCGCCACAGCATGGCCTGACAAGTGGTGTGTCGGTGCGCACCCGAGATCTGAACCTGGGCCGACAGCAGCGGAGCGCACGCACTTAACCACTGTGCTACGGGGCCAGGAACAAGTTGCCCTTGTTAAGCTATTCAAATGTCATTGGAAAAGATGTTTCGACAGAAGAAAAAAAAATTCATAGTTTTTGTGAGAGATCAAAACATGTTGTCTACATCATTCTTTAACTGACAAGAGACACCAAAAGGAAATTATTTACCCTGGTTTCACTTAAAGCTAACAGCTTGAGGGGAAAGAATTGGAGGCCTCTGTTCTCTGCAAACTCTCAGAACAGCCTTGTACAGTGTGGCAGTTCAAGGCGTTCGTCGGCTGTACCCTGGGCCTTTGGAAATATAGCCCTTCAGTACACATGGCTTTGGTTTTTTGTTATTTTATTCTTTACTAGGGGTGTGATTTGCTCAAGCTTATGTAAACTCAAAGTGCCCTAGTTATGCTTGCTTACTTGGTAGCTGTGAATGAGGCTCTCAGTGTAGCTTCTCTTTGCTGCATCTGTCTATCCAGGCAGTAGCTGGTCCTCCCTCAGGGAAACTAAATGAAGGCATTCATTAACATGGAGCGGCAGCTTGTCAGCCCAAGAACTTTCCAGCTACAGTTAGGGAAGTTTCCCTGACTCTTTCATCTTAAACATTGTGATACTACTTACTTTAGGGCAGGGTATCTCAGCCTCTGTGTGATTGACATTCTTTGGTATCGGTGCACTGTTGTGTGCATTGCAAGATGTTTAGCAGCATCTTTGTTGTTTACTAACTAGATGCCAGTAATGGCCCCCAGTGGTGACAACCAAAAATGTCCCCAAACATTGCCAATGTCCCCTGGGGGGCAAAGTCATCACTAGTTCAGAACCTCTGTTGCAGACTTACCAGTTTCTAGCTGGTAACTCCAACAGGGAACTGCTGGAGGGCTTTGAGTTGGGAACCAATGAGGGGGGAGGCGAGTGATATGATCTGATTGGTGCTGTGAGAAGGTCCCTCAGCTGCTGTGTGGGGAATGGGGAGAAATGAGACAAGAAAGACTCTAGACCAGCTAAGTCCAAGGCACTAGTCCAGGCAGGAGGGGATGATGGCCTAGACAGGAATTTTAGCAGTGAGATTGGGAGGGAAGGATGGATTGGAGAGACAGCCACCAGGACCAGTTGATGGACTGGAAAGGGGATGTGTGGGGAAGAGCAGCACCCAAAATGGCTTTTAGGATATTGGCCCTCAGTACCATGTACTGAGACATGGGATATTGGAAGAGAAACTGGTGGAACAGAAGAGAGGGAGAGATGGGGGAAGGGTGGATCAAGAGTCCTGCTAGGAGCATGTGAGGTTGGAGATCCCCATTGACAGTCCAGCAGAGATGGTGAGGAGGCAACTGGGTCTCAGAGTCTTAGAACTCAGGAGAGAGGAGTTGGGGAAAGAGGTTTGGTCAGAATAGAGACAGTATTTGAAGCTATGGGGAAGCAAGAGTAGATGGAAACGAATTGAGGACTTCTTATGCTTGGCAACTCTGTAATTTCAAGCTCTGTTTTCAATCCCACTCTTCCCCAACAAATTAGAGGCAGAAAAGTCAGAGTGAGAAGAGGCTAGTGGGCCTCAGTGTGGCCATATTTAGCTGAGAGCACAGTTACATCTGAATTTCAGACAAACAAGGAATAATTTTTACCTAAGTATGTTTGGGACATACATATTTCATCTGGCAATCCTAAAAGAGACCAACACACCAGAGAAAGATGGCAATGCTTGACTTTCATGACGTGTGCTTTGAGACAGCAAATGGAAAAAGCTTGATACCTTCTTTGTAGAAGAAGCTTCTAAATCACCCAGGATGCTGAAAAAACAGAAATGCAGAATCTCAGGCCTCAGCCAGAACTACTGAGTCAGAAGCTGCATTTTAACGGGAGCCCTTGGTGATTGGCATTCACGTTAAATTTCAAGAAACAGTGTACTATACTATACAAACAATGGCCCCAGAAAATCCCAAGCAATGTGAAAGATGTGTAAGGATACCGTATGCATGATAACAGGAGACTGTTACAATAATTACATCTTCCTTTGTATGTTGCTTTCATAGTGGAAGTGTTTTCACAGGAAGGTTGTACTCTGTCTTGTTACAATTATATTGGAACCCTTCAAACGTGCAGGGGTCTTGGCTTCCCTAACCCTGCTGCTTAGCCCAAAGGTGTGGGTCCCTCTCCAGGGTCCAACACAGCCAGGCCAGAATGTGATAGGCGACAGGAGTTCCCACCCCTGCTGCTGTTTCTGTTTCTGTGAGTTTTCTCCATAGAACGCTGCTTCAGCCGCACCCCGGAGTTCATTATCTATGTGCCCTGCGGGACTTCAACAAAAATAGTGGCTACTGGTCATTAAGTTCCTTCCCTGTGAAATAGGGACTATTCATCTCATTTCTAGGATGATAAAACGGGCGCAGAGAGGTTAAAACATTAATTCTCTCTTCAAATGCAATCAGGGAAGACAACACAGAGAGGGCAAAGAAAAATGTGTATTTTCTTCTGTGCAACAGAGGGGAACACTTGGGCCAGCAGTGGGTGGCTTATTGGGAAAATGGACTGGATTAATCTGGTCATTTACTCAACCCTACCAGTAAGTGGCAAAATTGGAACTCCACCCTAGCTGTAGTCCCTGCGAAAATCCTAGCACTAGATCAATGATTCCCAGCGTTGGCTGCACATTGTAATCATCAAGGGAGATTTTAACTCCATTGCCAGGCCACACCCCAGACCAGTTTTCCAAATCTCTGGAGGGTGTCCCTGGGATGGAGAAGAACTGCTTTATATTCTACTGCCAGTCCCATCCCCCAACCCAAGGCCACATATACAGTTCTCTTCCTCAGATCTGCACTCCATCTAAATTAACCAGCCAGGCTGGAGGAGCACAACTGTACAACCATTTCAAGTTTATGTCCTAATCTCACAATTTCACCAGAAATGAAGAGACAAGTTTTCCCTGACAGCTGATTTCCAATCTCACCCCCAACTCCCTTTTCAAGATGCAAGATGGGAACTTGAGTTTCTCTGTCTAGAGGGATCTCTGACCAAACTCACTGTTCCTGAGCATCTTCCAGAATCTCACATGTGCCCTCTTAGTTGAAAGTTCTCTGTCTGCAAACGCTTGAAGGAGCAGACAATCTAGTTTCTCTGTCACTCTTAGTTTGTCCTGGAAATAAATTTCTGTGTTTTATCTGTCAAGTGGAGACAGGATCCTGCAGAATGGAGGCCTGGGCAAAGACTGGTTGGAAATAAAGTCGTAACGAAGCCCACAGGCACCAGTACAGGTTTCCCCCGCTATCCAAAAGTAGCACATTGCTGTGAAACATTTCATAAGCTGAAATGGCATATAGCAAAGGAGCAATTACCATTAATATATAAGGGAAAAATTTTTAAGTGTTCCCAGTTCCAAAAATTGGCCTACCAAATCATACCAAATCACATATAAAACCTAAAATAACATTAACATATAACAATGCAAGAATGACATATCTACACAGTCTATATAAAGTGGAAATAATGGACATACAGTGTAGTGTCACCAGAATCAGGAAGACAGAGAGCACACTGGAATGCTGAGAGGTGGTGGGTATGATGATAATGTGTTAGGCTGAGTCATTGGAGGTTGCAGTGGTGGGACGTATAGGAGACTGGGGTGTAGGGGAAACAGGAAGAGGCTTATCTGAATCCATCAGGGCCGGCAGGTCACTAATATCTACAACTTTTACATCTGCCTGCCCCAATGTCCAAGGTCTAGGCTTGTCATCTGCTGTGGCTGATGTGAAGGCTTGAAATATTACAGTATGTGTGACTGCTCAGCCTCTATAATGACTCTCAGCAAAACAAATACTGAATGCTATTTTCACTTTTTGCGTTTTTTCATAAAAGTGAAAATCCTCTTTGGATTGCTTTTGGTTAACGAAAACAGGTACTAATGGGGCCAGCCCAGTGGACTAGTGGTTAAGTTCGGCTGATTCAGCAGCCTGGGGGCAGTTCCCAGGCACTGACGTATGCCACTCAGTGTCCATGCTGTGTCAGCAACTAACATACAAAATACAGGAAGATTGGCAACAGATGTTAGCTCAGTTAGTGAATCTTCCTCAGCAAAAAAAATACAAAAACAAAAACAGGTAGTAATGTAGGTCTTTCGTAAAAGTCAAGTGGGGTAAAGAGAACTTTTAGATAGCAGTGAAACCTGTATGTCTGACCAGGTGGTTAAATATTGAAGTGCAGAACTTCAGTGCCACTTAGGAAATAAACGCTGCCCTGAGCAAGCTTGGTGGCCCCCTCCCCTGGGTGACTGTACCAGCCTGCCGTGATCCAGCTGGCATGGCCCAACAGTGGTCTGCCCAATGACTCAGCTCAAAGGCCATCATGTTCCGATTGCTGTCAGGTTGTGCTGTGGGGTTGTTAAATCTTCTGACTATCATCCCTGGATAAAGTGTGTGCTTAGAGGTCAAATGACCTAGGTCTTATTTGGCTCCACCATTTACACACCTCATCACAAGATCTGTTTCCTCACCTGCAAACCATGGAGTTTAAAGACACTGTAAAGTGTTTTGCACTGTGATCAATAAGTGGTACTATCATGTTCAGTTTTTTACCCAGTTACGATTTATGGACTCTCATATCCCTCTGTCCTTCTGTCAGCTAAAGCTCTTTCTTGTCCATCAAGCCTATGGAATTTTCCAGAAAATCCAGCTATAGTTTAGTCACCTAGAGGGCTGGGAGGCTGAGGTTTCTTCTTGGGAGGGGGTTGTGGTTGTGGCTGTTGTTAGGGATAGTTAACTTTATATCACACCTCACATTTTGGAAATATATTTTTATTTTATTTATTTATTTATTTATTTTGATAATTTTTTATTTATTTTTTCCCCCAAAGCCTCAGTAGATAGTTGTATGTCATAGCTGCACATCCTTCTAGTTGCTGTATGTGGGACGCGGCCTCAGCATGGCCGGAGAAGCAGTGTGTCGGTGCGCGCCTGGGATCTAAACCCCGGGCCGCCAGCAGTGTAGTGCGTGCACTTAACCGCTAAGCCACGGGGCCAGCCTGGAAATATATTTTTAAACAGGTGGACATTTTCCCTGAAACCACAATCACCATTTTATTCTCTGAATCCTTGGTGCTCCTTGAACCCTGGATCCCTTTCTTTCCAGTGCCGCCTCTTCCCCACTGTGCAATGGAATCTTCTCCTAATATTCATATGACCACTCTTTGGTTTTCTGCTTATTTCTGCATACCCCTGTTAGGCAGATTTTAATCATTTGGGGTCTTTTTGTTTTCTGGCTAGAAATGATGAACTTCCTGTTTCCATGTTACAAATAGATTCTTTTTCATTTCTCAGCAGCCCTAAATTCTATGTGTCATGGTCAGTTGCTATCCCCCTACCTCAGGGCCTGTCTCTACCCATTAGGAGCCGGAGTTCAAGTTTAACTGTTCTGTCTTTACAGCTGTGTGTTGCCACATTTGATGACACATTATTATGTCATTGACCTAAGGGCAGAATGACCTTAGTGTGTATTAGTCATCTATTGCTGCATAACAAATTACCCTAAAATGTAACAACTTAAAACAACAATGTTTCTGATCTCATAGTTTTTGTGGATCAGGAATCTGTGAGTGGCTTAGCTGGGTTCTCTGGCGCAGGGTCTCTCACAGGCTGCAACCAAGGTGTTAGCCGGGAGCGACAATCATCTCAAGGCTCAAATGGAGAAGGATCCATTTTCAAGTTCATTCAAGTGGTTGCAGGCAGGTTTTCATTCCCCACAGGGTGTTGGACTGAAGGCCTCAGTTCCTTGCTGGCTGTTGGCCAGAGGCTTCCCTCTGTTTCTTGTCCTGTAGGTCTCTCCATATGTCAGCTCATAACATGGCATCTGGCTTCATCAGATGGAACAAGCAAGAAGAGCCAGAGAGAAAGCAAAGTTGAAGTAACAATCTTTAGAACTTAACCTTGGAAGTGATTTCCCATCACTTCTGCCGTGGTCTGTTTGCCAACAGCAAGTCACTAGGTCCGGCCCTCACTCAAGGGGAGGGGACTACACAAGTCATGACCACCAGGAAGTAGGGATCATGGGAGTCATTTTGGAAGCTGCCAATCACAGTGTAATGGTGCAACATGGCATGAAAGTAATAAAAATTCACATGGATTTAAGCAGCAGAGTTTGGAGATTACTACTCTTTGCCAGTTTATTCCCAAACATCAACAGCACACAGAAAGTCAGAGAAATCTAGGCTAGAATGGTACAAAAGAGGAAGAAGTCCACCAAAATGGTTAAAATAATTACTATTTTCTGGGATAAAAAAGCTTTACACAAAGCCTATAAGACTCTATTAAAAAAAACTCAGAGTGAAAAAAGATATTATTCAGTAAAATATCATCTTGTCCTACATTGGGCAAAGGCATTTTAAGGCTTGAAAGGCTTTCATGGTGTGAAAACACAAAGAAAATTTTGAGTTCTTTTGGCTTTATGCACCAAACATTGTTTTAAGTATAATTCTATTTCATTTGACCTATTAAGTCTGTGAATGCGTATACACTTCTACCATATATACTGTTTATATGGAGCAAGACAATTTATGGTCACAGACTCTCTATTGTGGATCAAAATTTTCTAACATCTGCCTATCTAGTGGCTCTTTACAAAGGAACTATTGCATCTGCATTGCCTTGCTAGATATGTCACTTTCCTTGACTTTCTTTCTGGGATGTAGTAACCTGCCTGCTTTCCTTCCCCCAGACATTTTCCTACTAAAACTGAGGCTATTTGATGCCTCCTACTGGGTCTGCCTCATTTTAGAGCAGTAGTTCTGGATGGGGATTATTTTGTCCCCTGGGTCTGTTTGGCAATATTTGGAGACATTTTTGATTGTCAGAACCTGGCAGGGGGGTGTTACTGGCATCTAGTTGGTCAAAGCTGGGGATACTGCTGAACATTCTACAATGTCTCAATGTGACCCCCTGACATCAAAGAGCTATCCAGCACCAAATGTCATTGGTGCCAAGGTTGACAAACTCTGAGTTAGGGTCAACGATTTCTTCTTTTCCTATTCAGGGGGATTTAACATCTCCTGGTTGGTAGGGAAGTTAATTCAACTTCAAGTTAACCTGGATTCTGACCTTGGTCTTACCTTGCCTTGATTCTAATGGCTGGGGTTCCTGTACTCAACACTCTACCTTGGTACACCAGGTCTCTCACACCTTGAACCCAGGCATCTTGTTCTTGGGTGGTTCTTACATGTCCCAACCCTGCTGGAGATACCAACTCAGAATCTAAGCTCTGAGACCTCGAACCAGGATCCTGCCTCTGATTCACAGGCAGTATGAGCCCAAGCTGATATTCTTCCTGCTCTTTCTAGGCGACCTCCTCATCATTGTCTGCTGGCTCCTGTGTATCACCCAACCCTTTCCAGCACTCATTGCCAGTCCATCTGCTGGCCCACCCTGCTGTTTGCCCTATGCTCCTGCTGTTTGCTCACTTTCTGATGTTATATCTGGGGTCTCCCAGATGTGTATAGCCCAACTCTCTGGATATGGTTGTCCAGCTCTCTGAACTTCCCCTTACATAGTTAAGCATGGTCTGGTCCAAGCTTTCATTCTTTCCCAGTCCAGAAGTCTAGTTTCTAAGAACTTGCATCTTCTAGTCTGGTCCTTCCTGTTACCTGATGAATTCTTGTTCTGACCCATGAGATAGAACCAGCTATATGTTGAATTATGACAGAGTAGCCAATAAAATCATAGAAGATAGGGGCTGGCCCAGTGGCTTAGTGGTTAAGTTCATGCTCTCTGATTCAGCAGCCTGGGGTTCACAGGTTTGGATCCCAGGTGCAGACTTATGCACTGCTCGTCAAACTATCCTGTGGTGGCATCCCATGTACAAATAGAGGAAGATGGGCACAGATGTTAGCTCAGGGTCAATCTTCCTCAGCAAAAGAGGAGGGTTGGCAGCAGATGTTAGCTCAGGGCTGATCTTCCTCACCAAGAAATAAATAAATAAACAAATCATAGAAGATAAATTCATTAAGTGGATGATGTGGTAAAAATGGTAACCAGGAGAGATTTTCAGCTGAATTTTTCAATTTTCCAAAGGTTTTTTGGTTGGGTTTTTTGTTTTGTTTTGTTTTTAGTTTATTTGATTTTTGAGCTATAGTGGAGGGGATCAGAATATGCCACCTCAAATATGCCACTCTTTGGCATAAGGATTTATTATTTTGAGCTGAAGGAAAGTGAGAAATAACAGAAGCCAAAAAAAGCTCTCTGCCCTCCCCTCCATTTGCCTAAAAGCAGGACATAAAATTCTATTTGTAAGGTGTCTTTCTCTCTTGTACCAGGAAGAGGAGGACAATTCTTAGATTCTTAAGCACTGGGAACAACTCTAGACTTTTATCAGCCAGAGACAGCACTGAGAGGAATATGTATAACAAACTTTATTAAATAATCATTGTCTTCCATTAGTTTTCCCCCATGTGTTTACTTCCCCACAGTTTCCACCCCTAAAAGCCTAAAGTCCTTTTCTTTTTCTCTTGTCACTTCTCTACAAATTTATTGTTCTTTGTTAAGATGGTATATAAGCCCCAAATTCTTACCACCCCTTTGAGTTACTCATCACTGAGTTTCTCCTGTGTATATGTGCTCTACTCACATAAAGTCTGTTTTTGTCTTGTTAATCTGTCATTTGTCAGTTTAACTTCCAGGCCCCCAACTGCAGAACCTAGGTGGGTATAAGAAAAAGTTTTTTTCCTTTCCCCTACAATAGACACAATTGAAAAGTTGGCTCTAGTATGTTTAGGAAGGCTTTTTAAGAGCCCATTGTTGAAGCTTACTGTCCCAGTCAAAAAGAAGAGAAGAGGGTCACTGAAAGCCAAGAAGATAGAGTAGGAAGAATGATGACTAAATGCAGTGTAGTGTCCTGAATGGAATCCCAGAACAGGAAAAGGATATTACTGAGAAAATTGGTGAAATTCCCATACAGTCAGTGGTTTGGTTCATCATAATGTGCCAACGTCAGTTTCTGCATTTTGACAAATATGCCATAGTCATGAAAGATGTTAACCATGAGGAAACTATGTAAGGGGTTAAAAAAATAAACACTAAGAGGAAATGTGAGGAATTTTTATGCTGTGAAAAACCTTTCAAAAAATCATAAGGGCATGGTTTTTGCTTTGTTTTAGTTTGTTTTTAAGAGGATGTGATTCTAAGACCAGTTCTGTTTCCTCCTCTGTCCAGATGCAATCTCTTAGCTCAAGACTGTGAGGCAAACATTACTGAAGGTTTTCCCCAAGGTGTTTTCTACTTTCTAGTTAAGGGTGTTTTGAACATGCCATCTCTCTGCAGGGAATGAGGAGAACATTTAAGAATCTGTTACTGTTTTATGTAGCATGTGCTTGCTCTCTTCCAGGAAGACTGTGACAGGTTTTTAAAATGGAGGATCTGATTTTCATTCAAATCATGCCTGTTTTAAAAGCATTTGTTTTACCAATATAGGAATATTACTAAAGAAAATGAAACAGATCCATACAGCCAAGGTCTCCCTAAAAAGAAAAAAGGGCCAACCTTCTATAAGTAGGTTAATAAAAATCAATTAAATAAACCTCAGCTCAGAATGAACTTACTGATGATACAATTATTCGTCAGAATAACTAACGAAAAATGGTAAGAGTAATGTGGTTATTTCCTTCCTTTACAGATCAGGTGGGTCTTATGTTTGGAATAGCATTCTAATTCTTTACTTGCTTGTCTCCGTCAGGCAGACAAGCAGGCATGGGCCACGGGGCCAGACATGGAAGGGTTAACTTCCATTTTATAGCTCCATGATGTGTACATGCCCCAGGGTCTTATGGGATATAGTCTTTGTGGGATCAATAAGTTACAAGGCTGAGGTCCTTGATTTCCCTATAGAGTTCCAGAACCCTCTCTTAGGGACTGTTTCAGAATTTGGCATCACAAGCCACAGAGATCATGAGAATGGAAACTGCCTCCGTGAGAATGCCCACAATAACTAGTTATTGATATTTTCAATTATGTGGTAACAATGATACCGTAATCCTGGGTGTCTCAGTCTAAACGTTATTGACATTTGGGGCCAGATAATTCATTGTTGTGGGGCTGTCCTATGCATTATAGGATGTTTAACAGCATCCCTGGCCTCCACCCACTAGATAGCATTAACACCCCCCAAGTCTTGACAACCAAACTGTCCCCAGACATTGCTGAATGTCCAGATATTGTTGAATGCCCCCTGGGGGTCACAACAACACATCCTCCCTTCCCCGCCCCTACCTTTGAGAACCAGTCTTGTAGTCAACAAAGCACAAATAGCTCACCCAGAGCAGCTAGGGAAGAGGCCAAAAAGATAAAATACAAAGAACAGTGCTTCAAGTGTAAAGGCTTAAAAAAGTCCATATAGTCCTGTCTTTCTAATGCAAACAAGATGCTGCAAATGCAGGCAGTAGGCAAGAACCTCAGATCTCTGTTTAGACATGGCCACACACTTTGTCAGACCCCTAGATGGCAATGGGCACCCCTGGAGAACACTGCCAGAAGTCAGTCTGTTGGTGCGAATCAACCTATCAGGGAAGTCATGCCTAGGCACAGAGTGAACAAACACAAGCACCTCCAACTAGCCCAGCCCTGGCAGAGGAAGGTACTAGGAAGGCAGAGCTGGGGAGGCATAGGTTTCTTGAAAGACATCTTTTTTTAAGGCTAAAGTAAAATTCACATAACATAAAATTCACCATTTAACCACTAAGTATGGAATTTTTGGCTTTTAGTACATTTACAATGTCATGCAAGCATCACCTCCATCCAATTCCAGAGCATTTTCATTATTACAAAGAAAACTGTGCCCCTTAAACAGCCACTCACTTTTCCCTCTTCCCCAGTCCCAGATAACCACTCATCTACTTTCTGCCTATCTATGGATTTACTTATTCTGGACATTTCATATAAACAGAATCATAAAATATGTGGCCTTCTGCATCTGGCTACTTTCACTTAACATAATCTTTCCAAGGTTCATCCATGTTGTAGCATGTGTCAGAACTTCATTCTTTTTTATTGCTGAATAATAATCCAGTGTATAGATTTACCCCATTTTGTTTATACACTCATTAGTTAATGAACATTTGGATTGTTTCCACCTTTTGGTGATTTTGAACAGTGCTGCTATGATCCTATATGTACAATTTTTTGTTTGAACACATATTTTCAATTCTTTTGTACATATACCTAGGGTGAAATTGCTGGGTTATACGATAATTTTGTGAAGAGTAACTAATTTTTAATGAAAAAATCTAAGGTGGTTAATTTTTTATGGTTATTAAAAAATCCACTAATGTAGCAGCCAGCCCAGTGGCCAGGCGGTTAAGTTCACACGCTCCACTTCAGCAGCCCGGGTGTGCAGGTTTGGATCTTGGGCGCAGACTGACACACCGCTTGTCAAGCCATATTGTGGTGGCATCCCATCTAAAGTAGAGGAGGATGGGCACAGATGTTAGCCCAGAGCAAATCTTCCTCATAGAAAAGAGGAGGATTGGCAACAGAAGTTAGCTCAGGGTTAATCTTCTGCAACAAAAAAAAAAAAAAGGGAAAGAAAAAAAAAATCCACCAGTATAAATAAAATGTTACCTCAATAAAAAAAAAAAATCCACAATGACCAGACTTAAGAACAACATGAGTGATAGCTTTGAAAAAGCCCTAGAACAAGCCTTGTTAACCTTGGGTTTCAAATGGTCTTGGGCAATTTCTTAATGGGTTTCAAGAGAATTGAAAACCTCTCAAAATTGGGTGTCAATATTGTATGTGTGCAGATATGAACTTTCCTAGTTAATAGTTGTCAGTAGAATCTCAAAGAGGCCCACAAGCCCCCAAAACTCGGCCTCTGCATTATAAATATCATTCAACTGCTTTAAGAAAGAATAGTGTGACAATTTTATTTGTCAATTATACCAGAATAAAGCTGAGAAAAAGAGAATAGTATGGAAATCCTACATTTGATGCTTGGGAGTGGTGTGATCCTTGGCAAACATCAATACTTCTGAGCTTCCTCATCTTTAAAATGGGACCAAAGTCAATACCCACCATGCTGCGTTATCATCAACCTTAAATGAGATCATCCTGAGGACACATCCAAGAAAGCTTGGCACAAGGTGGTACTCAGGGCGTGCAGACTGCCCTGGGGGATCATCAACTTGTGGTTGGAATGTTTGAAAGTTCTCTCATTTATTGAAGGTGTCTTGATGCCTTGTGTTCTGTAGGGAAGACCAAGCACCATAACAAACACTTTGGCCACTAAAAATAGATATATAAAAGGAAACTGATCCTAATGTTCTTAGGAATCTCTAAATAACTTCTTGAAATATTTTATTTTTAGGAGAGAACTGATATAATTAATTTAATAAATTCAAATCCCTCTCCTAATAACTTGATTCTGTCCTCAACCCCTGGCCTTATGTGCTGATTTTTTTTAGTTTTCTTTTTTTTCCCTAGTTTTTGTTCCCAGATGGCCTGAGTTAAATAAGAAGTGGCTACCCCAGGGCACCATCATCCATCCAGCTGGGAAAACTGGGAACCATGGTATTATCTGTGAAGCCCCTTTCTCCAATACCCATGCCCACCCCTCCATTGAATCCATATCGCTTCCTTCGCAAGGTAGTGCACTAACACAATTCTTCCACTGTCTTTCTCTGCCTTCTAAATTACTACAATAGCCTTCTAAATGATCCCCTAAATTTATCTGTAATCATTTTTACTGGCATTTGTGTCCCCCCAACACCATCCATTGCTTTTCAACACTGCTGCACAGGTGATCTTTTTATACCGCCAATCTTATTAAGCTAACCTTTCTAGAAACACTTAGATGGCACCTCTTTATTCTCTGCATAAAAGCCAAAATGTTAGCAGAGACTACTGTATATTCTGCTATATATTTTCCGTTCTGGCATTATCTCCATCATCTTCATTCCCTTTTAGAGCCTGTTTCATGAATATGCCAAGCTCTCTCTGCCTCAGGACCTGTGCACATGCTGGTCTCTCTGCCTGGAACACTTTCCACCATCACCTCCTTCACCTGCTCACACCTATTGACCTTTGAGGTTTTAAGGCAAACATTACATCCTCAGAAATGTTGTTTCTTAATCTTGTACCCACAGATTAAGGGAACTGCCCCTGCTATGATTCTCATGGCAATTATCACAATTATACATTTACAGATATCTGAAATTTGGGTTACAGTTTGTCTCACACAGTAGACTAGAAATGCCATGAGGTCAAGGACTTTATTTTTGCTTACACATTTTGCCAGCATATTATAGTGTATAAGCACAAGCAATTACTAATAAAAGAATGCTAAATTCATCTATGAAGGTAAATATGTGAAATTCTGACACTAAATTTACCTACAGGAGAAAATATATTATTGAGAGACATCAGTGGATCACAAAGAGTGGTCCCTAGGTAGCTGAAACTCCCCAAAACCCTTTCAAGGGTTCTGTGTAGTCAAAACCAGTCTTCTAACATCTCAAAGATGGTATTTTTCTTTTTCACTTTGTTGATATCTGCACCAGTATTACAAAGCAATGGGGAGCAAAACTGTCGGCACCTAAGCAGGAATTTATGCAGTGGCACCCAACTCTACTAGTGGTGGTTGTGTTCTTCACCACTATGAATTCGCAGAGGAAACAAATGCCAGTAAAAGTGATTCTTTTACTACATTTCAACCCTTGAGCACACATACATCTTCTTAAATTCTGTGTGACAAAATTGAGAAGTACATCTAAATCATTTCTGCTGCATACCAATGTTCTTATATTGTCTCAAGGAAAAGCACTCAGTGAGAGTTTGAGGCACCAATATTTGAGTTGCCAGCTAATCTAGCTGCTGTTTTCGTGTGATTTTAACTTTAAAGGGCAACCAATAAGCAATGATTTTTCAGATTTGGAGATTAGGCAGATGTTTTCTAAAAATTGAACAAAATGAGCCTGTCATTTAGGGAAAACAATTGGCAATATTTGCTACCAATAATAAAATTTGAGTTTTGAAGTGACAATTAAAATTTTAGAAAACTTGACTCTGTCATCTAGGCTTGACAGCTTTACAACACTTAAAGACTTTTCCAATCACTGGCATTATTAATGAGTGTGATTTTTTTAACATGTATTGTATACCGAAGATCTGCAAAATTCAATGAACCAATATTTCCCTAATGACCAACATATGATGTTACAAAATCATGCATGAGTAAAACGTCCATTCAAAATGTAAGATAAATCAATGAATTCTAGTGTAACAGAGTATGAAAAGTTCATTATCATGGTTTTAAATCTCATAATACATCTTTTCTTTAAGAAACTACCACTTGTCTCAATTTGGCATAATACCAAAGAAGAACATCCACAACCATCTGAAAAAGCTATTAATATACTCTTCCCATTTCCAACTACTTGTCTGTGTGAGGCTAGGTTTGGTCCATGTTTTTCAAACAAAACAATGTTTCAAAATATATTGAATACAGAAGAAAATATCAGAATCCAGCTTCTTCTATTAAAGCAGACATTAAAGTGACTACAAGTGTATGGCAATGACATTCTTCTCAATGAATTTTTTATTTTACCAAACTTACTTTCTTAAAAATTTATGTTAAATATGAATTAAGTATTTAATTTTTTTCTCAGTTTTTATTTCTAATACAGTAAACATTGATTGATAAATCCATGTAAACGCAAGCTCTGTGGAGTCTTCAATAATTCTCAAGCCTCTAGATGTCTCAAAAGACCAAAATGTTTGAGAACTATTGACTTACTTTATAAATTAAGATTTCTGCTTTAAAATTTTGAAATTACTGATAGTGTTATAAAGAATATGGGGTTAATATCCAAAAAATATAAGGTACCCATACAACACAAAAGCAAAAAAATCTGATTAAAAAACGGACAGAGGGTCTGAATAGCAATTTTTTCCAAAGAAGACAAACAGAAGGTCAACAAGCACATGAAAAGATGCTCAACATCAGTAATCATCAGGGAAATGCAAATCACAACCACAATATCACCTCACACCTGTTAGGATTGCTATTATCAAAATGACAAGAGATAATAAATGTCGGCAAGGATGTGGAGAAAAGGGAATCCTTGTGCACTGTTAGGGGGAATGTAAATTGGTGCAGCCGCTGTGGAAAACAGTATGAAGCTTCCTCAAAAAATTAAAAATAGAATTACTATATGATTCATTAATCCCACTTCTGTGTATATATCCAAAGAAAATGAAATCAGCATCTCAAAGAGATATCTGAACTGCTATGTTCATTCCAGCATTGTTCACAATAGCCAACTTATGAAAACAACTTAAGTGTCTCTGGGTAGTTGAATGGATAAAGATGATTGAAATATATATAGTGGAATATTATTCGGCCATGAGAAAAAGAAATCCTGCCATTTGAGACAACATGGATGGACCTGTAGGGCATTATGCTAAGTGAAATAAGTCAGATAGAGAAAAACAAATACTGTATGATCTCACTTATATGTGGAGTCTAAAAAATCCCACTCAGAAACAGAGTAGGTTGGTGGTTGCCAGGGGCTAAGGACTTGGGAAAATGGGGAGATGTTGGTCAGAGAGTACAAACTTCCAGTTATAAGATATATAAGTTCTGGAGATCTAATGTACAGCATGGTGATTAAAGTTAACAATATTGTATTATATACCTAAAAGTTGTTAAGAGAGTAAATTTTAAATGTTCTCATCACAAAAAAAACAAAAAGGTAATTATGTGAGGTGATGGAGGTGTTAACTAACCTTATTATGGTAATCATTTCACAATATATAGATGTATCAAATCATCATGTTGTATACCTTAAACTTACACAATATTGTATGTCAATTATATCTCAATAAAGCTGAAAAAAATACAATCATAAAGAAACCAGACTGTAGAGTCTGCAGAGATGGGACAGCAGATATACTGTAATTATTTTAATAACTCTGTTAAGTAAAAAATCTGCCTGTGCAAATTATGAATCACAAAAGCTGAGAACAGTCACTCCTACAGATATATGTACCCATTTAAGAAAAGAGAAGTAGTATCCAATCACCAAATATCATGTCCAATGCTTATTTCCAAGGACACATAACATAAAGGTGAGAAGGTCAAAAAGGTATATGTTTATAGAAGGACAACTCAGATTCATTTGAATGATTTAGTTACTAATACTTTAGTATTAGTTAGTTAGTTTCTATATTTTCTATGCTTGAAATTTTTCATGATAATAAAATAAAAGAAGCAAACTACGTTTGTCAATTGGGGAAATAGAGTGATACTCAAAGTGGAAACAGAAGGGAACAAGTGATAACAAATGTTTGTGAGGATGTGGAGAAAATGAAATCCTTGTACACTGTTGGGGGGAATGTAAATTGGTACAGCCACCATGGATAACAGTATGCAGGTTCCTCAAAAAATTAAAAATAGAACTCCCACTTATTTCACCCACACAGTAACATTTTAATAAAATATATTCTTTACCCACACTCTTTTATAATTTTTCCTAAACCCTTAATGTAATGAATCTTATCCTAAAGCTGGGCCTCTCTACCTCCCTCACAGTTTTTGGACCTATTTCTACATTTACTTAGGGGAAGACATTAGAGAACCTGGGATGCCCAGTTCCACCAGATGCATGGGGTTTCCTCCAGAGAATTTGTGACAGAGTTCCCGCAAGTCTCCAGCTACCACAGCCTCCAAACGCACAACCCTAGAGACTATTTTTACATAAGGATTGACTACTAAAGGAAGTCTGCTCAGTTCGGGGGCAAAGATCTGGTGTCCTGACAGTGCCACAGAAAGACAATTGCCCCAGAACATACACCCTTTACTTTAGATAAGTAAATCTAAATGTAAACTTTACATTCTGTCTTCTGAGAACTTCCACCTGCTCCCCTACAGAAGTGGTCAAAGATGTTCGTATTTTGTGGTTGGTGAAGATGATGACAGAGCTGATAAAAATGCAACTTTAACATTTTTAGCTCTTAACCCTGTTACTATCTCAAATATTTTTTAGGGAGTTTATTATAGAGGGTTTTTTGTTTTTTTAGGTAAAATTAACATATAATGAAACACAGAAATCTTTAAGGTACATTCCACAGTTTTGACAAATGCATACTGCACCACCTAACACAAACCCCTATAAAAGTGGATCTTTACTTTCACTACAGATAGTTCCCCCTTGCCCCTTTCTTCCCAGCCAAAAATACCCTCTCCCTCTTAGAGGGAATCGCTGCTTGATTTTTCCATCTTGTTGAATTTTGAAGTGTATCTGGGAATTAGGGAATGAGGAGGCAAATTTCTGAGTCCTTATTTATTAAATGAGTTGAATTATGGATCTATGCAAGGGGGATCTGCCCAGTCTTGAACTGGAGACCAAATTCTCACAAGTGGGCATTTGAATAAAGCCTAAAAGAAATCCATTTTTCCTGAAGTTGTTTCTGTTTTCCTGGACACAACCCTGGCACTAAATCCAGGAGATGTCAATGCTTAATGGACAGGGAGGAAAATAAATAGCTAAGTAAAGAAATCAAGACTCATAGTTTAAAATCTAGCTCTTACTTGGAATTCATCGTTTTTGTGTCTATGTTTTATATCAAGAGGCTGCACACTTAGGATCTAAATTTTAATACTGTCTCCAACCTGAACTGGCTCTGACCTTGTATAAATTACTTCCCATCCCTGAAATTCTTCCAGCTGTAAAGTGATTATCACTTTACATAATGGGTAGCATAAATCTTGTAGCTGTGGTAGTTGGGCTGATGGCTTGTTTATGTGCGTTCAGCCTTCTTCAGCTTCAAGGAAAGAAAAAGTGGTCCTGGTCCATGATATCTAATGAAATGAAAGCAAATTTCTTTACTCAGTGTCAGAGGTCTGAAAGAATAAGTTTGATGACAAAATTAGCCTTAAACTTAGGGGCCACTTCATTGGGGAAGAAAGTTTTTCCAGAATTGTATTCATTATCAAATAAATCCAATTATTTTATATTTCCTGTCAGATTATTTTTCAGATGTCACTATTCATAAATATGCAAAAAAGCAATGCTGCCTTCCCAACTCTGCTGAAGTCACTGTGTATTGTTTTGTTCATTAGAATGATTTTTATTTGGTTCATACAACAAAATAGCTACAAATGGTAATGACTCCCAAACAGTACTTTTTTCCCAAAGAATCGCACACCAGAACATTGAGGGGGCTGACTTCTGTGGTGAGAACCCAGCTGCGCCATTTGTTCTAACAGAAACCAGTTCTCCCTGTGAGCAAGGCATTCTGCTTGGCAGCTCAGAGTCTCCTTTTTTTCCCTGTCAGAAGCTTTATACCCTGTGTGGTTTTTGCTTCCATCCCTTCTCTTTCGTACTCCTCTCCTGTCCACGAGGATTCAAGTGGAACCTCAATGTGAATATCCAAAAAAAGCAGTCAAAAAGTCAAATGAGCAAATCCTGAGGTGTAGAAACCCCTTCTCTCCTCTCAGGCTGTACCTGTATCTTGGTGAACTCCAGGTTAGGAGGCAAGTGAATGCACATTTTGTGCTTTTGCTGCCTCCCAGTACTCCGCAAACCTGGGTAGGGGGAAGCGGGGTGGGGGTGGGGGGACGAGTCTGGTGAGTGTCTGGGCCTGAAATGGAGCATCAAACCCTCAGTGTGCAGCTGAAATTTGAGAGAGTGGGAATACTGAAAGAGATTTAGGGGTTAAAGCTTCCAATGCCTGATCTGGGGCTTGAAACTCCCATTCCCTGAGCTTCAGTGTCCTCACTGGAACTGGGAAATGAGGACTTATGTACTTTCTCTTAGATTTTCACGTGTATAATTGTTGTCTTGTGAAAACGCAATTTCAGAAACCAAAGGTCTGAGGTGGATCTGAGACTGCATTTCTAACAAGTTCCCAGTGGATGCCAATGCTGCTGGTCTGCTGACCGCAATTTGAAGACTATACTCTGCAGTCAGGCATGGGTGGGGTGCTTGGATTTTAAAAATCTCTTTAAATTCTCATAAGGTCTGATGAAGTTGGTATTACTCCATGTAATATGGGAAGAAACTTGGGCTCACAGAGATCAGGAGAGTGCCAGACATCACACAGCTGGTGAGAATCAGATTGAAATCTGAACTCAGTGTTACCAAACCAAGTGGGTTCACTTCCTGGTGAGTTAAATAAGACTCTGCACCAGTAGAATTTGTCTCATAAGGTAAAGTGTAGGTGCAGCAAATAGGAGGCCATGAGGAATTCAATTTCCAAAGTCATGGCACTCCTGAACAAAGGGAAGAAGGAATTTTTAATTCAGATGGGGAATGAATATTCAAAAGGGAGATGTGGGTGTTCACTTGTGCACACTTAGTTGGAAAATATGCTTCCATATACACTGCAGGTTACAGTAATGAGTCCTAAGATCCTCCTGGAGAGATATTAGCATTAAAAGTAAGGCAAAGCTAATGGGCCTAGCTCTTATGGTGAGGCTTGGTCGGTTTCAAGGTGGTTGGTGGTTGCATCTCCTTAACATAACAACACGGAGAAAAACAACTTGGAAAAACAGTTAAATGCTTCGAAACCCACCCTTGAGTTTCTTGGGGCACCTGGTTGGTGACAATTCCCCCTCTAGTTTTATCCTGCTCCTCATTCTCAAGGGACACAGGCCGAAGGTCCATCTCCTGTAACTGCTCCCTGCTGAGCATGGGCGTTGTCACAGGGACCAGTAGAGAAGCAGAATTTCCAGCTAATCTCAAATAGGTTTGTGGGTCACCAGGGGCATAGCACTGAATTGTTCGAAACAACCATCTGTAATTTAATTGTCTCAATGTGTTTAGGATCTGGGCATACTTGCCTTTCACCACCTCTGGATTCCACCAACCCTTTATAGTCTAGATACTGGGTTGCCCATTTCTCTGATGGGCCTAGTGTTGCTGCCCAGGAACATGCAACCTCCTTGGAAGCATACTGTGCCTAAATGGTATGGGGTTGGTTGGGATCCACGGCAGATCCTGGGATGGATAGCCATTATTACTTACCTGCACAGTATCACCGAAACAAGAGTTTCAAATCAGAAAGTGGTTTGCAGGAAAACTCAGAGTCATCAATTGTCTGTGATGATCTCACTTGATGTTCAGGCGTGGGCAGCTTTTTCACCTGTGTGTGGTGGATCCAAAGAGTGACTCCTTCTAATTTTAGGGGAGAATGTGTGGTTAATAACACCAAGTGAGGCTCTACCCAAATAGGTAGGGTCAAACTACTACTGATCTTGAAATGAACATTTTCTCAAGTTTTAAGATAGACCCAATCTCCTTGTTCATACGGGTGGAGTTTGACCTCTGTAGGCAAGGGAAGACAGAAGTTTCTACGCTTATTGATGCATCTACCACCTGTGTCAGATTGATTGTGTGTTTGATTGCCTTGGAATCCTCTGGGTCTGGGTTTGCAGGTGAATTTGAGTCTTAAGGGAACAGCCTGTCATAGGACATTTCAAAGGGGCTAAGCTTCCATTTGTGTTTTGGAGCTGTTCTTATCTAAATGAGGGCTATCAGCAGTAATTTTAGCCAATTTTTCTGCATCTCTTGGCACAGTTTAGCCAAGGTTTTCTTTAAAGTTTGATTTGCCTGGATAGTTTTTCCAGATGATTGTGGTCTCCATATGGCATGTAGCCTCCATTTAATTTTTAAAACTTTGGCTACTTCAGAGGTTATTTTTGATATAAAGCCTGGCCCATTCTGACTCTGAATTGATCTAGCCAACCCAAAATGGGGAATTATTTCTTTTAACAACAGATTTGTACTTCTTTTGCCCTTTCCAACATACAAGGAAAGGCTTCAATCCATCCAGTAAATGTGTCCACAAACACCAAGAGATATTTGTACCCTCTGGGGGCTGTGGGCATACCAGTAAAATCAACTTGCCAGTCTTCCCCCAGGAAAGTTCCCTAAATTTGAGTTGCTTTGACCAGGGGAAGTAGAGGAAGTTTGGTTTGTACATTATTCTTATGGCAATATATGCATTGTCCAGTTATTTTCTCAATAAGTTCTTTTATACCTGGGGTGCTTATGTCCTTGGTCAGCCATAGGTGTAAGATCTCTTTTCCATAATGGGTAGAATAATGAACACTCTTAAGGAGCCCTCTAGCTGTTTGTTTTAGGACCTAAATTATCTCTCATGGGTTTATCATCCAGCCCTTACCTATTGGGGCCCACTGATAACCCTGTGTTGTGCCTTCCCTTACTTCATCAGGAGAATACGCTGGTGTAGACTCATAGAAGGGTAGAGTGGGAATTACTGGCAATTAGAGAAGATCTCCTGATATAGTGGCTCTTTTAGCAGCTGCATCTGCTATTTCCTTTTATGGCCTCTGATTCCCCACTTTGATGGCCTTTACAATGGATGACAGCTACTTCCTTGGGGCCCTGTACTGCTTCCAGCAGTTTAAGGATCTCCGGGCCATGTTTAATTTCTTTACTGTTGTTGTTAAGGAGTCCTCTTTCTTTCCAAATAGCTCCATGAGCATGAATTACAGAGAAAGCATATTTAGAGTCTGTGTATATTGTTATTATTTTTTCTTTTCCCAGTTCCAAAGTTCTGGTTAATGTAATTATTTCTGCCTTTTGGGCCAAGGTGCCTGGTGTCAGCCCCTTGGCCTCGGTGGTTGCCAGCAGAGACACTACTGTATAACCTGCTCTTCTTTGTCCGTTATTCATGAAGTTGTTCCCGTCTACAAACCACACTTCCTCTGCATTAGGCAATGGTTCACTCTGGAGATCTCCGTGACTAGATAAACCTGATCAATCACTTCTGGGCAAGCATGGATAATATGCAGATTGGAATCAGGGAGATGGGTAGCTGGGTTTAAGATGTGACAGGGCTTAAGGGAATCTGAGGGGAATCTGGCAGCATAGCTTGATATTATAGTATTCTATTCTGGGATAGACATAGATGTCGTTTAGTCTCTCACTGGCTAGAGACTTGATGGGGAATCCACACTGTCATAGGTTGACCCATTTTTCTGCTTTTTTGATTAAGAGGCAGGTGTCAGCTACTGCTCTCAAGTCTGGGGGCCATCCTTTCCCCATGGATGGTGTTTTGAGAAATAGGCTACCACTAGCCTGTTTTGAGAAGTAAGCTACCATTCTTTGTAGGGGTCTCAACACTTGGGTTAGCACTCCCATAGCTATTCCCTGTCTTTTATGAACCCCAAATACCTTACAGTCTCTTTAGATATTGGTGCCTTTCCTTTAGACACTTTATATTCCTTACTGGCTAAGAAGTATAACATATTTAACTCAATTCTGACACTGTCTACCTGGAGACAGCATTAGATCCCACAGAGCAAGGATTCAGTCCCACGGATTACACTTTGCCTCCCATTATAGATGCCAACTGCAAGTCCACATTGTCACCTGTGCTTCTGACCAACCAGCCACAGATGAGAGGTTCCCACAGTCGCCTCCTTGGGTTTGATTAATTGATAGAAGAGCTCAGAGAACTGAGGAAAACATTTTACTTAATAGCCAGATGGAAGAGATGTATAGAGTAAAATATGCAGGGAAGGGATGAGGAGCTCCCAGACTCTCTCTCAGCACACCACTCTCCCTGAATCTCCACGTATTCACCAACCCGAAAGCCCTCCAAACCCCGTCTTTTTGGGCTTTAATGGAAACTTCATTACACAGGCATAGTTGATTGAATCATTGACTTTCGGTAATTGAACTCAATCTTCAGCCCCTGTCACCACTCTGGAGGTGTGGGAAGGGGGATGGGACTGGAAGTTACAACCCCCGAGTCACACCATTGGTTTTCCTGAGAACCAGCCCCCAACTTTAGGGGCTTTCTAAAGGTGGTGCTAAAGTAATTATCATAACAAAGTGTGCCCTTATGACTCTTATATGGGAAATAACAAGAGTTTTAGGAGCTCTGTGTCAGAAACAAAATCAAGATACTTACTGTTATAAATCTAGGACTCCATAGCATTAACAGCACTAAGGTCTTGAACAAAGCTCTATTCCCCTGTTCCCAGCCTTTTACAAATCTATGTTCTCCTGTTTTAAAAGCTCATTTATTACAGGAAAGATTCCTCTTTATGGGTCCTGGCTTCAAGAGGTATTGTTTTACCCAGGGCCATGATCTATCTGCTTAAATTTCACTTTTACTGGCATGGCACCAGATGCTTGCCCCACATGTCCTTGCACCCATAATTCTGAGTTAGCTCAGCTTAAAACATTTATGGGGATATCTTCCTTCTCAGGTGCTCATGTATCCTATAATAGGGCCATAGGTTCAACTCTCCAACTTTTGAGGAATTGGACCTCTATTTTATCTTGCTCTAGCTTATGGAAGTCCCTAACTTTACTTACCATGTCCCCTGCTAGAGGGGGAACAAGGTGTTCTGGTACATACAGAAAAGAATTCTTGAGCATTTTTATCCTATTTCATAGATCAAGGGCCCCAGAGACCTTTTGATATCTTCTTTTCCTGATATCTCTTTTATGTCACAGTTTCCTTTAGGAAGGTTTCTGTTTTGGGCATTCAACACCAAGAATATGGCTCTAGGATTGGACAAGAATTTTTAATATGTTCTCCTCCTACTGCCAAGGTCACCCAGGGCTCCTAGAGCAACTGAGGAGCCCCATGGCCCCATCACATCTCATCTGTAGTAAAAGGAAGTTGCCACGGCTCTGTCTTGTTCAATACCTTCCCTCCATGGGAATGGTTTGGACAGTCCTGCCACCTGACAAGAGATTTTTACATATTCAGGTATGTGGGGTAACTATTTGGGTTCAAAATGGATTCAGCTTGAAGTAAAAAGCCTGACTTATGGCCTATCAAACATACACTGTACATCTGCTTAACCATTAAAATAAAGAATACACTTTCTTAAGATAAGAATGCATACTTCCCCTCCTATACCCTATTGGTAATGCCTTATTGGTAATGCCTGGATTAGTCCATTTCCTGACATCAAGGTCACATTGACCTGCTGATTTGCAATTGAATACCTCTTTGAAATTTTGATAAAAATGTATCCTGGGTGTGTTTAATCTGGGTTCTTTGCTCTTAAAAGATGTAAGACTACTGAAAACCATGCTTCTCCAGACCACTTTCTAAGGCCTTCCCTGGTAATAATCCTCACTCTGACTCAAGTAAACTCATCTTATTTCTCTTATAAATAGAACGGTTATTGGTTATTTTGTGTCAATGCACCAATGCTCTTCTTGTTTGCAGTACACTTACTGATTAGCCCCCAAGTTTGTTGGTGGCTTTTTAGTCCCTCAGTGGGGTCCAGGTCACTTGCCCATGGTGTCTTCCTTCTCTTCCTTGGGTTACCTTGAGTAGACTGGAGGGCCACAGCTGACAGCACAGCTTGTTTTCTTTTTCATCCTCGGCTTCATCCTGGTTATTGAACACCCTAGAAGAAGCCTCTACTACTTGTGCAGAATTAGTATCAGGACCTACAGCCAACCTTTGTAGTTTCTGCAGATGTCTGGAGCACTTTGAGATGTGAAACAGGTATTAAGAACCACTGTACTGCCCTGTGCCTCAGGGTCCCAATTTGTATATCGCCTGAGGCAGTTCTACAGCCTCTGTAAAAAAGGCAGAGGGGTTTTCCTCAGGGCCTTATTGGACCTCCCTTAATTTAAACCAGTTGATGGGTGGATGGTTTACTATTTTCATGGCTTTCAAAAGCAGACCCTGAAAATATCCTAGCTTTTCTTGATCCTCAGAATCATTGGAATTCCACCCAGGGTCCATCCCTGATGCAGCCTGTTCACTAGGCTTGTGAATGTCTGATCCTGGGTCATATTCCTTATCTGCTTGTTCCCTAGCTTTAACAAACAGATGACTTTTCCTCAGCCGTGAGGAGTGTAGTTAACAGGCTTTGAATATCTGCACTGGTTGGATTATGAGTGGAGAAGTTTCCCTATGAATTCTTCTGGGTCAACCCTCAATCCTTTAGTGTGTGTCTTCCAATTATACAGATCAGAGGAGGACAAGGGGACATGCACATTAGTAAATCTCCCCTCACCATCAGGTGTCTGTCTTAGAGGTTATATAGTGGGTTTGTAACTGGTTTCTAATGTAGTTGTACTATCTGGAATAGGAGAGTGAAGGGTCTTTGATTGTTGGAGATTCCAATTCCCTGTAGAGGATTTGCTTGTGGGGGGGTGGGGGGATGGTGCAGGATAGTAAAGAGTGTGACCCTGTTACAGGCTCTGGGGTCTCTCAGGGCTCACTAGCTAGTCTTAACCTGGAGTATCTGAGTGAGGTGGACTCTGAGGTGACCTTTCCTTAGTCCCATTGTTACTGATTTGGAGGAGCAGGACCTGCTCATCAGAAAGGTCTTGTAGACACAGTGCCATGAAGCACAGGACACAAGATATTTCTTTCCATTTAACACTTAGGGTCCCTTTTTCTAGACATTTCCCCCATCTTCCAGTGAATATTACAGCCAGGCTGTGTTATATAAAAAGATCATCTGCTCTTGGGTCAGTGGGGAATCCCCAATGACCTTCCAATTCTGGAGGATGCAGGCCGATGCGCTCCTCTAGGATGGAGGTTGCTCCTCCTATATTCCAGTGCCTTCTCTTATGGTCTGTTTCCAACCTCCTGGGAGCAACCTGTAATTGTTAGTGGTGATGCATATGCCACAAGGCTGTGCCCAGAGGAAGTTTAGCACCCTTACAGCCTGAAACCAGACCCAGGCTGGGTAACTAATCCTTACAGGGAAAATAAAATGGGTGGATGCTACGTTTTATGCAGTGACCACTGATAGAAAAGGCAAGGAAAAAAGAAGACCTAGGAGTCCAGAAAAGCCAGACTGTGGAAAATGTCAAGCTTTCTTGATAAAAATGCTATGTCGAGCATCCCTGACAAAACTGCTAATGGCAAGCATTCTTGTCAAAAACGCTATGTCAAGTGTCCTTGACAAAAGTGCACAAAACAAACAAATGAAAAAACAGGCTCATGGGGCTGGCCCGGCAGTGCAGAAGTTAAGTGTGCATGCTCCGTTTTGGTGGCCCAGGGTTCGCAGGTTCAGATCCTGGGCACACAGCGACACACTGCTTGTCAAGGCATGGTATGGCGGTATCTCATATAAAAAACAAGTAGAGAAAGATGGGCATAGATATTAGCCCAGGGCCAGTCTTCCTCAGCGAAAAAGAGGAGGATTGGCATGGATGTTAGCTCAGGGCTGATCTTCCTCACCAAAAATAACCACAAAAAAACAAACAAAAAAATAGGCTCAGAAACTCCAGAGGGGTTTAACCCCATTGAAGGGGACCCCTCCTCTGATGTCAGATACAACAAAAGACAGACTCAGTGACCTCAGGGGGCCTGAAACCCCCACCTCATCATTCCAGGTAACATTCAATCTCCAGAGGTGTTTGACCTCTAGACAGAGTCAGTGACCTCAGGGGCGTCTCAAATTCTCACCTCTTCACTCCAGATGAGATTCAACCTCCAAGGAGCCTTGACCCCTGACTAGTCACCAGGGATTGCTCCCATTTCATCAGAACCAAGCTTCAGCCCTTCTAGAGTGGCTAGGTTGTGCAATCCTTTCAAACAGGAAGGATTTCCTCACTCCCCTGAACCAGGCTACCTCCAGCTGGTGACTTGAACCCTGAAACCAGACCCCAACAAAGAGTCTTTTTGAGAAAATTTAAGGAAATAACTCTTATAGCCATGCTGTGGGGTCAAAGCCACTCACCTTCATTGAGAGATCCTCTGAGCAAAGTGCTCAGTGTGGCCTCTGGGTCTCCTGCTGGGGCAGTGACATCAAGCAGGTGGCACAGGCACCATGAAGGAATATGCAAATAGAAGACCATGAGGAATCATTTCCAAAGTCATGGCATCCTAGAACAAAGGAAAGCAGGGACCTTTATTTTGGATGAGGAATGAATACGCAAAAGGGAGGGGGCGGTATTCGCTTGTGCAGGCTCAGTTGCTAAACATGCTTCTGATACCAAATCTCTAATCTCAAGTTCATGTGTTCAATGCCCAGCAAGCTAAAAACTGAGATGTGGGTGCTTGGAGATGAGAAAGATTTATTTAAACTGGCCAAAACAAATAGGTGGGAGCCTGGGTTCACTCAAATCCACCTCTCCTAGAACAGAAAGTGGGGGTGTTTTACAGAGCTAAGGGGCTTGGCGGGAGGGGCTTCAGGGAAACAAAGGGGTCACTCCCGATAAGCTTCTGGACAATCTGACTTCTGGGCTTCAATAGCTGTTGACAGCCAGCCATCAGGTGATGGCAACCTCCCCGAAGGCATTCTCTTTCTCCTGCAAAACAAGCTCACAAACCCTTGATACCTGAGTCATCCCTCAAGTTAAACAGGAAAAACAGTCAATGGGTTTAACAGTTACAGTACCCCTCAGTTAACCCACTTCACTTCCCTATACACAGCAGGTTACAATAATGAGGTCTAAGCTCCTCTTGGAGAGATCCTACTGTTAAAAATAAGGCAAAGGTCATGGGCATAGCTCTTGTGGTGAGGCTTGGTCTGGTTCAGGGTGGTTGGTGGTTGCATCTGCTTAACATAACAAAAGGAAAGAAACAATTTGAGATAACAGTTAAATGCTTCCAAACCCACCCTTGAGTTCTTCAGGGCACCTAATCAGCGACATCAGTAGTATCTGGTTCCCCAGTAAGTGAGGAGAATGAACCAGAGCAGCGCTTCTCGGAATATGGGCCCCAGTCTAGCAGCAGACCCAGCATCACCTGGGAATGTGCTGGAAATGCAAATTCTTGGGACCCATCTCAGAAATACTCAACCAGAAACTCTGGGGTACCCACCTATATTCTACAGTCTAACAGGTCATCTCCCTTGGGTGATTTTACTTGGAGAACCACTGAATTAGATCATTGCTTCTCAGACTTTACTGTGCACATGATTCTCCTGGGGACCCTGTTAAAATGCAGATTCTGATTCCGCAAGTCCAAGGTATGGCATGAAATTGTGCATTTTCCACAAATTCACAGATGCTGGTCCCAGGAACACGCTTTGAGCAACAAGGAATCAGATGATCTTTCCCTCCAGTCAGAAGGACTCTATTGAGTTGTCTGCATTTTATTCTTCAGATGCAGATGGTGCGGAGAGAGAAGAAGAGAGTACATTCCTGAATTTAACTGCAGAACTGGCTCAAACCAGAAAGCTTTGAATTTAATCTAAAGATTCCAAGATAAACAATAATACAGTAAAACATCAAAAGACAAAATGTGCAGTTGCTTCAAACTGAAAAGTATGTGGGGTTCAGCCTGCCTCAGAGAATGGAAATGTTTCTCCTGCAAAGACCTGGTTTCTTGGGACTCACAGCCTTGTTCCATCTTTTCTCTGGGAAGTCCATCTTCTCTATGAAATAGCACCTCCAGCCAGCCCATTTACTCTAATGAAATAATCCCTGGGTCCCCCAAAACATGCAGTTTCCTTGACTTCCAAGTTCAGATCCATTACTCACATTGGTACAGAGGAGTAACAGTCAAACTTGCAGTGTGTGTCCCAGGTCTGCTGATGAACACACGGAGCTTGGTGTGACCTGGTTGACTTGTTCTCCTCACTGACATATGAACTCGACATCGCCAGAAGTGGTGTGATGTTTTCCCCAAGAAACGGCTTTCTGGATCACAGGGGTAAGTGTGCGTTATTCTATCCACCTCAGCTGATGCTGTAATCTTTTCCCAGCCAATATCGGATTTTCCTTCTGAACTCGCCTTGTCTCCAAAAACTGTTTCCTTTGCAACCCCAAGCTCCAAACTTCACAATACCAGATACATAAAATAACAAAAACCTGCTTTTACCACAACCCTCTTTTGGACATTAATGACTTCTTACCTTGAATTTTCTCTTTGCTCTTAAGGCTACCCACTCGCTTATATCTACTGATGGTTCTGGGAGGTCACAGGGAAGGAGAGAAATCCTTCATTTTGTCTTTGGGTAGATTTTCTATCGTTAATCCAGTGTGCCAGCCTTCTAGGGAGGGGTCAGGCATGAGCAGTTAGTGGGCAACACTTTCAACAGCTGGGGAGTGAGTGCCCCATTCTTGAAGGGGTTCTGAGAGGGTCTCAGAGAGCCTCTGCACCTGGAGGAAGGTTTCCTGGTGTGGTATTCATCACTTGTATTTGTATCTCTCTTTTATGTATCCTTGTTTGAACTTTTTTAGAATACACCATGAGACTAGGATTTATTTTTATTTCCATTTCCACAATTCATAAATTTGACCCTAGAACTGTTTACCTATTAAAAGAAAAACTTCCTTTCCTTTCAAGCTATATTCTAACAAGATTGTCCAGTTGATTGGAATGGTCTTTCCCCCCAAAAAAATAAGAAGAAGAAAAAGATGTTACAACCATCAAATTATCTCCAAAATTGAAAAATCAGATTTAAAACTCCAAATGTTTGAGTTTTTTACAAATTTTAACAATATATTCTAGTCTTGGCAAGGAGTATTATAATATTATTAGTATTGAAAAAAAACTGTTAAGTTTGCAACTAAGAAACATTTGCAAAAATTCACACAAGGTCAGCAATTTAGTCAACAACAGGGTTTTTCTATGTCGTACTTCCATTTGTTATGATATTTCCAGTTACACAATCTTTTGCTAGAGAAAGATGAATAATGTTGTGAATTTAATGTGTCAGATAAATAGATGTGGTTCCTTCTGTTGATGTGAACACTCAACGCAAAACTCTTTCCAGGAGGCATCCTTGGTAGTTCCTGAATTCGGCTATTAAAATGTTTTATTTTTAATCAGTTTTAGTGTTCTGGATTTAACTATAACCTACAGCCTTCTTCCCATTGTCTGAATGCCAGCAATTCTGATAATGAGGCCAGTGTGTCTCATGGGAGTGCCAAAACCTAGTAGCTGCTATAAGAAGAGTGAGAGCCACCAGTCCTCAGTCTGGAAGCCTCTGACTTTACCATATGAATTAAACAGAGCAGCACGTGAATTTCAGCATGTATTCCTTGTAGAATAGAAGCAAAAATGTCACACCTCATTTGAAATCTCCCCACGTTGTCTCTCAGCAATTTGGAATCAGAAGGCTAATTCTGTTTATATCAGGGTGGGAGTGACGAAGATTAGCTCCATAGATGACCACCACGTGAAATCCCTCCCCTTTCTTTCTTTAAAAGGAACTCTAGTTGTTTGAAATGTGTTAAATCTGTTTGATGGTGCATTGCTACTTCAGTAACAGAGGCTAGTTTTCAATCCGAAAGTTGGAGAAGATGTATTTATGATTTTGTAAGCTCAAGTAAATGTTTCATATTGGACTGCTACATGGAACCATGAATAAAAGGAACTTGGAAAAAATGTGAAAAATGTATTCTTCATGCTTCTAGTACATTTCACTAGCAGATTTAAGTGTAATATACAGTGATGGTTGCCATAACAGCAGAGCAATACAGGGGCTGTGATTGTGCATACAAGGAAACCCACAGTGAGAGAGAGCTGCATTGGGTCAGAGGTAATGACTTGTTTAGTCATCAGTTATTTCACCTTGTATATCAATTATCTAGATTTGGGCTCTTAAAATTGCTGATCTTTTATCTAAACCGTAGGTTCTGTGTTTTTTCTCTTGATAATTCCCAGAATATTTGAGTGGAAGAGGATAAACAAAGTGGGTATGTGTCAGGTCCCCTGGTCTCAGTGGCTTAAGAAATCAATGTAATTGATGAGATGAAGTTGAAGCAAACATTTTAATTAAAGAAAGAGGGAAATCATGGAATTTTGGATTAAATAATGTAATAATAGATAATTGTTTATCTAAAGGATAAGAAGATCTGGAATAAAATATCACACACATGGTCCAGCATAAGAAATATTACCCTGTCTTTCAACAAAATGGCTGATGGCGTTTAGTATGCTGGCACATCACTTTGGGAACTTAGCTTATTTATTATTCTAAGCGATGAGTAATGAAAATATATATTTACAACCAGCTTATGATAGGCACTGAGTCAAAGTAAACCATGGCACCATCATTTCCATAAGAGGTTTTCAAGCCAACAGTTTTGAGAAGGACAATGGAGAACTTTTTCTAGTAAAGTTTTAACTTTTCAGAACTGTTAGTGAAAATGCTACCTTCCACACACGTGCAATGTTACACATTTTTGGCATTATGCAAGGGCTCTAACTTGAAGTCTGAAAAAAAATATGCCTCTATAACAGTAATAGCAAGCTTTTATGAGTGAAACTCTGCACGAAGTACTTTATTTAATATTATTTGTCAACCTCATACCAACCCTGAAAGTAAATGTTATTCTCTATTTCATAAATTGAAGATAAGTGATATTAAGTAACTTCCTCAATGTCATAAATGTTTGCTTCCTTTTCTTTCATTATATGTTTGTGGAATTTGATTGTAAGCTAACTGCAGGCAGATTCTGGGTTTGTTTTCATCACCATTATGTACCTACCATGTGGTTCAGGACTGGTTTTATGGTAGGCACTCCATGGTCAGTATATAAAACCTTTCAAAATAGTTTTACAGCAATAAAATTCTGCGATAAGCTGTACTATTTCTTTGTTGGTGCATAACAAATTAGTCCAAACCTTAGTGGCTCAAAACAATAAGCACTTATTATCTCACAGTTTCTGTGGATTAGGAATTTAGAGGCAGCTTAGCTGGGTGATTCTGGCTCAGGCTCTCCTGTGAGGTTGTAGTTAAGACATCAGCAGGGCTGCAGTCATCTGAAGGGTTGACTGGGGCTGATGGATCTGCTTCCAAGATGGTGTGTTCACACGGCTGTTGGCAGGAGGCCTCTATTCCTTGCCACATGGGCCTCTCTGTAGGGCTACTTAAGTGTCCTCACAACAGGGCAACTGGCTTCCTTGAGAATAAATGATCAAAGAAACAGAGCAAGGAGGAGTCCTCAATGCCTTTTATGACCTAGTCTCAGAAGTCACACACCATCCCTTTAGCCACATTCAATTTGTTAGAAGTGAGTCACTAACTACAGCCCATGCTCAAGGAGAGAGGAATTAAACTCTACCTTTTAAAGGAAGCAATACCAAAGAATTTATGGACATGTTTTCAAGCTACCAGATAAGCATACTTTGAATTTCCCAAAATATTCAAGGTCTGGAAACTCAAGAATCCAATTTAATTTATCAAAAGAAGCTTTTTAAAAATGTGCCCACAATCAACCTACTTACACTAAATGTGATGAGTAATGTTAGGAAATTTTGCAACATTAAAAGACGTTGAGTCCTGGTAATATTACAATATGCCTGAATAATATTGAGGGGCCTATTCAATAATACTGTCTCTAAAATATACTTAAAGTAGTATAACATTTTTCTGAAAAGGTCAGGCTTACCGTTAGTACCGTTATTCATAGAGACTCAAGAAAAAGACAAATAAAACAGAAAAATAATGTAAAGATAATCATCATCATCTATAGATATCTCCCCTGCACTTACCAGGTCTTCAGACGAGCTATTATTACCTGAAGTTGTCAACTCCTTGTGTTCTAAGTTTATAGCACCCCTAGTGTTGCTGTGTATTTTTCCAGTCATGAAAAGCATCTCGTTTAATCTTTGAAATAATCCAAAGCCAGAGGTAAGAGGAAAGGAACTGGATATTTGAAAAACTGGACAATCAAGCTAACTGTATTGTTTCCTAATGAGAAGTTGAAAACACAAGCATAGAGTTTAAAAATTACCCCAAAACCCAAAACAAAGAATTAATAGCTGGGATCAGATTCTCATATTCTGGGCCCAAACACAGAATATCTCTTTGTGTTTTTAACAATGTGTTTTAAACTTACTGTTATTGGAGAAAAATACATGTTATTATACAAAATTTGAAAATATAGAAAAATAGAAAGAAGAAAACAATCACCACTCAGAATCAGCCACTTTAATGATTAATGTATTTCCTTTATGTCTTTGATTCATATAGATTTTTTACATTGTTGGGATCACATTATTCATATATTTTTTATATCCTGCTTTTTTCACTTACTGTTAAAGCAGAAACATTTCCCCAAATTACTTCAGTTCCTCATAGCTGTTTTTGATGGCTGCATAATGGGCCACCAAGGTATGGCTACTCATAGCACTTAACATATCCCTATTATTGGATAATTGGGGTGTGGCAACAACAATAATAACAGCTCACTTCATTTATTGAGCTTTTTTGTGTGTGCGCCAGGCACTGTTCTAAGTGCTTTAATTCTTACAACTCCAGGAGGTAAAGTTTTTTGTTTTTGTTGTGTTTTGTTTTATTTTACAAATGGGGAAATCAAGTCACAGATAAAAATGATCAGTGTGGAAGACTGGATTATTGTCATTAATTCTTCCCTCTGCCACGTGATGTAGCATTGCAATAGTGGGGACAGAGTCTGCATCCCTGCCCCTTGACTTTGGGCTTAGCTAGTGGAAAGCTTGTCAATTTGACCGAAGCTTTAATGCTTTATGGGCCCACATGTGGTTGGGCTTGACCTCTTAGGCTCTGGTGATTCACCATGAGAAAAATATGTCGCGAGGAGCTGCTGGTCCAAGAAGAATGAAGAAAGACATGGAGCAGACCTAAAACTAACCTGCAGCCTGGAGCCAAGCCCTCCCAACCCCAGATGAATCCAGCCAAGATATAGCTGACCCATAGACCTGTGCATGAAAAAACATGTTTGTTTCTGTAAGCTCCTGAAAATTGAGAGGTTGTTACACAGCAATCACTAATTAACACTATCAGTTACAACACAGGTCGTTCACCTGGAGTCCATGAATATGTATAGTAAGCAATGGATTTTGCTTTCCTTAGGCAGTCTTCATGAATATTAATTTTTGCCACCAAGTTTTTCATGAGAAGTGTGCAGTTATTAGAATTCAGTAACTAGTTTTCATTGTGGTATTTGTAAGCAACATGAATCAAACTGAAAAAGTTAATTTTGCATGGTTGAATGTGGTAATCAAACAATTGCTTATATCTGTCATAATATGTATACAAGTAAGATAGGAAATTTTAATCTAATTCTACAAAAATTTTAAATCAAACACAAGTGACTTGGGAAGAAAACAAGAAGGAACGAATTTACCTTAGGTATAACCTTTACCTAGAGCTTACCTAGCTTCTTACTCCTAGACTAGGACTGTTGATGAAAGCTGGTAGAGAAGAAGTCAAGCATGGGGTTACAACCAGTCCTAGCTGATGTTAAAGCAGTGCAGAAAAGAAGACAGCCAGAAACAAGGCAAATGGAAGGTGAGAAAGAAAGAAAGGAAGCAGGTTTCTATCAAGCCTCTAATATTGACCATTAACACTAGGATTTTATTCTTTGGCTACTATAGAAGTTGATTTTAGTCAGGTTTAGTTATCCCAATTTCCAAAGCATTTTTCATGTTTCCATCATTTTCCCAGTCTTCTATAGTATTTCATAATGGATCTGATGCGAAACCCCACTGTTTGTAACTAAAAACACTTTGACTTAGTAGAACTGAAATTATTTTTAGAATGTTCAAAATTCCCCTGCTACAGCAGAGATAATGGTGATCATAATATTTTGAAAAGGAAGTGTTTGGTTGGCTTGTGTGTGAGAGAAACACACACACACACACACACACACACACACTCACAGACCAGAAAGCATTCAACAAGAACTAGGAGGACACGGGTTTATTTTTTTTCTACTGTTGTCAGTGGAGTTTTCATTAAGATTTTTCGGGCTGCTGAGGAAGGATACAGAAATGATTAATAAATCTAGATTCATTTTACAAAGCATTCGAAATGAGAGTTAAAAAGAAAAGCTCATCTTATTCAAACTAGAAAGCATGTTATTTAAAATAGAACCTTTTTAAACAAATTTCTAGTGGGTTTTTTTACACTTTCTTTGAATTCTTGTTTTCATAATAAGCAGAAACTTTATCACTGTGATAATGTAGATATAGTTTTATTTCCTTTACAGTCTCCTATGCTCCTGGTTAAATGTTAGCTTTATTGAAGCCATAAAATCAAAATTTCTTTGTCAACTTGAAAAGTAAAATTCTTACTTCATTGGGAAAAATAACTCTTTCCTAAAAAATTGTTTCTGTTTATAAAAGGTGACTTTAAATTATGGTTCTAGCATAAAAGTTTCAATTGGGAATGTTGGAGCAGTGAGCGAAAGAGACATGGCATGTGTGAGTGTGTTAAAAAATGTGCATACACAAAAACACAGGTGGATTCAGCAGTAGAGTATAGAGAAGGTTCTAGTAGAGTATATCATCCAGTTACCTACTCTTTCCTGCTGAGGTGGAATGATCAGGAAGCTAATGAAGCTTAAAGGCCCCATGGCATACCTGGGCCTCTTCCCAGGCAATGTATTCACGTGGTTGTATCCTTTTGTAAAATTTGCAAAAGTAAATATATCTCACCCATGATTAGTTAAGACTACTATCTTTTTCCACTATAACTTCCCTTCCTTGTATTGGGTGGTATTGGAGATGGCCATGACATTTTTAAAATCTGACTAAGGTGGAGTTGAATTAGGGAGAGTTTGAGCTTGGTGGGATAATTTGTACTCTATATTTACGTTATTACTAGCAATTCTGATGCAGGAATGGCTTTCAGGAATTTTTCTGCCCTCTACTGGGATGACTCACCTGGAATCATGACATTTAGGGCCAGAGGCAAAAAATATTAATGTGTGCTGTCATGCGTAGAAGCACCAGAAGTGTGGGGTAGTGGAGGAGAAAGAAGTTTTGAAATACAGAAAGCCAAAAGCTGGTCTGTGGAAAATCTTCCAATTATGACATGAGTAGAATTATAACTAGAGGATTTCATTCTCAATAACCTTGCGTCAAAATGCAAGTTCTCTCCCATCAGGAATAGACTATGATAGCTCAGTATATACAATTATAAACTCATTATACAATGAAATGATATATATTTCATATGATATATTTTTAAATTATATGAAATATATGAAATATATTTCCATATGATATATACATTTCACAATACATAATACGTAGTTCATATATATCATTTCATTGTATTATCAATGAAATATAGACAATATATATGAAATCAATAGAAACCTTATATTTATGATATGTATTTGAAATCAACAGAATTATACTGATATGCAGAAATGAATTATAATTGAAAGATTCTTTTAGATCATAACAAAATCAATAATAATGAAGAGTAAGAAATAAATTTGGAATAGAAATGAGGGATAAGATCTTGGATTGTTTGCTAATTCAGTGAATGCAAAAATGTGAGTCATATAAACACATTTGAAGAAAATTACATTTCTTGCCAATTTGACAAGAAATACCAATATTGACAATGATTGATACAAAAATTGTAATGCATCACTAAACAAGAAATTCAATGACAAATTGTTTAATGAGTGTCATCAGCTCAAAGAATGTTTACTATTAGTCACTGTGTAAGGCAACTTGAGATGCTCTGAAATCTGAGAGCTCACACATGAAAGAAACTTGATTGGTTTTGCAAACTTGACAGCACATTCTAAAAGTTCACATGACATTTTTGGCAGTGAATGTCATTTCAATTTGAAAATGAATTGGGAAGCTGAAAATCAATTTCTAAAATTATCAATAATTTTTTTTTTTAAAGATTGGCTCTGAGCTAACATCTGTTGCCAATCTTCCTCTTTTTTTTTTTCCTCGACAAAGCCATGGTACATAGAGGTATATCCTAGTTGTAGGTCTTTCTAGTTGTTCTATGTGAGCCATCACCACAGCATGGCTACTGACAGACAAGTGGTGTGGTTCCCTGCCCAGGAACCAAACCTGGGCCTCTGAAGTGGAGCACACTGAACTTTAACCACTAGGCCATCAGGGCTGGCTCTCAATAATTTTTTTTTTTAATTTAATCAATCACTGCAAATAGAAGAAAGACGTGCAATTCCTGTTACAGAAAACATTACAAAATTATTGTCACTGGAAGAGTTGATCAAAGAAAATGAAGCTAGAAAATGTAGGAAAAAATATTATAGAGGTATGTCAGGGAGTTACTTATGTTATTTTTCTATATTTTTTGATGCTTTGGATATTTGCTAGCTTTTTTGTAGTTCTAATTTGTTGTAATCTTTTTCTTGTTATAAATATGTGTTTAAATTTGTATACTTAGGGGCTGGCCCCGTGGCTTAGCGGTTAATTTCGCACGCTCCGCTACTGGTGGCCCGGGTTCGGATCCTGGGCGAGCACCGACGCACCGCTTCTCTGGCCGTGCTGAGGCCACGTCCCACGTACAGAAACTAGAAGGATGTGCAACTATGACATACAACTATCTACTGGGGCTTTGGGGGGCGGAAAAAAAAAGGAAGAGGATTGGTAATGGATGTTAGCTCAGGGCCCGTCTTCCTCAGCAAAAAGAGGAGGATTGGCATGGATGTTAGCTCAGGGCTGATCTTCCTCACAAAAAAAAAAAAAAAAAGAAATGCAACTCAAGGCACTGAAATAGCTCTGCAAACATTTGCTATTTTGCAATGCACCATGCAGAATATAAGGGCCAGGAGTTACCCTAGAAAGGGGAGATGGTGAGCAGGGCAGTAAACACCCATCTCAGTGGCACTAGTGACTGAGCAAAGCTGAAGGCACACAGCGGGCACACCACCAATGGATGTTGACCATATTTTGAAGGGACACGTGATTCCCATCTCACCTCCCTCCCCATCTGTGCTAGCTCAGTTTCAACTCTGAGTCAGCCTTGACACAAATCTTGCCCCTTTTTTTAGTTTCCCCATGAAATCTAATCAAACATGGATAAATCACAGTTTTGCTGAAGATTGGTGGTAGCAAGGAGCCATGCAATCTACAACACACTGAATTCCTTTGAAAATATGCTGTAGGTATGTGTTTTCCTTCAAATCTCTTCTTCCAAACTCAGCTTCTCCGGACTCCAGCCCTAAGCGGCCTCAGCCTCCTTGCTCCTCCCTGTCCCTTCTCTGAGCACCAACTCAACACTCAGGCCTGAAGCTTTCTTTCTTTCTAGTGAACTTGATACAGCTTCCTTTCAACTTTTCAGTTAAGGCAGGTCTCTCCCCACATAGGAATTCTGTTACCAGCTGCTAAAATGATAACTATTTCTCCATGTGGCTACCTGGATAACACAGGGAGGAATGCTGCTATTTCACCACAGATATGAGGATCGATGATGTCCTATCCGGGCAGCATATATCATTACAACTCTCTGAATGGGATTTTTACTTTCACAGATCAATTTAAAACTTAATTTTAGTATTTTCTGAACACATCCCATTAAAAGAAATTTGGAAAAATTCATAAAATTTGAAAAAAAGAGAAATGAATTGGCATCATTCCACCACTCAATTACCCACTGTTTACATTTTTGTGAATTTTCTCCCAGATTTTATATCCACTGGACTAAGGTCCTTGTTTCTTTGTTTTTCAAACATAGTTTTAACCACCCTGTATATACACGCCTATATACTGCTTTTTAAATGTAGATCCTGTTGGGACCCAGGGCAGACCATCCCAAAATATCCCACAATAGCATATTGATTATTGTGGATTAAAGTTACTTGAGAAACAAAAAGGTCATTCTGACCCTCTGCCTCTGTCCCCTCCAAAAGCAGGAAATCAATCTCCCATGTGAAACGTGCTGTCTCTGCATCCTCATAAACAGACCTGGGGACTTCAGGACTGAGAAACCAATATAAACAAAGCTTGCTAATTTACTACCTCAAGCCCTAACTCTGTTTAAATTCCCCACTAATTATGTACCTCAAGTCTAAGTTTCTTTGTCCTGTGGTTCCTCACAAATTTATTGTTTCTTTCTGTAAAACATATATGTCCTGCCTGCTTTGTTCACTCTCCAAGCATCATTTCTCTTTGATCTCCAATACATACTTATTAAACTTGGGTTTTCTCCTGTTAACCTGGCCTTGTGTCAGTTTTATTATTAGTCTAGCCATAGGAACACAAGAAGGGAAGAAAGGGGATTTCCCCCGCCCCAGCAATCTTAAATATTTTCCATGTTATCACAGAGACCTCACACAGATCATTTAAATGTTTGCATGACAGACTCTCAAGTACATAGTCCATGTTGACTTACTATATTGGTTTTCTATTGCTACTGTAATAAATCACAGCAAATTTAGCAGCTTTAAACAACACAGATTTATTATCTGACAATTCTGGAGGTCAGAAGTCCAACATGGGTCTCACTGGGCTGCAACCCAGGCGTCAGCAAGGCTGCATTCCCTCCCAGAGGCTCTCGGAAAGAATGATTCCTTGCCTTTTGCAGCTTCTAGAAGCCACCTGCATTTCTCAGCTTGTGGCCCCTTTCTCCACCTTCAAAGTCAGCAACATTGCGTCTGTCTGTGCCTTTCTTCCTCCTTTACTTTTAAGGACCCTTGTGATTACAGCAGGTCCACTCAAAATTTCCCTGATTAGCAATCTTATCTCCATCTGCAACTTGAATTCCCCTTTGCCATGTAAGGCGACATATTCACGGATTCCAGGAATTAGGACGCAGACATCTTTGGGCGGCCGTTATTCTGCCTACCATACTTATTTATTTCTTATTATTGGACTTCCAGTTTGTTTCTCCTTTTACTATGATATATAACATTGTAATAAATGTCATTGTTTCATTTACTTTTTCCTTATTAAGTAAACCAAGCTTTTCTAGTCACAAATCTTTTTTCTTAAAGGGAGAAATTATAGAGAGTAAAGATGTTCTGAGCAGGTATACTGGATACTGCTTGCATTCAAGTAGTGTGATTGGGAAAAATAATACTGGGATTCTAATCCATACCCCACCCGTATTTACTAGCTGAGCAATTTTAGGCAAGTCACCTAATGCATACGACATTTTCCCTATCTGCAAAATGGGAAAGTAAGGGTTATCCAGGCATTATCAAAAAAGGTCAAATGAAGGTCACATGGGGTCAAATGAGATGACGTAAACTGTGGATCACTGTGTTATTAGCAGTCACAGTGGTGATTATCATGATTACAATAATAATCAACATAATAATTGTAAGTAGATCCCATAGCATGTCCTTATTATTTTTGATATTTCTAGTGATAATACACCTGGCACCTCAAGTCATTTTTCTCGTCTAGATGGAGAAGGGAAAAATCAGAAATGTAATTTAGTAAGAATTAGTTTGAGAAAGAACACTGTCTTTTGAAATTTTAATTATTATTTCAAACAACGCTTTGCCCCTCTCTTACTCCCTGCAGCCACTCTGGCCTCCGTGTAGCTCTACCACTGCACCAGGCAGGCTTTCTCTCCGCGGCCTTTGTGCTTGCTACTTCATCTTCTAGAAATGCTCTGCCCCTGACATCCACTTGGCTCCCATCCTCTCCTCCCTCAGTTCGTTTCTCAGACATCTCTGCAAGCATCATCTCTGTGGACCAACCTCAATAAAATTGCACTACCACCACTGACCTGGCATTTCCTACCCTCTTCTCTTTTTTCATTTTTTTTCTGTATCACTACTAGAATGTAAGTTTCATGAAGGCAAGGGTTTGTCTATTTTATTTCCTGCATTGTGCCCAATGCCTAGAATGATGTCTAGTATGTATTATGGACTTAATAATTTTGTTAAACGATTGAACTAATTTTAATACAGTACAAGCATTTCATCCATCGGATTATGAAAAAAAATTTAGCAAAGGACTGTTCAGTAGTGCTTTTCCCGATTAAGGCATACTCTTCACACTATGATTTGGACAAGAGACCGGAGCAGGGGGGCAGAAGGGGGTGGCAGGTGTGAGAGTGGAAGCAAGGGTACAAAAGAGGGTACACATTTACAAAGTCTATATTGAATAAAGAGATGTCTAAGAGGACTGTTTCCTTTACTCTGATTTTAAAAAGTGAAGGATAAACAGAGAGCCATGTTGTGTAGTATACAGTGGTTGGGTTTGGAGAAAGATCCAGGGCAGGAGGTATAAATGAAGACATTTGTAGAAAGATTAATCCAGGTGGGTGCATCACTCAGCCCTGCAAAGTTGTCCTAGGGGCCTTTGATTCAGATCTATTGTCATCATAAAGCACGCCTTCGTTTAATATTCAAAAGTAGAAATAAAAACAAACTGGTATTTGGTCTGTTGGTTTAGTGGAAATCCGTTGAGATGGAGAACTGATTGAACCTTGGTGTGCTCTTCACACATCCGTAGCAGGAAAAGCCTGCATTAGAGATCAAGACCATGCTGAGTACATTAAGTTTATTTATCCTTGTGAACTTTTCATGAACTAGTTTCAATTGTCCTTTACACACAAGCAACATGGACACACCACCACCCCGTCGTGCTCGGACATGCTGTTATTTTACACTCATGCATTTGTAACTCTTGTCTAATTTTATTCCCCCTGCTCAGAAAAACAGAACAGCTGTTAGTCTCAGCTTCCCAGCCGTTCTCTCAGCCTCCCCTTCCTTCCTGTCCTTTTATTCCAGGCCTATGTTATCTCTCTTAAAGCAAGTTTTCAAAACATCAAGATTGATAAAGATCTGAGGACCATAACTCTTGTATATTCCTTAAGGATAACTTTTTTTTTGTTGGATCCTATATCCCTACCAATGAAACTGTGCCAAGAATCTATTTTGAAAGTAAAGCCAAGATATATCCCTGAGCGACTAGTGGCAGATAAACAGCTTTCAGTTTAATCCTAACAAGAATAAGCAAACAGACACCGATCTTTGGTTCAGTATTTCACTAATGTAATCCCTTTCCCAGGCAGTGATATTCTTCTATGACTTATTTGTGCGAGAGTGTGTGTGTAGATACGTTTATCCTCCTGGGACATAAAGCTTTTATTTCTGGTGGCCTTTAAGTACTTTTACAAAATCTATGTGAATGTTCAAGTGAAAGAAATCAATGTCGTGCTTATCTTTGGTGAAAGCATGTGTGCACTGGATGATTTTCACTTACAAAGATAATTTCCTTCAACCAAAATGTTAAGACAACTGTCAGGGAAATGTGGGGGGAATTTATTCCAGGTGTTTTCAACTCAGGCCTATTTCACTGCACTCTGATCTTGCAAACCAGCTCAGTAATGGCCGAGCCTCAGTCCGGGGTTAAGATGACGGTAGATGCAAAGGGTCAACTTGAGTTCAATGCCAGGACATTGAGGACATCCAATTTGGGATTGAGTTAATCACTGGTGGGGAGGAGTTGACCAGTTCCAAAAAGTTCTAGAATTAAATATGAATCTGTAGGTTGGGCAGTTTATGTGGAGACCAGAATATAGAAAGATGAATCAGGATCACAATTGCCCAGTTTAAAGGTTCTAGATGTGAGACTTCTTCAACAGATCCAAAGCAAGCTGGATGAGACCGGGGACAATCCATGGGAGAGCTAGCTAATATTTCAGTTTGAGGATAAACTTTAAAAAACTCACAACTCCAGATAGGAAAATGGTTTGATTGCTCTCTGAATGATAAAATTTGCTTGAAGGGAGGATGATCAAAAGTGAATGATTCAAAGAAATATCACGAATTCACCAGCAAAAGCGACTTCAAGTAACAAGAGCCATAAATTACTGATGAATTACTGGAAATACTAGAAAGTTTATTTTATGCTGACAACCAAGGAAAGAACATTTCTGAATTCAAGGCCCACATCTCTCTCTGGGTTCCTGGTCTGTGTGCGGAGCTGTGTAGTGGAAAAGGGGAGGTTTGGGGAGTAAAGGATTCACAGGAAGTAAAAATCGTCCACCCAACGATTTTTACTGAGAGGAAGATTTATTCTGAGAGGAAGAACTGAGTTGGGCATCTTTACAGTTAGTGTGGGCCACAGAGAGACCCAGGAATCCTGAAAGCTATGAAGAATAAGATGCAATAAAAAAGGAACGTAAAGTAAGTGAAGAATTCTCTTCTCCAGTTAGCCTGACTTCTACTGGTCTCTCATTAAGAAGCAGCAAATCTGAGTTATTAGTCTTTTAAGAAGATGAAAATTTTTTTCATTAAATTATTTTATGTTATCCGAAGTCCCTAGGAAAGAAAAATGACATACATTCATGGGTTTTGTATTAAAGATTTCAGAAAGTCCAGTAAAAATATTTTCAGATCTCAGAAATTCCAATAACATTTCAGTTTCATCTCAGACCTACAGGGCTATAACTTTTATGTATAGAAAAAGTTATAGTATAGGAGTTGCCTAATGATTGGCAATTTTTAAGAGACTGCTTTCACTTGGCTTCTTTTACTGTAAGGAAACTTAGGTTGAACTTTCTGTGAGAGAATGGTGCTAGAATGGAAACAATGTCAGGAGACAAAAGCTCTAGGGATACCCCCAGATCTGCAAAGGGACAAGCCCATCAGTGGAAGAAACTGCTAGCAAAAAAAATCCTTGTTGATCCATATGGTTGGCCCAATCTGAGGGCTTCAGTCATCTTGTTGGCACAGATACAATTTGCTGCAATTAGCATGGGTGCTATTGACTGGGTTTCCTCCGGCTGGGCCTTTTGGCACCCAAAACCAGGGGCTTCCTTCAACAGTTCAAACTCATCCAGTTTCATTCCTGGATGGAAGGACCCTCAGACGAAGGAAGGTTTGGGTTCTTGTCATATTCCCCCCTCACTCCTACCCTATGGCCTGGCTGTCATTTGGGGAAGATGGAAGAGGGACACCTGGGGGCCTTGTCTCAAAATGAATTTCAAATTGTGGCAGAAAACCCACAGAGGACCTCAATAAAAATAATTTTAAAAAGAAACTAAAAAAATTCTAGTGAATTCTTACTCATATTCTGCTGCGTCTGCCCCATGTAAGCCAGGGCTTATGTCCCATCTCTTCCTGCAGAAGTCTGTCTGTCTTTCTGTTTTGGATTAGTTGTTTGCCTTGTGACCTCAGCTATCTGATAGATTCAAGAAAAGTTTGAACTTGCAGTTTGTCTAGCTTTTGACTTAAGGTGGGAGCAATGCTGTTTCTAGCCCTGTACATCTCCAAGAAGACTCTGGAGGTCCCGTCCACGGAAAGTAACAAAATGTAATTGTTAGCTATGGGTCTCTGTCTCTAGACAGCCAAGTTCTGGAGGGCAGGAGCTGTGGCTCCTCCTCTGGATCTCCAGGTCTGATGGTGCCAGGAACAGATGAGGCACTCGGTGAAAACGCCTGCACTTTCTGCTGCATTTTCGTTTTAAGTATTCCTCTTCTTCCTTGCCTTCTGGGGACCAACAGCAGCAACATCACCTGGGATGCTGGTCAGAAATTCACATTTTCTGGTCCCACCCCATTTACTGAACCTGAAATTCTGGGAGTAGAATAAAGCAATCTGTTGTTTTTTTTGATGTGGCTTGGTTTTTGCTGAGCAAGATTCATCCTGAGCTAACATCTGTTGTCAATCTTCCTCTTTTTGCTTGAGGAAGATTCACCCTGAGCTAACATCTGTGCCACTCTTTCCCTGTTTTTTAGGTGTGTTGCCACCACAGCATGGCTAACAAGTGATGTAGGTCTGCACCTGGGATCTGAAACCACAAACTTGGGCCGCCAAAGTGGAGTGTCCTGAACTCAACCACTATACCATGGGGCTGGCCCCCAAGCAGTCTGTTTTAACAAGTTTAACAGGTGATCTACTTGAGAGCCACCAGCCTTAGAGAAATAGGAGATCTGGCCTCTTCAGGACAATTGCTGTGGCTTTTGCTAAGCAATAAAGAAGCTGGGGAAGTTAGGATCCTGCCCCAAGTGAGGTTTTCAGTGGGCTACAGTCCTAATATCTACCCCCACCACGCACACACACACCCCTCAGACTTTCTCAGCTGCAGATTTTTGCAGCTGCTGGAAACCATTTGGTTTCCCAAACCTGGAGTCAATAACCTCAATCTTCCCTTTCTCCTCTTTAAGTAGAAAATCAGTGCCAAGTAAACTGCAAAAAAGTCAATGGACTTTAAAAATCTAACCTAGTGGTTCACAACCTTGGCTGCAGATTGGGATCACCTGGGGTGCTCACAAAAAACAATTCAGACCAATTAAACCAGAATCTCTGGAGGTGTGGGTCTTGTGTTTTTTTGTTGTTGTTGTTTTTTCTGTTAAATTCCCCAGGTAATCTCCTGAGCCAAAAATCTAGCAGAGAATCAATGCTCTGGTCTTGGCTTGGTAGAGATACTGCTGTAATTTTCTTTATAAAATAGACTTAACCCCAATATTGACTTTCTGGATATGGCATTTCTGCTCTTTGAGCACTCTCCACATCAAACCACAAGTGCCCTCTCCACATGTGACAGTGAAGGCCGAGGTAGAAGGCTATGTCAGTTCTGGGCACACAGACATGGAGCTGCTTGCTGTCTAATGTCCAGTCCTGGGTGCACCAGGCCACGATCTCTAACACCTCTTAGCGGAGAGAGTCCCCCAACATTTTGTCTCTGGGTTTCAAGAGCGAAGAAAATACAAGTGCTCTGTTACTGCTGATTACCCTGAATTCTCTGTCATGGAGAGGTGAAGAGAAGGTTCTGGCAAGTAAGGAGTTTACTGGAGAATGAGTTTTCACTTTTAATAAACGTCCAGCGTTTTGCCTTGGCAAGCCAGCCAGCTTGAAGGCAGGTGAACTAGGTCATTGTTTCTGCTAAGCTATTCAGTGCAAAAGCAGCTCTCCTGTCAAAGAGCAGACTTGTAAACCTTTGCGGAAGCTGTGACCCATTAGCAAGTTCTCCAGTTCCTTCCCCCCGACAGTGCCCTGTGACTATACGCAAAGAGAAATGTGTGACCAGGGTCAGGACCAATGCAGCTTGGGAGCTAAGACCTCTGAGCACTCCACCGCTCTCCTGTAACAGCCTCTGTGCTCTGCCCAGCTCTAGCTTCACCACAAAAACTCTCCTCTCCTGTCTTTATAGTTGGCAGGACTACAGACTTATCTCCACGGGCCCGTGTAGCTCCATCATCCATGCATCCTCATCTACCACCGTTATCTGGTCCTATGCAGCTTGATCACACAGTGCCCCAGCCAGACCCATCATCTGGTCCCACCACACCTCTGCAGTCTTACCTCCCATGGCCTCATGTAGCTCTATCACCTGGTCCTAAAAGGCACTTTCCACCCATGGACCCTCTCACCTTGGTTTCCTCTCGGTACTTCCTCTAATAATCATGGGCAGAATTAATTACACTCTTGTTGGTTCTAACAGTGCTTTATACATGTGCCTATTCTAGAACTTTTCAGATTTTATCATAATTGCTTATAATCTCTTCTCCTCAAGAGACTAAATGTTCTTTGCAATCTATTTCTTACTCTTTAAAAAAATATAGATTCAGAGCCTCGAGATACCTGATAGCAGTAAATGTGTAATTAATATTTATTGGCTTCATTTAGATATATATTTAAATTGTCTTGGTTGATAGTTTGAAACTGGATGGAGAAAAGACGTAATATCAACCTGGAGGATGACTAAGGAGTGGTCAGGGAGCCAACAGAGGTGGAAAGAGGCCACCACACCGAATGGTGTGCTCTGAAAAGGCGAAGGGATATTGAGTGAAGGTGGCAGATGCTGCCCGTCGGGAATAGAATGTGAGCCACAAATACAAGCCACATATAGAATTTTAAATTTCTAGTGGCCACATTAAAAAGAAAGTAAAAAGAAACTGGTGACGCTGATTTTAGTACTCTATACTTAACCCAATCTATGCAAAGTATTGTCACTTCGACATATAATCAATATAAAAATTACTGAGGCATTTGATATTCTTTTATTTATTTATTTATTTTGTATGAAGTCTTTGGAATTTGGTGTGGGTTTTACACTTACTGCACATCTCCATTCAGACTGGCCACATTTCAAGTGCTCAATAGCCACGTGTGTCTTGTGGCTGCCATATTGGACAGCACAGTCTAGAAGCTGAGGTGGTGCACTGGGAGGAGAAGGTCAACCCCATCTTCCAGGCCTCAGGGTAGAGTGAGAGGAAGCCAGGTCTCCCCTGAAAGGCTTATGAGAGGAAGGGGCGTGTCACAGGAAAGACGGCCACTAAGAAGGAGCTGGTGGGGAGTGGGGGCAGGTGTGGGCGGGGGCAGGGATGCCTCAGAACTGGAAGGGGCAGAGCAGTGACACAGGTTCAACACAGAAGCAAAGAAACAAGCTGTTCTGACCCACTTGATGCTGATTTTATACCATCACTTTCATTACCCGTGTTACGCGGTCAGAACTTTCAGGTATTGCAGATAAAGGAACCCATCAGCAGTTTATGAGGGGCCAGTAATCTGAGACTCATGACAGGGACAAAGGGAAAAACAGTCAAGTTCCTCCTCCCCAGTAAATACCCCCTTTACAAATCCAATTAGAAGCAGTAAGTGAAGGTCTTCTTGTGACAGAACAAGTAATTTGAGTGTCAGAAGCAGCTCGAAAGCCAGAGAAGGTAATGCAGACCCTGAAGACTTTATGTGGAGCTAGTGTTCCGCTCTTTGAAGATGGAATTTTCCGGAAAATGTAAGAGGAAAGTCTGAGCTAATACCTGCAAAAGGAAGCAGCAGTTTTTCAGAGAGTTTTTCTCAAATAATCTATTGCAAAATAACCAGAATTAAAGCCATTTAAGGAAAGCACTGTACATTTTGGTTTTTTATATTCTTCTCTGGGTTTCTTTCCTGACAAATAGCAATGGTGTGTGGGAGGGGTGGGAGCCAGAGAAAGCCAGGGGAAAGCAGACTGTTTAGCCTGTCACTGGCTCAGAAAGCAGTGAGTGCCTGGTGAACACATCTCTGATCTGGGGACTGATCACAGGGGTGGGGGACCCCCTTCAGGAAACCTTCTTCAGATGAAAGGGTGGAAAGATGTTTTGTTTGGCCCTGCAGAACTATAATAGTAAAACCCATGACCTGCTTGATTCCTCAGCTCTGCTTTCTAGATTCACTTGGGGATAGATAAATTCCAAGACTAAGGCAGAACAAAATATACACAAATTTAGGTTGCTGTTATTTTTTAAGAAAATTCATCCAACAATTACAATGTCACTGCTCTAGGCCCTGGATAACCCTTTTGCATTTCTGCTAATAAGTGCAAAGCAGCTTTGTGTGAGTTACCAAAATATGGGATGACTCTGGGCATTTTTAGCAAAGGAGACTTTTTAAAAACATGATTTTCATTTAATTTATCTTCTCACTAGGTCACTTTAATATTTCAAATCAAAACAAAATGAAAAAACTTTATAAATATTGAGATGTGAATGATTTAGATCAACACTATCAGTCTATACCTACCCAGAAGCTATTTTATTGATAAAGTCAACACTTCAGAGCCAGATGCATGTGAAATAGCGCATAAAATAGTGGACCACAGTGCAAACAGCAGCAGAAATGCCAACAGTACAAGGAAGAGACAAACTTGCCTTATCATATCTTCAAAAATGGAAATGCCGTTTAAGTTAGAAAAAGCCACTTACATACATGCCAGGTGATTAAAAGCACACAGTTCATGACAAGGAATTTTGTTAAATAAGCAGCCAGAAAACAAGCAGACTGACTGACCTAGTGGGATTAATGACTGCTTCTTAAACAAAAACATGAAAAGACCTTGCCCCTTTTTTGAGTGGAGAAAACAAAGGTTTGTACAAAATAGCCTGTCAGAGAGATATCCAGGGCCCCAGCTGTTCAAATATCTTATTGCCAACAAATTTCACAGGCAAGTAGGCTCCTCCCACGGAGGCTAAGGTTTTTCCTGGGTTTCGTATTAGAACTCGCTGGGTGTGTCTGGGCTTTTCCAGGTTGTTATGAAATAATTCTTGCTCCAACATGAGTCTCTGAGGCTGACATTAAGATTCAAGTTAGTCTGCTTTATCACTCCCTTATCATTCTGGAAAACCTAGCTACCTTTTCTTCTTTGCACTCTGGGAAATGGTGGCCTGGTCAAATGGACATGCCTGCACTCTGGGGCTGCTTTTGTCGTGTACCAGTTTCTGCTGTAAACCCCAAGGCCTTCCACCAGCGCTTTCCCAGGCAGGTCGGAGGCCACAAATGATATTTACCTCTTCAGATTTGTCTTTTAATTAACATGGTGGAATAGCTTTTCCAGGGCTATGGTTCCTAAAAGGAAGTTAACAGTACAAGTTGAAAAAAAACAACTCTGTAAGAGGGAATCTTTGAAAGGATTAGAATAGCTTCACTAATAAACCTGAATTTTCGTCATTCACACTTCTACCATAATTGGCTCCTATGCTGACTTTTCTGGACTCTTTCCAAAGTATGATTTCCAAAAAGTTAAAATGATGGGGCCAATGAGACCATAAAGATATTTTAAGGAGCATTGGAAGAACTGCATATTTATGGCATTAAAGAAGAACAATGTTCGAATGAGTTTACTAGATGTGAAAACTGCTCAGTGTCCTACAGGGCAATAAAACTATAACCTTTGGAGTTATCTTTTCTACCCACATCAGAAATGGTTTGCATCTCTACCAGACAAAATATGTATATTAACACATATCTTCACATAGTCTGGGATCTTATTTAATAAATAGCAAGTAGCAAGTCAAACAAAGATACCTTTCTGTAGCTAATTATGCAGTCTTGGGTGAGCTTGTTAGATGGTGCAGTATTATGACATTGAAAGGAGATCTTGAACACTCCTGACCTTATATCTGAGATTTGGGTTATGTTTTTAAACACTTTATTTATTATTCCTTTCCTGCTCTATTTTGATTCATGATCAAGATGGTAAGAAGAATATGTTGGCAAGTAGATAACACAAGATGAAAGTTTTCAATACACACCAGAAATGTGAAGATTGTAGATACATTTTGGGGGTGAGGGTAGGTGGCATTGGGGAAGGAGCCTGAGGCAAAACAAAACAACAAAAATAAGTGGCTTTTTAAAAAACTAACTATAACTCTAGGCTTAATATGCCGTAAAGAAGCGAATAATCTTGTTTGGAAGTAGCTTATTGACTATATTTTTGACTTTAAATAACACACTTTGCTAATGGGGAATGCACACACTCATAGAAAAGAGCCTCGTAGGTTATCCCATGTTAATTATGCAATGCTATAAATGTTAATTTTCAGTAGGTCAGGGATCAATTGTCAAGAAATAGAACAATAGACATCAAAGTGAAAAGTTGAGGTTTGGAGCCAAGCCTGTGGGTTGGGGTGGGGAGAGCTGCTGGGAAGAAGGAAGAGTGAGTCAGAGGCTGTGATCTCCTAGAAGGAAATGTGATCTTGAACAGTTAGACCTGAAGCTGAAAGAAGGTCTCCAGAAGTAGAGGAGCCCCTGGGATGGAGACAAGGCACATGAGCAGCAGCAAGTTCGGGAAGAGGAGAGTGGTCTGGAGTTCTAGGGCAGCCTGGATATCAAGCTATGTTTTAAAAACTAGTAGGAAAACTGCCTAAAAAGCAGACTCATTGTCAAAGGGGCCACGGTGATGGGCGCAGTCTACCCTGGTCTAGGAGAAGTATTATATCACTGAAATTATTTAGAATTGTTCATGCATGGTGATAATAAAAGCAGACAACACTTAGTTTCATTCTTCTGTGGAAGTAAATGAAGACCACCCAAAAGAGAACAAACAGAGGCTCTTTATTCAGAGCAAGAGAGTCCGCCACCATCTCTTCCCTTGGCAGAGACTCAAAGGCAGGCAGAGGAGTGAGAAAGCTTCACAGTGGACAGAAAGCAAGGCTCTGGTGTCCCCTGATTGGAAGTTGTTGATATGGGGAAGCTGGAGGGGGGATTATTAGAAGTGTGGAATCTTATGAAACTGGTTTGGGGAGCATAGTTGGCTTTCTCTAGTTAGTTCTGAGTTGGAAGTTTGGGCAAAAAAATAGGGAAGCTGGCAGTCATTGACCAAGACATTCTGAACTGATGGCTGTAGAGGTTAAGGTTTTGCTTCCTAAGCTGTTTCCTGCAGAGATTGTGGTTGTACTAAATATGGATAGATGTTAAAAAGAGAAATTGGACTTACCTGGTAGCCATGGGCAAGACATGCTAGCTATGAAGAAACTCAACACGGGAACAATATCGATCTGGGTTTTCATGATGTGTAGACTGTGCCAGGATATTCCTGGCTTGATCATATAGTCTCCTGTACTCTCAACTTGTAACTCCCAGAAATTCCCAAACTTGTCTGTGCATTAGTATCACAATCAAGAATCTTTGACCATGGAACTTGGGTATCAGGAATTATTTTAAACTCCCCAGATGATTGCAATGTGCAGGAAGTTTGAGAATGAATGCTCCCACCTTTGCTACTCAAAGTGTGGTCCCCCAACCACTAGTAACATCTGCATTGTATGGGAGCTTATTAGAACTGCAGATTCCTAGGCTGTACAGTTCATCTACAGAGTCAGGATCTGCAGTTTATAATTTTCTACAAGTTATTTAATTTTATAAAGTCTTGGGTCTAATCAAATAAATAATAAGTCAAACAAAGTTACTTACATTAGCTGCCCCATAGGTAGGCCTGTACATAATGTCCTAGTATGGCATTGAAAGAGCACACTGTAATCTTTCCTTGTTCTACGTTTTGGAAATTTATTCTTAACAAAAGTAGATTCAATTGTGAATACTTTTTAATATGACTACAAACGCATGGATAATATTCACTGCTGGCTCCTTTCCAGGCACTCTACTGAGCACTTTACATCCTTTATTTCATTTTCTCCTCAATCCAGTGCTAAGAGATGGGTGGGTAAAGATTTTCTCCATTTTTGGAAGAGAAAATTAAGACTTGGATAAAACGAGTAGGTTCCCCAAGGTCACATATCCAGTGAAATGTGTAGACAAAACTTGAACTTGTGGTTTCTGACTCTGAAAGACTTTGTATCTCACAAATGCCTTGGTATCCATAGTAGTGCCTTGAATATTACATATGTTTGATATGTGTTTCTGGTGAATTACTTGAAACTTCAACTAATACAAGCAAAAAAGGAAGTAAGAAATAATTTTGGAAGGTCTTTCCTTTGTGCTTCTGTATAATTTCTCCCTACATGAAGGAGATTCTTCTCTTTGCTCAGACTCCTCTCCTCCTCCCTTAGGTAAAGGTGCATGAAGTCACACAATGGTTGCATCACCTATATTATCACTACTGTACAGGTAGGTCCAAGTTCAGACATATATCTGATATCAGTTCCCCTACATTAAACCTAGAATATATGGGGTTAAAAACAAGAGCACTGATTCTCTATCCCTGTTTCTCTAAGTTACATTCATATGTAAATATTGGTTTTTTAAACCTTTGTATCCCTGAACTTCACAGGGCAATTAGAAGTTACAAATTGTGAAAGGTCCAGGTGGCCTTAAGCTGGGCTCACACTGAAGTTTTGGCTAATTACCAGTTTGTGAGGCTTGTTACAGGCAAACTGGTATCAAGAAGCTAAAGCTTCCCAAACCTCAACTCCTTGGCTTCCTGGCACCAGAAACTGCCATCCACCATGGAGACCTCTGAAGCACACCCAGCTGCGATTCCCTTATCTCGCCATCCTCCTCCCTGCCAGCAGCCTCACAATGCCAAATGCAGGCTCATGGAAAAGTGTTGACCAGCAAGGCCACAGGCTCCCTCTCCTTACGAGCAGCCACATTCCTCACAACCTTTAAAACCCCTTGCCTCCAAGCTTTCGGGGAGACAGGACAACTTTGAGAGCTCTCATCTCCTGGCTGACATTACCCAAAATAAAAACTCTTTCCTTGCCAAAAGACTGGCATTCCAGTTTTATTTGTCCCCTTTTCTGTGATGCATAAAGAACCTGGGTATGTATCCAGTAACACATCTTCATTCTTCATCTCAAAGCACTGGAAGTAGAAATGTACTGGACCTTGTCACAGGGGCTAATTTTAAAATTCCATCACCTATTTCCTTTAGACATCTAAATGTACTTCATGGACAACAATCACTCCCTAGATCAATTGAGGAGGTGAGTGAGTATGAACTTAAAAACTTATTTTTTATAGATGGAAGAACAGATAGACTAAGCAAACCCAAGGTCATAGAGCAAATCCTTGGAAGAATGCAGAAGAGACAGCAAACTTTTTCACTGAAAACTTAGAGTTTTAACAACTGGACAATCCCTCCCAAATTTTTCTTCCATTTTGATGTGTCTTTTCTTAGGGAAAAATGATACCAAAGAGACAGTTGATTATAAGTTAGTGTGGGAGATCAAGATTTGGCCATCCTAAAATATATCTCTTTACCTTGATTGTTTTCTCTGAGGGACATTTGACCTCCCCCACTAACTGCCTAAAGAATTTGACATGGTGGCTCCTTCCTGGAACAGATCTATCATGATGGCTCTAAAGATAATGTAGGATAAATGTTACAATAGGAAAGGCACCAACAAGCCCATCTTATAGGAAGTTCTGTCTCTCTGGCCACATTCTCTGGATGGCCCTGCAAGGAGTTGCCAGATAAACATTTACATTTATAAGGGAAATCTCCAAAGGTATCTCCCTCTCTGTTTTGGGAAGAGGGGGAGATGGCCTCATTTCTAGAGGCTTATCAATGTGGAAGGTGAGGCCTTAAATCTGCATAATAACCTTACTCTTGTTTACTGTGCTTTAGTGGTAATCTCCTGTAACTGACTCCCCTCACCCCCAAAATCCTCCTTTGTCATTGGCTGAACATGGTATTTAAGATGAGAATTTCTGCTATTATGTTGAGAAACGCAGTGTCCTTGCTTTCTCCCATGTATACATGTTATTAAACTTGGTATTATTTTCTCCTGCTAACCTGTCTTGTTGATTATTTGGCCAGCCATAAGAACCTTAAGGAAAAGGGCAGAGGGAGATTCTTCCTCTTCACCTGACATGGGAGAGAGAAAATACTTCAGAAAAAAATGTCTCAAACATGTCTGGCAGTGATGGTTTTCTTGATCTAAGCCTTCAGCAAGATGTAATTACCAAACACCTGGCATGTGTCACATACTCTTAACCAAAAGCAAAGCCATGGCAATCCAGAGCCCATATATGATCATGAGCTAGAGTTGAGTTGCAGTTAGCAGTGAAAATGATTCTGTCTAGATGTCCTTTTCCAAAAACTGTGCACTTAGTAGGTCTCTTTCTGCTTAAGTAGCTTGAGTGTGTGCAGGCATTCTGCACCCTGAATTGCCATTGTTGTCAAGTTCAATCTTATCTTGAGGAGCATCTTAGTAACGAGCCAAATGAACAACCTGATTTTTCCATTTCATGGCGCACATTGCAGGAACACCTGGGTTATGCCCCAGTAGACAGCTTAGACATATGACAGAGACAGGGTGATGGCAGGCTGGATGCTGGCCTCACTTGTCCTTTATCCAGAGAATCACAGGGCTTGTCTGCATTTAAAAAAAACTGTGATACACAAGCATGAGCAAGAGAAAGGGAGGAGAAAGGGTGAAGAGGATAAAGAGGTGATACAACAGTGTCAGAAGCTTCCCAATCCATCAGAGCCTGCGATCTCTGTCGCAACTACTCAACTCCACTAGTGTCTGGTGAAAGCAGCTGCAGATAATACATAAGCAAATGGGTGTGGCTGGGCCCTAATAAAACTTTATTTACAAAAAGAGACGGCTGGCTGGATTTTGCCTGCAGGCTATAATTTGTCTACAACTGAACTGGATGAATAGGTGTCCAAATCTTTACCTTGAGCTGGGACTTCAGAACTGTAGATGCCGTGATCTGAACTGAGAGCTTGCCTTCTCAACACACCACAGAAATGGGTACTTTCAAAATCTTTTTTTACGTTAGGCAGATTTGCACTGTCGGGGGAAGAGGGAGAATCTCTCTCTGCCTTTTTCCTTAACGTTCTTATGGCTGGCCAAATAATTAACAAGACAGGTTAGCAAGAGAAAATAATACCAAGTTTAATAACATGTATACATGGGAGAAAGCAGGGACACTGCGTTTCTCAACACAATAGCAGAAATTCTCGTCTTAAATGCCATGTTCAGCCAATGACAAAGGAGGATTTTGGGGGTGGGGGGAGTCAGTTACAGGAGATTACCACTAAAGCACAGTAAACAAGAGTAAGGTTATTATGCAGATTTAAGGCCTCACCTTCCACATTGATAAGCCTCTAGAAATGAGGCCATCCCCCCCTCTTCCCAAAACAGAGAGGGAGATACCTTTACAAATGGAGATTTCCCTTGTAAATGTAAGTGATTGTCTGGCAACTCCTTGCAGGGCCATCCGGAGAATGTGGCCAGAGAGACAGAACTTCCTATAAGATGGGCTTGTTGGTGCCTTTCCTATTGTAACATTTATCCTACATTATCTTTAGAGCCATCATGATAGATCTGTTCCAGGAAGGAGCCACCATGTCAAATTCTTTAGGCAGTTAGTCGGGGAGGTCAAATGTCCTCAGAGAAAACAACCAAGGTAAAGAGATAGATTTCAGGGTGGACAAATCTTGATCTCCCACAGCACAAACTGAACACATCCACGTAACTAGCATTCAGTTTACAAAATAAAAAAAGACCATCACCAGTCTGCTAGAGGCTCAACATTGTCTCTGTGTTGCTGTGTGTAGCTGCAGCTCACTCAATTCTATTGCTCTATTATATAGTGCTCCATTGTGTGGCAATGTCATTCCCACAGCTCCACGAGATGACCCCACAGTGGTTCTTGGCTTGGGCCCCACAGCTCTCTTGGGTTGGCGTCACAAGCCCGAGGCACTGCCAGAGCCCTGTCCTTTGAAATCTAGGTGGAGGAAGCCATGCCCCCCAGGCTCACGCACTCTGTGTACTGGCAGAAACTACATCCTGAGAATGCGACCAAAGTTCACTGCCTTCATCTTCCAGAGGGGCAGCCACTATGGCCTCCACTGTACTGAGGCCTGCAAGAGCTGCACCTAGGGTGGCCATGGAGCTTGGTGCCAGAATGCAGACAGCAGACCCTGTGATGTGAGGTGGTGCCAGGCAATGAGTGCCCAGGTCCTGGGAGCACTGGTGGCCCCTCTGTGAAACTTCTCTGCTCCCCTCCCACCCCTTGCACCCTGGGCCTGTTAAGGGAGTGGCAGCCCTGATGGCCTCTGAATTGCCGTAAGGTCGTTCTTGCCTGGTCTTGGAGAACAGCTCCTAGCTTCTGCTGAGATGGCTGAGACATACTATTCTCCTTATCTAGAGAATCTCCTTATCGTTGGCCACATTGTTAGCATTCTCATTTTTTGCAATATGGATAAACTGAAAATTTTCCAAATCTCTAAGTTCTGCTTCCTTTTTGCTGAACAATTCTGTCTTTAAGTCATTTCTCTGTTGCATTTTATTCTAAGCAATCCAGAGGAGACAAGCCACACCGTCAACACTGCTTAGAAATCTCTTCAGCCATGTATTCAGTTTTGTCGCTTGCAAGTTCTACCTTCCACAAAACACTATAACATGAATACAATCAGCCAAGTTCTTGGCCACTTTATAACAGAATCACCTCTACTCCACTTTCCAAGAACATGCTTCCCATTTCCTTCTGAAACTTCATCAGAATGACTTCTAGCACCCATATTTCTGCCAACATCTGGTTCAGAATTACTTAGGTATTCTCTAAGACAGGTTTTCTCTACAGTGTTCCTCTTTTCTTTTTGAGCTCAAATTGCTGTTAGTAGTCCATTCACAGCAATCCAGGCTTTTTCTAGCACGCACCTCAAAAGTCTTCCAGCCTCTACCCATGACCCAGTTCCAAAACTGCTTCCACATCTTTAAGTATTTATTACAGCAGCAACCCTACTTCTTGGTACCAATTTCATTTTAGTTCAGGCTGCCATAACAGAATACCATAGACTGGGTGTCTTATAAACAAAGAAATTTATTTCTCACTGTCCTAGAGGCTGGAAGGTCCAAGATCATGTCACCAGCAGTTGGGTGTCTGGTGAGGAGGGCTGGCTTCCTGGTTCATAGACAGCCGTCTTCTGGCTCTGTCCTCACATGGTGGAAGGACGAGGGAGGTCTCTGGAGTGTCTTTTAGAAGAGCACTAACCACATTCATGAGGGTTCCACCCTCATCACCTAATTGTCTCTCAAAGGCTCCACCTCCCAATACTATCATGTTAGCAATTACATTTCAACATGTGAATTTTGGGGGGGCACATATTCAGTGTCTTGCAAAATGATTATTGGCCATTTGGATATTCTTTTTTTGTGACATGTCTCTTCAAGTCTTTTGCCCATTATTTTATTGTGTTGTTTGTTTTTTCTTACTGATTTAAGGAGGGTTTTTCTCCCTGAATTCTAGTTGTATTGCTATGCAACAAGTTACTTAAAACTTAATGTCTTAAAACAACAATAAACATGTATTTTCTGTTGGTCAGGAATGTGGGAACAGTTGACGGGGCTGGTTCTGGTTCAAGATCTCTCAGGAGGTTGCAGTCTGATGTCCGCTGGAGCTGCAATTGTCTAAAGCCTTGACTGGGGCTGGAGGACCCACTTCACAGATCATGCACTCATATGGCTTATAAGTTGGCATTGGCTGTTGGAAGAAAGTCTCAATTCCTTTCCTACATGGTCCTCTTCATAAGACTGCTTGAGCATCCTCATGACGTGGTAGTTGGCTTCCCTAGGAATGAGCAACCTAAGAGAGCAAAGTAGTAGGGCCAATGCCCTTTATGTGCTAGCCTGGAAAGTCGCATACACTCACCTCCATCATATTCCATTATTACCCAGTCCAGCCTTGATTCAATATGAGAGGTGACTCACTACACGTGAGCACGACTACCAAGAGAGGAGAGTCACTGTGGTCCATCTTGCAGGCTGGCTACCACACAAGTGCTTTGTCATATCAAGTCACTTTTGGAGAAGGAAAAAAAAAGAAAGAATGAGGAAAACATCCTTTGGGATATGCCTTCAATTGTGGTAAAATTCCTTCCCTTCTTGTCTGACTGCTTAGCCATTCCTCAAGACTCAGTTGAAGTCCCCAGTGTATCCGTCTCTCTGTGGCTACATGTTTATGTGCTTAGACCTGCAGGGTGACATGAGACACTGCCTGCCAACTGATGTGGTTTCAGGATCTCCTTAGTTTGCTGGTCTCCTGTAATATTCCATTCCACTAACAATGTCATGTGTGAAATCCTGCCTTAGTGCGTTTTTAATTAAGATTTTAATCCTCTCTTGAAGGAAGCATCCTTGGGAGGGTGTAATGTTATGATTGTTAGGAGTCATTTAGCCCTTAGTTATTAAAGGGTCATCCAAGAGTCAGTTTTCAGGGAGAGGTACCAGGCACCTGAGCTGATAAGGAGATGAGGAGTTTCTCAGCTAAGTAAGAGGAACCTGGCAACAAAGCTGGGACTAGGGAGAGGCAAGAGAGGTGCCTCAGGAGCAAAATTTAAGGAAACACTGGTTCTCAGAGTCATGCTAGTATAGGATCTGCACCTGAGAGTGAGTGCCTCCTTAAATTTTGTGCCATGGGTGACTTACTTGCCTCACTCTACTCCTGACCCTGGCTGGAAGCTCCAAGTGGCACACAGTGCTGTGTCCATTTTACCTAGGCCTGGCCCATGTACACACAATAATGGTAACAATCCCAACAATGACAACCTTAGGTTACATGACACACGATTGCCATTTTTTCAGCAATTTCATGTAGTTTGACTTAGTGTCATTTACTGATTGCCAGGTACTTTATTCACATAGTTGTTGATCCTTACAACAACCTCTGTAAAAGATGCATTATTCCTATTTTACAGCTAAGGAAAGTGAGGCTCAACAAAGTGACAAAACTCTCCCAAGTTCATACAACTAGTAAGAGGCAGTGCCGGAATTCCAAAGTAGGTTAGCCTAGGTCACAGCCTTAGCTCTTTCTCTCTCACCACGCTGGGTATTTCTGCAAGAAGATAGAAATTGACAGTTATGGGTAGGGTGTAACTGAGGCTATCTGAGCAGAGGTTTATTATATGAGCAGTGATCTGCAGTGACCCACGTTATGCAAACATGTTAGTGCCATCTCTTAAGTGAAGCACAGACACTTAAGTTTTTGCAGAATATGGAATGGGCAGAGCGAGCTAATAAAAAACCCTCATGAATGACTAACTGCAGTTGAGAGAGATCTTACAGGTGGGGCAGGGTGGATCTATATCTGCAGGGAGCTGCAAAATCTTTCACAAGAAAATTCTGTTTCAAGGTCAATAAGGCAGTCTAGTTTTCGTCTATTTTCTAGGAAAAGGAAGGATGATTTTTCTTTTTCTTTCTGTATAGGCCAGAAAGTGCTTTATAGGTGAGAAAGTGCATTGATAAACACGGCCCTTGTGATATTCTCTTTTGAACCCTGAGAGTTGCTGCAAGTTATAGTCTGCAAGAAAAAAAAATGCCATTTTTCAGTGGAATCATTATTCTTTGCTTTTTAGAATGAACCATAGGACATTATGGATAAAATTGCCGGATCTTGGCAATTTTATACAGTACAATCTAATACATATTCAAGAGCAAGGCTAGCACACTTTTTTTTTGCAAAGGTCCAGATAGTAAATATTTTAGGCTTTCTCAACCATAAGGTCTCCGTCCCACTGTTCACCTCTGCTGTTGTAGCATGAAAGCAGCCATAGAAAATAAGCAAATGAATGGATGTGGCTGTGTTATAATAACATTTTATTTATAAAAATGGATGGCAGCCTGGCTTTGATATGCAGGCCATAGTTTACCAATACTTCATCTAGAGTCTTTCTTTGTTCTTTAATATTTTGAATTTATTGTTTTGTGATCTTGTTCTTCATTGTTTCTGTTTTTTTGTAATTCTTTTAATGCTAAAGTGATGAAGATAAAAAGGTCCTACATGATGTAAAACTTCTCTGAATGGCAGAGAAATGATTTGGCCGGAACGTACACATTTTAAGAGGCCAGATGTTTTCAATAGATAGATGAGCCACCTGGTCTCATAACAAGTTCCAAGCTTCAGTTTGGTATTTCAGAAATAGATCTTGTTGGGGCTAGCTTGATGGTATGGTGATTAAGTTCGCATGCTCCACTTCAGTGGCCTGGGGTTCACAGGTTCAGATCCTGGGCGTTGACCTACGACCTACTTATCAAGCCATGCTGTGGTAGGCATCCCACATATAAAATGGAGGAAGATGGGCACAGATGTTAGCCCAGGGCCAATCTTCCTCAGCAAAAAGAGAATTTGCAATGAATGTTAGCTCAGGGCTAATATTCCTCACCAAAAAAAAAAAAAAATTGAAACTTGTTACTGGAACATATCTATCTTTAAGCATTCTGAGGGGATGCTAAATAAATAGCACGGGCCAAATATGTCACGTGTCCAATGTTGTTATTAGGTAATACAAGAGAACATTTGATTCATGTATCTAAGTATTTACTCATGTGTGTGCAGACAAGAACATTGTGTATGGGAATGAATGCTGAATGAATAAATAAATGAATGAGTAATATGTCTTTATCTGAATGTACTAGAGGGTCCCAGTGTGTGTGTATTGATTCACACTGGCATTATGATCACCGTCACAGGCTTGGATTCCAGATCTGGTTCCCCTATTGAACTCTGGGAAAATTGTTTAGCCTATCTCCTCACTCCTTCCTCATCTATATAATAAAGAGGTTAGATGAGATCAGAGGGTTGCAAACTCAGATGCCTCCAGATGCCAGACTGAAAGGATAAAGAGATAAGTGCAATGTAAAACAATACATGATAAGTTGATCATACTATAATCTACTTGCTTTTGCAGGCTTTTTTTTTTCTTTTTTGACTGTTTTTTTAGAGCAGTTTTAGGTTCACAGCAAAATTGAGGGGAAAGTACAAAGATTTCCCGTATATCTCCTACCCCCACACATGCATAGCCTCTCATTATCAACATCCCTCACCAGAGTGGACATTTGTTACAAATGATGATCCTGCACTGACATATCATAATCATCCAAAGTCCATAGTTTACATGACAACATTCCCGTTCACTCCTGGTGTTGTACATTCTATTGGTTTGGACAAATGTTTAATGACATGTATCCACCATTATGGTATCATACCGAGTATTTTCACTGCCCTAACAATACTCTATTTTCCATTTATTCATCCTTTTCTCCCCCACCCCCAATCCCTGGTAACCACAGATCTTTTTACTATTTCCAAAAAAATAGTTTTGCCTTTTTCAGAATGTCACATAGTTGGAATCATACAGTATATGAACTTTTCAGATTGGCTTCTTTCACTTTGTAATATGCATTTAAGTTTCCTCCATGTCTTTTCATGGCTTGATAGCTCATGTCTTTTTATAGCTGAATAATATTCCTTTGTCTAGATGTACCACAGTTTATTTATCCATTCACCTACTGAAGGACATCTTAGTTGATTCCAAGTTTTGGCAATTGTGAATAAAGCTGCTATAAACATCTGTGTGCAAGTTTTTGTGTGGACTTAAGTTTTCAACTCCTTTGGGAAAATTCCAAGCTGTGTGATTGCTGGGTCAAATGGTAAGAGCAGGCTTTGTTTTCTAAGACACTGTCAAACTCTCTTCCAAAGAGGTTGTACCACTGTGCATTACCACCAGCAATGAATGAGTGTTTCTGTTGCTACATGTCTTCACCAGTCAGTGGTGTTGTCAGTGTTCAAGATTTTGGCCATTCTAGTAGGTGTGTAGTTGTATCTCATTGTTGTTTTAATTGCATTTCCCTGATGACATATGATGTGGAGCATCTTTTCACCGATGCTACCTTTCAGAAAAAGGTAGAAGATAAACAAAACTACTTGCAAAGTTCATCTTTGGGCCATGGGTTGAACCTGTGGACTAAAGTAGGGTTTCTCCACCTCAGCACTATTGACATTTTATGCTAGATTTTTATTGTTGTTGTTTGGGGAGCTGTCTTGTGCATAGCAAGATGTTTAGCAGCATCTTTGGATTCTACCCACTAGATACCAGTAGCATCCATCCCCAATCCTCAAGTAGTGGCAATAAAAAAAGTTTCCAGATACCTACAAGTGCCAAGTGCCAAATATATTGCCAATTGTCTCCTAGGGGGCAAATTTGCCCCTAGGTGAAAACCACTGAGGTTTTGAGGCTACTAGAGAAACACGGGCTTTGAACTATATCAGTACTGACAATATGGAGGATAGAATTAGCAATGTGGAGGATAGGAACACAAAAATGCATGGAGGAGAGAGAACTTAGACTAAAAAGAAATGAAGAAATTCTCTGAAAAATATCTGACTCAATTAGGAAAGGCAACATAAGGATTATAGGTATTCCAGAGGAAGAAGAGAGGGAAAAAGGAGCAGAGAGCTTGTTCAAAGAAATAATAACCGAGAACTTCCAAAAACTGTAAATGGAGCTGGAATTACATGTAAAAGAAGCCAACAGGATGCCTAATTACATCAATGTAAAAAGATCTTCTCCAAGGCATATATTACTAAAGCTAGGGAAAGTCGACGATAAAGAAAAACTATTAAGAGCAGCAATGCAGAAGAGAATAACCTATAAAGGAAGCCCTATCATGCTGTCAGCAGATTTTTCAACAGAAACCTTACAGGCTACGAGAGAGTGGAATGATATATTCAAAATTTTGAAAGACAAAAACTTTCAGCCAAGAATACTATAACCAGTGAAAATATCCTTTTGATATGATGGAGAAATAAATACTTTCCCAGATAAACAAAATCTGAGGGAGTTCATTGCCACAAGACCCTCCCCCGTACAAGATTTGATCAGGAAAGCCCTCATACCTGGAAAAAAAAAGGGCAGGGTTTTACAAAGATTTGAGCAAGCAGATAAATAGGCAGACAAAATCAGAAATTGCAACTCTCTATCAGAACAGATTAGGAAACACTTAATTATAAGTCTAAATATAAAGGAAAAGAAAACATCAAAAATAAATATTATCATTTCATTTTAACCACAAATTCACAACACATAATGGAATAAGTTGTGACAACAACAAATTGGAAGGGGAAGAGGAAAGGGATGAAACCTGCTTAGACTAAAGGAACAAGAGGCTACCAGGGAATGGACTATCTCATCTATGAGATCTTTTATACAAACCACACGGTAACCACTAAACAAACAATCAGAACAAAGATACAAATGATAAATGAAGACAAAACCGAGAAAACCATCATAGAGAGCCACCACACTGAATTAGTAGTCCAAAATACATGGGACGAGAAACAAGGGAAATACATAACAACTGAAAAACAAGAGATAAAATGGCAGCATTAAGCCCTCATATACCAATAATCACTCTAAATGTAAATGGATTGAATTCCACAACCAAAAGACACAGAGTGGCTGGATGGATTAAAAGACAAGACTCAACAACTTGCTGCCTCCAGGAAACACATCTCAGCTCTAAAGACAAATACAGGCTCAGAGTGAAGGGATGGAAGATGATACTCCAAGCTAATGGCAAACAAAAGAAAGCAGGTGTTGCTGTACTTATATCAGACAAAGTATACTTCAAGATAAAAAAGGTAATGAGAGACAAAGAGGGGCATATATAATGATAAAAAGGACACTTCACCAAGAAGACACAACACTTATAAATATATATGCACCCAACATAGGAGCACCAAAGTACATGTAGCAACTATTAACAAACTTAAAAGGAGATATCAACAACAACACACTAATAGTAAGGGACCTTAACATTCCACTTACATCAATGGATAGATCATCCAGACAGAAAGTCAATAAGGAAATAGTGGACTTAAATGAAAAACTAGACCAGATGGACTTAATAGATATACAGAGAGCACTCCATACAAAAAGAGCAGATTATACATTCTTCTCAAGCGTGCATGGAACATTCTCAAGGATAGACAAGGGAAACAAGGATATGTTGGGAAACAAGGAAGACCTCTATAAATTTAAGAAGATTGAAATCATAACAAGCATCTTTTCCAACCATAATACTATGAAACTAGAAATCAATTATAAGAAAAATCTGGGAAAGTGACAAAGATGTGGAGACTAAACAACATGCTACTGAAGAACCAATGGATCATTGAAGAAATTAAATGAGAAATCAAAGAATATCTGACAACAAATGAAAATGAAAATACACCATACCAACTTATATGGGATGCAGCAAAAGCTGTCCTGAAAGGGAAATTCATAGCAATACAGGCCCACCTTAACAAACAAGAAAAATCCCTAATAAGCAATCTTATAATACACCTAACAGAATTAGAAAAATAACAAAGCCCAAAGTCAGGAGAAAGAGGAAAATAACAAAAATTAGAGTAGAAATTAACAAAATTGAAACCAAAAGAAAACAAAAACAAAAACCAGTAGAAAGGATCAATGAAACAAAAAGCTGGTTCTTTGAGAAGATAAACAAAATTGACAAACCCTTCACCAGACTCACCAAGAAAAAAGAGGGAAACCTCAAATAAATAAAACTAGAAATGAAAGAGGAGAAATCATAATGGACACCACAGGAATACAAAAGATTATAAGAGAATACTATGAAAAACTATATTCCAACAAATTGGACAATTTAGAAGTGGATAAATTCTTAGACTCATACAACATCCCAAAACTGAATCAAGAAGAAATAGAGAACCTGAATAGACCAATCACAAGTAAAGAGATTGAAACTGTAATCAAAAACCTCCAAAAACATAAAAGTCCAGGACTAGATGGCTTTTCTGGAGAGTTTTATGAAACATTCAAAGAAGACTTAATACCTGTCCTTCTCAAACTATTCCAAAAAACAGAAGAAGATGGAACACTTCCTAACTCATTCTATGAGGCCAACATCACCCTGATACCAAAGCCAGACAAGGACTATACAGAAAAGGAAAATTATAGGCCAATATCAGTGATGAACATAGATGCAAAAATCGTCAACAAAATATTGGCAAACCAAATACAGCAATACATTAGAAAGATCATACATCATGATCAAGTGGGATTTATAGCAGGCACACTAGGATGGTTCAACATCCACAAATCAATCAATGTGATACACGACATTAACAAAATGAAGAATAAAAACCACATGATCATCTCAATAGATGCAGAGAAAGCATTTGACAAGATCCAACACCCATTTATAATAAAAACTCTCAACAAAATGGGTGTAGAAAGAAAGTACCTCAACATGATAACGGCCATACATGACAAACCTACAGCCAACATCATATTCAACAGGGAAAAACTGAAAGCCATCCCTCTGAGAACAGGAACAAGACAAGGGTGCCCACTCTTGCCACTGTTACTCAACATAATGTTGGAAGATCTTGCCAGAGAAATTAGGCAAGAAAAAGGAATAAAAGGAATCCAAATAGGCAATGAGGAAGTAAAACTCTCACTGTTTGCAGACAACATGATTTTATATATAGAAAACCCTAAAGAATCCATCACAAAACTAGCAGAAATAATCAACAACTACAGCAAAGTTGCAGGGTACAAAATCAACTTAGAAAAATTAGTTGCATTTCTGTGCTCTAAGGACGAACTAACAGAAAGAGAACTCAAGGATACAATCCCATTCATAGCCTCAACAAAAAGAATAATATATCTAGGAATAAATTTAAGCAAAGAGGTGAAAGACCTATAAAGTGAAAACTATAAGACAGTAGTGAAAAAAATTGATGACATAGAGAAATGGAAAGATATCCCATGCACATGGATTGGAAGAATAAACATAGTTAAAATGTCCATACTACCTAAAGCAATCTATAGATTCAATGCAAACCCAATCAGAATCCCAAGGACATTCTTCACTGAAATATAACACAGAATACTAAAATTCATATGCGGCAACAAAAGACTCCGAATAGCTACAGCAATATTGAGAAAAAAGAACAAAGCTGGAGGCATCACAATCCCTGACTTCAAAACATACTACAAAGCGATACTAATAAAAATAGCATGGTACTGGTACAAAAACAGATGCACAGACCAGTGGAACAAATTGAAAGCCCAGAAATAAAACCTCACATCTACTGGCAGCTAATGTTCGACAGAAGAGCAAAGAACGTACAATGGAGAAAGGAAAGTCTTTTCAATAAATGGTGCTGGGAAAACTGGACAGCAAAAGAATGAAAGTAGACCATCTGCTTTCGCCATACACAAAAATTAACTCAAAATGTATTAAAGACCTGAAGTTGAGACCTGAAACTATAAAACTCCTGGAAGAAAATGTAAGCAGTACACTATTTGTCATTGGTCATAAAGGGATATTCTCGAATTCCATGTTTACTCGGACAAGAGAAACAAAAGAAAACATAAACAAGTGGGACTTCATCAGACTAAAGAGCTTCTGCAAGGCAAACAAAACCAGGATCAAAATGAAAAGACAACGCACCAGTTGGGAGAAAATATTTGCAAACCATATATCAGACAAGAGGTTAATCTCCATAATATACAAAGAACACACACATCTAAACAACAAAAAAACAAATAACCTAATCAAAAAATGGGCAGAGGATACGAATAGACATTTTTCCAAGGAAGATATACAGATGACCAATAGGCATGTGAAAAGATGTTCAACATCACTAATCATCACAGGGAAATGCAAATCAAAACTACATTAAGATATCACCTTACACCCATGAGAATGGCTATAATCACCAAGACAAAAAATAAGAAATGTTGGAGAGGATGTGGAGAAAAGGGAACCCTCAGTCTCTGCTGGTGGGAATGCAAGCTGGTGCAGCCTCTATGGAAAACAGTATGGAGATTCCTCAAAAAATTAAAAATAGAAATATCTTATAATCCAGCTATCCCACTTCTGGGTATTTATCCAAAGAACTTGAAATCAACAATACCAAGAGGCTTATGCATCCCTTTGTTCATTGCAGCACTACTTACTATAGCAAAGATGTGGAAGCAACCCAAGTGTCCATCAGCAGATGATTGGATCAAGAAGATGTGGTATATACATACAATGGAATACTATACAGATAAAAAAAAAGACAAAATCCTCCCATTTGCAACAACATGGATGGACCTGGAGGGTACTGCATTAAGTGAATTAAGGCAGACAGAGAAAGACAAACACTGTATGACTGCTCTCATATGTGGAATATAAACTAACACATAGAAAGAACAGTCTGGTGGTTCCCAGGGGGAAGGGGGTTGGGTGGTGGGCACAAGGGGCAAAGAGGCACATTCATATGGTGACTGACAAATAATAACATACAAGTGGAATCTCACAATGTTCTAAACTGTTATGACTTCAATAAAAAAAGAAAAAAAAACCTCAATCACATTTATATTACTTTGCAGCAAATAAAAACAGTCCATACTACTAAAGCCAGAGGAGAATTTTTCTCAGGTTTGAAGGACAGCTAGTCCTTAAACTGACAAATCCTTGTGTCCATCGACAGAAAACTCCTTAATTATTCTCAATTTGTTGCTCCACATCATGAGTCACTTATTCTTTGCGAGAAGATGGCCTCATTTCCTGATCCAGAGAAAGTCATATTATAGTTAGCTAGACTTCCTGTGTTCGCATTAACCGATCGCTCCTCAGAAGATCCCTGCAGCGAGATGCAATGGGAGTAGACATTGAGGGCAGTAAACCACGAGTTACACAGTAAGGAATTTTTAGAGACTAAAGATTTATTATACCCATGCAAGACACAAGTGAACATATTTTAACCTTTTAATGGCCTTGCTGTTATATCACAGTGTGGACTATGCCAAAAATATTTGCCAAAATTCAACATTTGTTCTTCCCCTAAACCCTGGAGTTATGTGGAAATTCAACTGTGAATGGCTAGCTTGATGTATCTTCAAATGGATTGCAAAAATACGAGTGGGTTTTTTTTCCTCCACACTAGAACGCTGAAGGAGCGGGATAGGCGCAGAATGATCAAAAACTCTGGAAAGTCTCCACAATCAACTGAAAGTTTGCGTAAAGAGAGGAGAAACATCAGAGCATGTCAGAGGGCAGAATTCCTCTCAGAGCAGGAAGTCAAAGATTTTGCAAGTTCACTGCAGAGGGACACAGAACAGGCGTCCCTGGAAACATTATCACCTTCATCAGGGATGGATTCTTCTTTATGAGACACAGCTGCCCTTGTAGGGTTTCAGGGAAGTTTCTGCCCCAGCAGAAGCCCAAACGCACCATGATATACGCATAGAGTCAAAACAGCTCTTTTGCCTTTAAACTGGAAGGAGGAAAACTTCCTCCCAGCGAGTTCCTGGTAGGGTAAGGAAGTCTGCCCATCTGAGGCTGCTTGTTGATTTCTCCAGACCAACACCTTACTGTTGCCAGTGCCTATTGTTCTAGTTTGTTACTTGTGTTAAGTAAAAGTGAAGCTCTCTGTAAATGGAAAGGTGATGATGTCATGGAGCAAAGCACCTGAGCAGCAGGCTTTCCAAGAAGCCCCAGGCTGCAGCTGCAACCTACACTGTAATTTTAAATTTAAGTGCAAATTACATGATACCATAATACAGCAACAGAGGGGCTGGGGACATGGAATAGTCAGTAGGCAAGCCTTGGGATGTTAAACCTCTACCTTCCCAAGAGAGAGGAATTTTATTTAAATCTGGGAAAGTGGACATTTCCAAGAAGGAATTGCATAAATAATCTAGACAGAATCAGGAAAGGCTTTTGTGTGACTGTGTGACGTCATAGAAAGCAGCTCATTGTTTCTGAACAGAAATTGGTAGAAGTGTATTGAATTCTAGCATTTAGTTTGGTTTCCTACCCAGAGTTATTGAAAGTTAAAGTTTAAAAAAACTACAAAATTTAATAGACTTGCCCTTCTACTTTCTGACATATGTGCTATCTGGGAGCAGAGAATTTCCACTCTGCAGGCAACATGGCCCTTGACCCCCAGCGCTGTATTCCAACTGCCCTCTGTGCATCCCACCTCTTCATCTGACAATTACTCCTAAAGACACACCTCCCAAACCAAGCTCCTTATGCCCCACTCTGTACCCACCATCCCCAAACTCTCTCTTCCAGCCAGTTTCCAATCCTCTCATGGAAATGGCACCACCACTACCCAGGTGTCCACCCTAAAAACCTCAAACTCATGGTAGACACTTACCTCTTCCCCTTTCCCATGGATCTACCAAATCCTGCTGGAATCATCCCTTGAATTAGCCCCATTCTCTCCAAGTTCTCCCCTCAGGTCCTTATCCTCTGTCCCTTGCATTACTCTAACAGTCATGTGCTGGTCAACCAGCCCCAGGCTCCAGTAACTCCCATCCATGTTCCACATGACTGACAGAGTTAGCTTCCTATAACATAACATAACATTGATTGTACAATTATCATTTAAATCATTTTCTCAAGAAGTCTAAACTAAGGCTAACAAGTGGTGTTTCAAATCAAGTTTCCCAGCACTTTTACAAGAAGTAGTAGTAGGATAGAGGCAAAGCAGCTTAGCTGCCTGAAATCTGAATCCTGGTTTTGATTCCTGCCCTCAACACTTTCTAGCTCTGGGTGCTGGAAAGTTACTTAACCTTCTGTGCTACAGTTTCCTCACCAGTAACAACAATAACAATAAAAATGGTGATTGTGAGGATTAAATGACATACAAAGGAAAACAGCTAGACCTGCACTCTCCAAGAAGTAAGCATTTGATAAATGCCAGATGATATTATTGTTAATATTATTATACTAAGATCTCTTTATCATAGAGACTCATATTCATTCAGCCATAGTTGAGCAAAGGCTATAGTTAGAATATCTTCTACAAGGAATTATGTGGCTTGTAACACTTCCAGTAACCTGGTGTAAAAACCTTAAAACCTTACTTCTAATAGGGCAGGGTAACACTTTCAATCTTACACAAATAAGACCAGATTTTAGTCATTCATTAATTGGATAATTATTAATTGCCTCTCTATAAAGTGCCAGTCACTGTGCCAAATCTTATTTACTTTTAATTCCCTTATAATAACAGCAAAGTTCCCAGCACATATTAGAGATAAAAACACAAGCTTTAAAATTAAAATCTCTATTGTTTCAGTCTCTGAAACCAGACACAATTAAACACAAATGTCACAAATTCTACAAAAGTTAAAAAACCAATTACAGTGCATGCTTCTCAGGTATTCCTAAAATTCCACCTAAAGATTTCCAAAGCCCTCAAATGAATTTTCTAGAACATGCTGGATAACATATTTTTCCTGGTATAAGTAGCCTTTTTGATCTGGGTTTAAAAATAAACTAGATCCAAATTTCACTAAAACCTTCATTCTCCTGTTTTCACATTCTTTAGAGTCAAAGCTTGTTATTTCTTGACATTTTTAGTAGCTGGGATATATATCATATATTTTAGCCTTAAGAGTACTGTAGATTTAAAAAATAATATTAAAGTACTGTACAGGAACTTTGTTAAGCAATTGGGAGATAAAAGGTAAAAGAGCAGAGAGCTCTTACTAGCTAAATGATTAACATATCAAAACAGCTATTTTCTGAGGGCTGAGAGATAAGGCTTGGATTTGGGCCAGCAGCTCTTTGCGATTCAAATTAAGTTTGTCAAGTGGTTTCAGATTCTTCAATCAGGGCCCTAAAGTTAACCTGGAGGCGCTGAATGAAGGCCCTCATTTCAAAGACATTTTCACATGGGTGAATTGAACCAGTATCGACGGAAACCAAATGACAGAACCAGGCCTTGGATTGATGTTGCTGAGTCTACAGGAAAACGAAACAGTGGGTGGGTCATCATTTTATATCAAGCAAGTAAAAGTTGCCAAGAAGATCAGAGAAAGGTTTAAGTCTAGGGAGTTCAGTCTTGGATATTGTCTGGACTTCAATCAAGTGGGACTTTTTTGAAAACTGGATGTTGCTGAGAAACCGGGCAGAGCCCCAAGGAAAGCAGAATTGCTGGGAAGCAGAGTTGGAAATTTCAAGGGGTTTGTGTCTGTGATTGTCAATCAACCCTTTTAACATTGCATTTATTACTAGAGTTGCTGTTGTTGTTGTTTACTCATCATTAGAAAATACAAGAATCTGTAAAATACAAAGAAGCAAAAGTTAGAAAATTAAAATTGCCTGCCACCCAGAGATCAACTACAACAAACATTTTGGTGTCTTTTCTTCCTTCCTTTCTCCCTTTCTTATTTCCTTCCTTTCTTCTCATTCATCCCTCTATGCATCCATCTTTCCATCCATCCATCATCCACATGGCTCTTTTTATCCAGCTATTTATCTATTTTTATATAGTGATATATCTCTGTAGTTATATAAAGTTTGCGTTGTCACTGATTTTCAGATGTTTTGACTATTATCCTCTAATTTGCAGCCTTTAATCCAGGTGGTCTTCTGGCTGTATTAGGCAGGGTGGCTCATGGGCATGTATGGTCTTTTATTCTCTGTTAAAAAATTCCTTGTAATCAAGAATTTGGTGTTGTTCTTAGTTTAACTTAAACAAAAACACAAAATCACACAGAGCTGGAAGGGTTTGCACTAAAGACCTTTTAAGAATTTCTGCCTGCAAAATTATGTTCCACAGCGTCACCTTAGCTCACTCCCTCCTCCCTCCAGATGTGGGCCTCTGGTGTCTCCTTGGGTCTCTGACAGATTGTTTCTTAGGGTCTCAGGGCATGATTAGAAATGTCTCCCTCAAGATCCCTGCAGAGGCATATTGAAAGACAGGTAATTTATAACTAGGAACAATGAATAATGGCAGTTAACATGTTGATAGGTATTATAATTTTTTTTACAAAGTTTTTTACATGCATGAACTCAGCTGGGACTTGTAGATGGATGGCTTGGATTGTGGGTCAAGGTGCCTTGAGTTCTATTTAAAGATTTGTCTCAACTATTACCTTTTATAAGCACTTAAATTCTCTAGGCCTCAGTTTCTCTGTATATGAAAGGGACGGGGGTCAATGCTTAGTGGACCAGATCATTCCCAGATCAGCAGTTACACTGCATTATGAAGGTTTTGATGGCTCCATATTGGATGGACATTGAGACATTATTTTCATCAACTACAGTCAACAGTGAATTTGCCTTGGGCACACACTCAGAAGGAACCTGAGTATATACTAATTGGGCGGGTGGGGAGTAGAGGGAGAATCCAAGGTCTGATTTCCGCAAGCAAAGTTGTCAAGTCGGCTAATGTTGTTCCTCTGTAGCTCTCCTAGTCCCTCAGGTGAGATAAGCTAAGTGAGTAGGGGTGTGTGAGTGTGTAGAAAGATATGAAGGATAATTTATTACATACGGACTTATACTTCATAGGGCAACTGGCACTAGTTGGTACTACCCGAATAGCCGCAGAAACAAATGTAAGTTGGAGCAATGGTTGAAGAGCGGGCCCTATACTGAATTTGGGACACAAGGGCCTCCTGCAAGAGCTGCCGTGTTTGCTCCAAAAATGCAGAGTCCGAGCAGACAATGTGTTTCCTGCTTTCAAGGGCACAGGTTAGTACTTGTGGCTCTGGGCCACAAGTTGTTCAGCCACAGCTGTCACCTTGCCAGGTACTCAAGAGTGGGAGGGGAAGGTAGCTCATGGGAATGGCTTCCTGGTCCCCACTCCTTGTGCTGAGTCCAAGGAAAGGAAAGAACAATATATCTGCAAGTCTAATGGAGGTGTTTTCCTCTAAACTTCATTGTTATTGACATAGCCTGTCTGCAAAGGTTAATGAAGCAAATACTGGAGACTCAAATGCTTTTGTGCCTGTGTTTAGAATTTATTTTCCTACTTCCACATGAGTTACCAAAACAGAATGTTGAAGTGACTTATTCAAGGCCATTTGGCAAGCTGATGGGTTCAACCCCTACATACCTAGCACACACAATTGGCGGGGTTGGAGGGACAGTGCAAGGATCCTCCCTGTCCCCCTGTATTCTTACACAACTTCCTGTCTACCCCTTTGCAAGGGCCTGAACTTTCCAGAGTTGAGAGTCATTCCTTACAGTGTCTGAAAAGTCCCTCTATTAAAATCCAAATATTAGGGTAGGAAGAGCACTTTGAGCTTTTATCAAACATTTACCTTATTGAAGTATTTTTCCTTGTACTCCTTTCTAAGAGAATTAGCTAGGAGCTAGACCTTCCTGGAACAAGACAGGAATGAGACACCTTACGGCGTTGTGGGAGAAAGAAGGAAAAGACTGGAAGTGGAGATTTGCCAGACAAACTTCTTGTCATAGGTTGGCCCTGCTTCCAGCTGAATAGCTTCCCCACGTTGCAACTTTACTCATTAACCTTCCTCTTGGGAGTGTGTTTGAAATACCAAGCAATAAAACAGTCTGGGAGTTGATAAGTTTAACTAAATTAAACTTATTTACTGTCTTCACTGATTCATCTACATCCCTCTGTTTCCTAAGCAGAAGCAGGCTGGTGGACTGGCCCCAGCTCACTTTTTCTTCTACAATCACTCAATTTGGGATATTCTCACTTTTTCAGCTTTAAGTATTGTAATTAGGAGAACGCACCATCCAAATTTCTCACTAACCCAAGGGTCAGCAAACCTTTTCTGCAAAGGGCCAGAGAGTAAATACTTTAGGCTTTGTGGGACAGACAGTCTCTACTGAAACACTCAACTCCATCTTCACAGCATGAAAGCACCCATAGACAACATGTAAATGAATGGGCATAGCAGTGTTCCAATAAAACTTTATTTATGAACACTGAAATTTGAATTATATCTAATTTTCTTTTGTCTCAAAAATATTATTCTTCTTTAGATTTTTTTCCCCAACCATTTAAAGATGTAAAAACTATTCTTCATGGGCCTTACAAAAGCAGACTGTGATTTGGATTTGGCCTACAGACCGGAGTTTGTCACCCCTTGCTCTAACCAATACTTCTCTCCACCTTCCATTCCTCCTGCTGTCCAAAACACCCTCAGACTTGACATTTATAATATGAGAACGCCCTGTCCTTTATCCACCCCATAAAACAGCTTCCCTTATTTCTCTTAGGGTACCAGAATTTTCCCAGGGCCCCAGGCTGGAACTCTGAGGGTCACTTAGTTTTCATGTGTCATCTCTTGTGCAAAACCAGAATCCCGATCCGATTGCTGACCCACACACAATGATGCTGACCCAGTGCAATGCTTCCAGCATCTGTCCCTCTCTCCTGTACAGGACACTCTGCATATCCAAATGAATTCTCACAGAGCGAGACTTTTTTCATAGTACTCCCTTCAATGTCTCTACCGTTTCCTGCACACACTGACCCAGCCTGCCGGATGCTCTGCTCGTCTTCATGCAGTTACCCCTCTGATGGAGTTTTCTAGTTTCATCCCTCACTATTTCCCTATACAGATCCTCTGTGCAGACCAAAATGACCAGCCTTCAACAGGTGAAATCAACATGCTGGGGGAGGGATATCCCTACCTCAAGACTTTGCTCCTGATCTCCCTCACCTCAATCCCTGAACTCCTTTCCCTAAACCAGGGACCTATCAAAAGGCTCATGGCCAACCACAAAAAGATATTACTTCACAGACACTAGAGTGGCTATCATAGAAACAGGGACAAAAACTAGTGCTGGCGAGAATGTGGAGAAAATGGAACCCACATACAGTGCTTGCAGGAACGTAAAATGGTGTAACTGCTTTGGAAAACAGCCTGGCGGTTCCTCAAAAGGTTAAACACAGAGTTACCATATGACCCAGCAATTCCACTTTTAGGTACATACCCAAGGGAAGTGAAAACATACATCCACACAAAACTTGTACATGAATGTTCATAGTAGCATTATTCATAAAAGCCAAAAAGTGGAAACAATCCAAATGTCCATCAACTGATGAATGGATAAACACAAAAGGTCAGACATTGTATGATTCCATTTACATTAAATAGTCGGAATAGGCAAATCTATAGAGACAAAAAGTAGATAAATTGTTCCCTGTGGCTGGGGTGGGATTAAAGGAATGGGAGAAATGAGAGTGACTGCTAATGGGGACGCAGTTTCTTTTGGGACTGATGAAAATGTTCTAAAACTGGTTGTGGTGATAGCTGCATAACTCTGTGAACACACGAAAAACCACTGAACTGTACACTTTTAAATAAGTGATTCTTATGGTATGTGAATTATATCTCAATAAAACTGGTTTTTTTCCCTTAAAAAAAAGGTTCATCACCATATCAGATTATTGCAATTTGACTCTTAAATAAAAGAATACCTTTATTTTGTAGTTACAATATAATCTGTTCTACTCAATTGATATTATATACTACCTTATAATTTTTTTCTGCCTATACTTTAATTTCCCACATTTTAAACTCGCATACTTTCACATATGATGCCTGTGTCTGTTGATTTAATTCAGATATTTCTGAGTAGTTAAAATAAAGTAATTTAAATCAAACCAGAGCTGAAGATGATAGATTATAGAGTGTGGGTATGTCAAACACAACTCACAAGCTACTGTGTTGATGTGAAATGATGAAGTAAGAAAAAGAACAATCTTCAGTTTCACTTGTGAATTTATATGTCTTGCTTTTACCATTGTGCGTCCCTAGGAACTGATAACCTGGGCATGGGCTGTCTCTCTGATTCATTGCCCAGTTCCTGGAAATGAGGATATTTTGTTATGCTTAGGTTGCAGTTTCCCCATTCATAAAGCCAAAGTATGATAGAACCATATATATTTTTTAAATTTATTAATTCATGACTACTATGAACCTACTATGAGCATAGCATTGGACCCAAAGACTATTTAAGCAAATTCAATAAATAATAAATGACCATGCTGGCATAGCAGTCAGCTTTCTACATATTGAGCACGTGGTCCAATAAATTTCATTTCCTACCAGTTTGTTTTTTCCTAAAAGTTTACATTTAGCACATGGTTTCTTGAAAGATATCAATTAAAAAAATATTAAAGTGTATATCATAGGTCTATAGTCAACATATATTGACTAGGTCAGCAAGAAGTTAAGTATATGGAAATGAATAGAATCCTATTCACGTTTAGCAGTCTCTGAAGAGAATCCACAATCCATTCCATGAATGAGATCCAAGTAAATGCTCTAAACACAATGTTTAAGGTACCTTAATAGTATTTTGGGATCCCAAAAGAAGTTTCTACCCTAGAATAATATTCAGAATAAAGATACAGTAATACATTCAATTATTATGAGTTTTGATGTCAAGGAAGTGTCATTTCAGGGAAAGTAAGAAATCATTTGCCTCTAAAGTACCTCAGTTGACCTAATTCTCAGCAAGTGAAAATGCAAAGTCAAAGCTATAGGCAAAGCAGGGCCCTTGAAAGGCCAACTTTGCACAGATTGCCTTACAGCCTCATTTTCAGGATTACTCAGCTCTCTGAGGGTCACCCAGGGCCTGGGCAAGCTTGCCAAAGCTAGAGTTCCCACCTAGAGGTGTGGGGCCAAGGCTATAGGCAGTAAAAAGCATTATCTATTTGTTTGGAGTGTCCTCTCTGTGTATCTCCCCTGGGAACCTGTAATGGTGGTAACCAAGGATTCAGGAATTGGAATCCTAGTTAATCACACTGGCTTTGCCTTAGAGACTGTGTTAGTTCCATGTGGCTGCTGTAACAGATTACCACAAATTTAGTGGCTTAAAGCAGCACAAATTTGTTATCTTACACTTATGGAGGTCAAAAGTCTGAAATGGGTTTCACTGGGCTAAATTTAAGGTGTCAGCAAGGCTGGTTACTTCTGGAGGCTCTAGGGGAGAATCCATTTCCCTGGTTTTTCTGGTTTGGTGGCCCCTTCTTCCTTCTTCAAACCATCACATCTTCCAATCTCTCTCTACTTCCATTGTATAAGGACACTTGTGATTACATTGGGCCCAGTGGGGTAATCCAGGATAATCTTCCCATCTCCAGATCCTTAATTTAACCAACCTACAACATCCGTTTTGTCATGTAAGGTAACATATTCACAGGTTTCAGAGATTAAGACATGGACATCTTTGGGGACCATCATTCTATCACAGAAACACAACAGAGAGGAGGCCTCCTTGAAATATTAGCAACATCATCTTCATCATCATCACTGCCTTTAAACACCTACAATAATCTGGGCACGCAGGGTGAACACTCTATGTCCATCACTGCATGTCGTCCTTAGACAACACTGGAGTTTAGTGTTGGTACATCCATTTTACACATGGTAACACTGAAGCTCTGGGAGGCTTAATGACTCGCTACAAGTCTCACATCTGTAAGTCCAGTCGCCTCTTATGGCAAAGGCCACAATTTTAAACACTATCAGGGAATTCTGATTGGCCTCTTAGAGTCACTACAGCCATTTTCACCTGGGTTTATGAAACACCTCATCCTCATCTTCCCACATTCTGTCCAGCCTCATGGTGAATCTCTGGTGCAGCCCCCAGGACCTGTTGCCAACACAACGTCCAACAAGACCTAGATGGGTTAGGATAACAGAACATCTATCCCACCTGTCAGCCTCACTGGGGAGAGGGGTCAGTCATTTGACTTTTGTTCAGTGTCCACTAAGTACTAGACATGGTACCAGGACCTGACAGTTCATCAGTTTTATCTTGAACCATTTTGTATATCACTGATGCCACATCCACAGCCCTTACAATTTTAGTAGCACAAGTTGTCCTGTATTTTATGGTTTAAAACAAGTAGTTAGTCTTCATCCTAATTACAAGTATACTTAAAATGTAAAAGAAAACAAGATATAGATACTTAAGATTTAGACATTGTCTTTTCCCTACCCAAGCCTATATTCTTCCACTTTTACTGAGTTCACTAATTCTAAGTCATTATCAGTAAAGGTCTGTCCTGATTTCCAAGGGGGAAACTGAGGTACAGAATGGTTATTTGGTCCAGAAAGAGAAAGAAAAATAACCCGGGATGGGGTCCCAATCTGTGGCAGCCACTTCTACAGACTGAGATCCAGCCCTGAGAAATGACCAGACTGGATAAAGTATGTCCACAAAGGTTGGCTTGTCCCATGACTGTGACAGACCACTTAAATTTGCCTGCCTGGTTTATTTGGATTATGTCTAAATATCCTCAGAATATCCCAAAAAGGCCCAATACATCACTGTTCTGAGGCTGGGCACGTAAGGTCACTGGGTCAAGAAAGTGTTTTTTTAAATATGAAAGAGACTTGAGCATATCTCTATGTTAAGAGGGTAGAGGCAGAAGAGAGGAAGCAATTAAAGATAGAGGAGAAACAATAGCCATGATCTAGAAACCATCCAACCACCAGGAAAATGGATAAACAAAAAGTAGTGCATCCATACAACAAAATATAACTCAGTTATGAAAAGGCATGAGTGACCGCTATGCTCAATGATATGGATGAATCTCAAAATCATTATATTGATTGAAAAAAGCCAGAAAACAAACAGTACATATTGCCTGATTCCATTTACATGAAATTCTAGAAAATGCAAATTAATTTAGAGTGATGGAAAGGAGATCGGTGGTTGCCTATGGTTAGAAACAGAGAGAAAGGAATGAACAGCAAAAGGAAATTTTTGGAGATGATGGAGATATGCTGTATCTTGATTGTGGCAATGGTTTCATGGCAGTAAAACTCACCAAATTGTACACTTTATATGGATGTCACTTGTTGTAGGTAAGTTATACTTCAATAAAGCTGATTTACAAAGAGGCATACAAGAGGAGCCGTGAGGTGCCATGGACTGGTATAGACACCCTCTTCCACTGAGAAGGAAGGGAAGAAGGCCAAGATAGATTACAGGTCCATTCATAGATAAGGAGGGCAGGGCAGAGAGACAAGGGTGGTCAGCTACTATTTGTCCAAATGCTTTCTCCAAAGCTCCCTGCGTTATTGTCCCCAGCAGAGAGTTTCCTTTGAATATACATGTTTACATTGATCACCATGAGGTCAATTCACATTTGAAGCCTGGAGACTCCCACTGTCACATCTTAACCCACAATGTGAGCTATCCAGGTAGAATATCTGCAAGGTCTAACTTCCTTTTACCTCTAAATGCAGCCCACCTTCAGCTCGGTATTCCTGTTACATAGAGCCCCTCAGAGCCTCAGTAGGGAACTGGCTGATGTGTTCTGAGCGGCATTTTCTTTGATTTCTTCCCGTGCCACTTTAATAGCTGGGGGACCCAGGCCCCATAAGAAGGTGGGAGTAGAGCTTAGTCGGAAAGCTTCAGGCTGGGAGGAGAGCCTGAAAGATAGGGATCTGCCAGTGTCTCTGTGGTTATTAGCTCATTTAACCACTTACCAGAGCATGTCTGACAGTATTTTGCAATAATGAAGACAGAGCCATAGCAAGCAGACTACAAAGAGAAGCATAGGCTTCTGGAAATTGCTCCAAGTCTCTGAAGAGAAGTTCGCATTTCACAGCTTCCATTTCTTTTTGTGTTTATTTCCTTTCAGTAGCTACTGGAGACACACTGTGTTTTCTTTACACACTGCCAAACTAGAGAAAATTTGATTTATCACAGCTGGGTGCATGGGCCTAAGACTAGAATTCTTCAGTTAATAGAGATATTACATTGAAAGTGTTTGTCTCAGTCATTAATAAATCGTTCTCAGAACATGTTTTCTTAGCTGCTATCTAATATCTGGTACCTTTTTACATTAATAATAATCTTTTTATCCTTCTGAAAAAAAAAGGAAGTTGTGATTAAGTAGAAAAATCAAAAAACCTCCCCCTTGACACCATGCTAGTTAACTGAAAGTCCTTCATCAGGGGTGAGTTTCTCAAGAAGGCTGAAAGCTGGGCGGGGTCCCCACCGCTGGGTTACAGAAGATGAGTTGGATTATGCAATTTCTCCATTGTAGCCATTTGGGCTTTTACAAAACAATAATGATGTGAGACCTGAAAGAAGACAAAAAAATGTGACTTGTCCTGTGAAGGTGAGCAGGGCATTATGGTGCCCACTTGGGGCTCAGCTCTCTGGTGAAATAGGAGCCTCCTTTCCCTTATTACCCACCAAACACATATTTACTATACAGTGAACAGATGACCAAAAAAATTGAAAAGAGATAAACAAATAATTGTACACAAATGTTCATAGCAGTACTATTCACAACAGCTAAAATGTGGCAACAACCCAAATGTCCATCAGTGAATAAAAGGATAAACAAAATGTGGTCTACCCACACAATGGCATATTATTCAACCATAAAAAGTAATGCAGTACTGATACATGCTACAACATGGAGGAACCTAAAAAAATTATGCTAAGTAAAAGAAGCCAGACACAAGTGGTTATATACTGTATGATTCCGTTATTCTGTTTATATGAAACATCCAGAATAGGCAAATCCATAGAGAAGGAAAGCAGACTGGTGGTTGCCAGAGGCTAGAGGTAGAGGGGAATTGGGTTTTGTTTTGGGGTGATGAAAAAATGCTGGAACTAGATACTAGTGATGATCGTATGACATTGAGAATGTACTAAATGCTGCTTAATTTTATGCTTTAAAGCAGTTAATTTTAGGTTATGTGAATTTTATCTCAATTTTAATAGTTTCCAAGTCAAAATAGATTATCATGATGTCACATAAAAACCTTTTAAATACAAATAATGCACTCAAAAATAAAATATTAAAGAAAAAGTGACTATAAAAAAAGCCGATGGGGTGCTGGCCTGGTGGAATAACAGTTAAGTGCACGTGCTGCTCTTTGGTGGCCAGGGGTTGGCGGGTTCGGATACCAGGTGCGTACTGATGCACCTCTCGTCAAGCCATGCTGTGGTGGCATCCCATATAAGATGGAGGAAGATGGGCATGGTGTTAGCCCAGGTCCAGTCTTCTTCAGGAAAAAGAGTAAGATTGACAACAGATATTAGCTCAGGACTAATCTTCCTCACAAAAAAACAAAAAAACAAAACAAAACAAAACAAAAAAGCAGACGGATAGACAGATGTATTTGATTCATTCTATTAATATTAAGTGAGCGTTCTGTGTCTTAACTAGAGGAGGAAAAGCACATAAATAAACCACGCCAGGTGGTGATGAGGATAGGAGCAGGGGTGGTGGAAGTAGGGAGAACTGCTTTGCCGGAAGGGCTGTCAGCATGGTAGAAGACAAATATTGACAGCATGCCTTGCATCAGGAGGCCATGCCCTGCCTCAGCTTGAATCTCATTGAAAAGTTACTTAGTAAGGCAGGGTAGAATTTGGTTAGGAGCTCAAAGTAGCGATAAAGAGTATAATAAATGTTTATAAGAGTTTAGAGATGGAAAAGCTCTCCTAGGCTGGACTCCTCACAGGCTGAAAGAGTAAGCACGAGTTCTAACAGGGTCAGGAGTCAGGGCCTCTAGTCTCTGGTTGGGTCACTGCATGACTATGAACTTGGTCAAGCCATGTAACTTTCTTGGGTCTTGGTTTTCCTCGCTAAGTGCTTCCTAGACTGAGCTGACATCACAGATATCTGTGGAACATTTAAAACATAAAGATTCCCTTGGAGCTGGAGAAAAGGCCCCTTAGAGATCACCTAGTGGTTCTCAGATTTGAATCTTGTTAACTAAGATTGCTGGTCCCCTCTCCCAGAGTTTCTGATTCAGTTGGTTTGGGGTGGAGACCTGAAAATTTGCATCTCCAACAAGTTCCCTGTGAGGCTGATACCTCCATTGCATTTGAGAACCACTGAGATAAACTAAACTAGTCATTACCAACATGGGCTGCTCATCAGAATCACCTGGACAGTATTTTAATAAAAAAATACTAGGACCTCACTCCATATGTAGTGAACAAGGGATTCTCTGGAGTTTAGACACTTCTGTCCAGCTCTAGATGATTCTGAGCACCTCATGATGCTTCTGAGATGTGGGGCTGAGGCTTGGCTCTTATGGTGACTGGGATTCGGAATGGGGGAGAGAAGGACGTTGGGATTAGCTTGAGCCAGAATGAGGAGGGAACAAGCTCTGGGTCAGGAATCAGCTGCCTATGATGGGAACCATGGACCGAACTCATCTTAGATAAGATTTATGGATGACTCACTGCATTTATTTAGCACCTAAAGAAGTGAGGGAGGGAGACAAAATAGGAAAAGAAAAGTGGCTTTTGCACAAGAGGCACTTGGGAAAGTCCTGAGGAAACTTCATAAAATATCCCAGACAGTGTAGGTCCTGGTCTGCCAATATTTTTTCCCGCTTTTTTAAATTTTTCCCAGAACTAAGTCTAAATAATAATAAATAATGGCTTTGAAATAAAAATATTGTAGCATAAATTCCTAAAGAATGAAACCCAATTTACTGACGTCTTAGCATAAAATATGTCCTGAGATGTCATTTCCTGGAGTCCCTGGTGGAAGGATTGTTGATTGTATATTTTATTGGTGGAATCAAGGGAAGGAAATGCTTTGTTCCCCTGGTTATCACTTCCCAACCTAGGCATCACACAGCACAGATACGGCTGAGAAGTTACTCTGGAACAAAACTACAGCAATAAATGAAAGGAAGAAAAGAAAGCAAATGGTGTAAGTCACAATTTCTAGAAGCAGAATTTGTGACTGGGATTTAGGTGCATGTGAATTATCGAGGTAGTGCTCTCAGGAGAAAAGGAATGAGGCAGACAAGGTAGAGAAGGGAAGGACAAAGCAAGGATTTGATCTCAGCTTAGCTCCAGCCTGATCCTGTGGGGAGCTCTGGAGCACGAAACACACCATAGAGTGGCACATTGAGGCTAGAGGGCCCAGCTTTGGGATACCCCTAGCTGTGGGTTGCAGGGTGTAGGGAGCTGCATAACATCCCAGACAAGACCAGGAGCAACTCCTTTTAGCCAAGAGCAAGTCTCTAGAGAGGAAGATAGCTGTAAGCATCCAGCAGCTGGAGGAGGATGCACCAGCCCAATAAAAGGGATCTGAGGGGGGCACCACTAGTATCTACTCTAGCTGCTTACCCAAAGCCACGTGCTAGTTAGTGGCATAGTCAAGACTAAAACCCATTTCTCAGCCTTGCCACTGGCTGATCAAAGTCCGCTATTTGTAATGGCAAGATCTACCATTTTGCCATCCTTTATAAGGCATTTTCAGAGCTATTCTCTCATTTCATGCCCACTATAATCCAAGGGCACATATCTGTGTGCCTTTGACATGGAGGCTAAGAGAGTGATCTGGCCCAAGGTCACACACCTGGAAGTAACATAGTCGAGACTAGAACCTTCTTCCACGGGACACCACCACTTGCATAGGTCAGAAGAGGTAACTAATAGTGAGCCACTGTTTAGCCCTTTATGCTTGATGTCTACTGACCACAGGCTCGATGTCACCGATTTGGTTTTGTCCTGTGTCCCTCATATGCTTGGCAGTGGTGAGCCTCAAACAAGGACCCCCATTTGAGCAGGGGCTTGCTCAAGAAATATTTAAGTTCCTTGTCACATATCACCAACCCTGGTGTGGGGTTTCTGGTTTCTATTTATATTTCTATTTTGAAATCAACTCTTAGTTATAAGAGAAAAATAATGTATTTTTATAAAATGACTCAGATGTCTCTGGAAATGTTTACAATGGTTGGAATGTTTTGTTTTAATAATTTCCTGATCTGTGTGCAGAAAGGAATTTTAGTGTAATAACTGATATAAAATTCCTCATCACTGTGGAGTTAAATTTTGCTTTATACTTTCCTTGCATTTAAATTTAATCACAATCCATCCTCATGTCAGCTGAATTTGTGATCACTTCCTCTGCCATTTGCTTATTTAAGGGGAGCTCTCTCTGCTTTTCATGTTACCTTCCTCCGCCATTTCCTTAAGCCTCAGAACCTTCTCATGATCTACTGGTTTCCTGCACTGGCATCTGGATAGCCTGAGCCTGCTCCAAATTCTGCCATGGAATGTTTATATCTTTGATGAGGTCACCTGCACAAGGGCATCACAGAGTCAAGGAGATGAAGGCATGACCTTGCACTGACCTTGTGATCTTGTAGCAAAAAAGAACATGGCTGCTTACAATTGTGCACGTCCTTTGACCTAGCAGTTGCCTTTCTTTCATCTATTTTAGAGAAATAATTGCAGAAACTCCCAAAGGTTTGATTATAAGGATGTTTACCACTGCAATTTTTATACACACAAAAAATTGTTCGAGGGCTCCTCAGCCTCCAATAAAAGAGGAACGGTAATATAAAATATATCCATATGATGACATAAGATGCATCTCAAACTTGAATGTATATCAAATCCCCAGAGGGCTTGTTAAATAAAACACAAATTACTGTGCATCATCCCCAGATTTTCTGATTATGTAAATCTAGGACAGGGTCTGAGAATTTGTATTTCTACCAAGTTACAAGCCATCTTGATAATAACACCTTCCTGAAACAGATCTTTTGTTTTAAATTCTTTAGGCAGTTTGGGAGGGGAAACTCAAATATTCTTCCTGAGTTCTCTGAGTCCTTATTGTCTTCAGCTCGAAATAATCCACACACCAGAGTGGTGCCTCCTAAGGTAGTGTGGGAGATCAAGATTTGGCCATCCTCAAATATATCTCTTTACCTTGATTGTTTTCTCTGAGGGACATTTGACCTCCCCCACTAACTGCCTAAAGAATTTGACATGGTGGCTCCATCCTGGAACAGATCTATCATGATGGCTGTAAAGATAATGTAGGATAAATGTTACAATAGGAAAGGCACCAAAAAGCCCATCTTATCGGAAGTTCTGTCTCTCTGGCCACATTCTCTGGATGGCCCTGCGAGGTGTTGCCAGACAAACATTTACATTTACATTTGTAAAGGTATCTCCCTCTCTGTTTTGGGAAGAGGGGGGGATGGCCTCATTTCTAGAGGCTTATCAATGTGGAAGGTGAGGCCTTAAATCTGCATAATAACCTTACTCTTATTTACTGTGCTTTAGTGGTAATCTCCTGTAACTGACTCCCCCCACCCCCAAAATCCTCCTTTGTCATTGGCTGAACATGTCGCAAGAAGACTTCTGCTTAGGTCTCACGGCCCAGAATCACATTGCCAGTCCTAGTTACAAGAGAGTCTACAAGAACAGAGCTGTGCATACTGCCACTGCAGACAAAACCGAAGTTATGTTAGCACAGAAGAAGAGGATGATTGGATATTGGTATAGTAGCAGTATTTGTCATACACACTTCAATAACCAACAGCTTTGTGGCTCTCTATGGGGTTTGTGTTAATGGGTATAAAGCACTTGTTTTAGTTGGCATCCACTCTAAGGTAGTTTTTAATAATAATGATAATTATATTTATTATAACAAACATACAGTTTTGGTTTAATCTTTAAACAATTCTGTAGAGTAGGGAAGTTAAGTCTTCTCATCCACTGTACAGATGAGAAAACAGACACTCATAGCAGGAGCAGCTACGTGTACATGGTGGACACAGAATTTTAATCTAACTCTTGTGCCTCCAAAGCCTGGGTCAAGAACTGCAATTGTGCTTCTGCCTGCTCAGTCAGTACTGCATGTTGGACCTTTGCTAAGGTCATAGGACTTAAAATACTGAAAAATACACCAAGTCAACTAGAATTAGGAGCCTCTGGGACGAGGAGGTCTGTCTATGTTTTCCTCTGCCTGAGATGGCCTGAGGGCTTTTGGTTTTGCTCCTTGTAACATTCTAAAGAAGTTTCTGGCTCCAAGCATGGGCTAGCAAACAGAGGAGCTGTGGCCAGCTGTGGGCAGTCACACCCCTCAAAATCTCAGATTTTGAATAGAACACTGACCAACAGTCCACTGCAGATTGCTGGCCTATAATCAAGTGAGTTACTGGGCAGACAGGGGGCTACCTTTGCCTTGGGTGCATGGCAAAGCTTGCTTCTAGAAAGACAAATGCTTCAAGATCTTGAAGATCTTTGGTTTCTGAAACTTATCATACGTAGAGCTTCTGGGTGCGTTATATGAGAATTTCAGAGATTAAGACCTATAATATCTCCTTCCACTGAACTATGGAAATGTGTCTTTGTTTGACTTACTATTTACCATTGGTTAGGACTGGGATTCTACAAAGTTAGATGTTAACTTGTAGACTGCTAAATTTCAAATGATTTTGTCCAGTAGAGCTGCAAATGATTTCTATTTGTTAAAAGAGATAACCTCAAATGTTACAGTATAAACAGTTTTCATCTACTATTGCAGTCAAATTTTAACATTCTTTTTTCCACTGACTATACATGCATCAGTCTTTTCTATATGCTGGTTTCCTCATTAATAAATTAAATATGTCTTTCACTTGCTCACCATAGTTTTGTGTAAAGATCATGTTTCTAGCTTTTTGAAGTTTGCTTTTGCAGTGCCTTGGCAATTCTTAAAGAGAGAATCAACTGCAGTTTAAGGCATTTAGCAATGTGAAGACGATAAAGTGTAAAGAGGAACATCCCACTGGGAGTATATGTGCTGTTTAATTTGATCTTCGCCTTCAGCTCTTCATAAACACTGTCTAGAAGCTATTCCTCACAGTGTGTTGGTATTGGATTCCAGAACAAAATCAAAATAAACAAAACAATACAAAATGAGAAAGCCCTATGCAAATAAAGGGATGAACATGCAAATTACCATTTTAGAAATGAAATGGAATGGTGGTGGTGGTTACCCAGAGAACACCCTTCTTCCTTCTAAGTTCTGTCTCTTTACAGGTAGTTGCTTTCTTTTCAAGCCCAGAGCCTATTTTCATGGCCGTATGCATTGGATGGAATTTCTCATGCAAAGAAAAACAAGGTGCATCAAGCATACTTTATCCTAATCTCCACAGCAATCATTTCCTCCTCCAGGGAAGAGGACACACACTGTAAAGAACCAGAAGCCAGTGCCTCCTTGGATGGATACCAACCTCAAACAACCTTTACTTGTCTCATGTGATGACTTCAGTTCACTAATAGGGTCTTGCTGAGTTTCACGTTCTGGAAAAAATTGCTTGAGATCTAGTGACAAAGGATTACAATTGTATTTATTTATTCCTTTTAACTATTTTGATAGTGGAGGCAACAGAGCCTGGGGAGAGAGAAGAGTATTTGAGAAGTAAACAAACAATGTCCTGCTGTTTATTGTGTGTGTGTGCTTGCCCGCGTATAAAGAGATAGCTGTTGTTTGAGGCTACCCTTTAGTTTTGGCACTTCTCCTGAAACTTAAACAGAGATCACCGAAAATCCCATGTGCTTTATTAGTAAACCTGTTATAAAAATAGTAAGTACCTAGACCACATCATCACTTGAGTTCCTGAAGTCCCTGACCACATGTTTCCACTGCTAAGGCAGTTACACGTTCGGGGTTGGGAGCATCAGAACAATTGGTTTAACTCCAGTAGTGATACTCCTACCAGAACAAACACCTCGCCTCTGAGATTTCCGGGATGATTTCAACCAGATGGGTCACAGGAAAGAGCTCTGAGACAATCCATGTCAGAGTTTTGTTAGGCATGCTATATGCAACTTACAAATGCCTATAAATAGTAAGTCCACATGATAATATTGTCACTCATGTCTGCAACCCACTTACTGTCTCTGTCACATTCTAGATCCTCAAACAATCTGCCTCTCACTCAAAGAAAAATACTGTGAACTATAGACATAACCACAAGACAATTTTTCTTTTTATCATAAATGTTGCTTAATATAGGGCCTCCATCTCTCTCACTAAAAATACTATTTTATGTATTATGTTTTATTCCTAGATGCCACTGGTAGGAAGTCACATATGTGTCGGAGAATCTTTGAATTGTGTCTGTTATAAGGCAATGAATTAGTTGTCTTCTTCCTGATGTTCTCATATCATTGTCCCACCAACGTAGTAGCTTCATTTTCAAAAGATATTAAATTGATCTGACATTACTCCTTCCACAAAGCTATCACTCGATGTTGACGATGACTGGTTTTTCTATTAGGAGCTCAGAAATCAAATCTTTGATAATCATTTTAGTTTCTTATCTATTGGTCAACAGTATTCAGAATCCAAGCTCAGACCTTCAGTCTTCTGGTGCTCATTCCACTCTCCCTGAGTCCTCAATGGTGGGTTAGAGAGCTCAGGTTAAGTTTTCTCAGTTCCTTAAGATGTTGCTTGCCCCAATAAGAAGACTCAAAAATATTTACAAACGTTATCATATATATATATAGGAAATATTTAAAAAGTCAAACCACTTTAAGTGTATCAAATGATGCTTACCAAAACTTAAGCTCTCTCACCTGCTTCTTAAGGTAATACTCCCATATGTCTATGTTGAACACTTATTTCTCTTGTCTAGAGATAAAAGACTTGCCTTGTTAGGCCTTTTTATTGAAATACCATATTAGTTCTTTTGTTTGCCTCCGATCTATAATATAATCATTGTGCTCTCAATTTCCTTTTTTAAACAATATTCTTTTTAACAATTGATGGGTGGGATAAGATGGCTTTGTGACTTGTTACATATTCCCCAAGGCACAGTAAACTGGGAAATAAAAATCTAGTTTTAAAAATGACTTTTGACCATATTTTTCTTCAAGTGGGAGGACTGATTACATAATAATCTCTGGTACAACCTCTGACTCCTTTTGCAATATGATTCTTTACATGACTTATTCAAAAAAAAAGAAAAAAAAGTCTGTATCTTTTTTCCATAGCCACCTCCCATGCAGAATAAAGTTACCAACAGCTATAGACCAAAATCATCCAGGAACCAGGTTGTTTAGAGACCTTGCCACTCTTTAAAATCTCCTTGCAGCTTTTCTTCCCTTTTCTGGCACTCACTGTAAGATGAAGGGGTACAAACAAAACAAAACAGAACAAAACCTTTCATAATATTACCATATTATTATTAACGATTTCTCTCCTCTACTTGAATTTGTACTTCAATGAATTCTTCAAGTTTTCTTTGAATTTTCTAAAGAATCATTAGAGTTTAACACTTTTTTCAAAAACCTGGACCAAAAGTCCTTTGTGAGTTTTCTCCCATACAAAAAGCTTGCATGCTTTTTCGTCCATTTGGTTTGTTAAACTTCATGTTTCCTATGATATTTGCTTTCACTTAGCAATGCTTTGGATCCATACAGATCCACTGAAGGATTCTTTCATTGTGAAACTTGAACACAGCATATTTTTTGTTAATAATTTTCTAAAATGATCAGAGGCACTGACCACATTAAGATTTGTATGCTGAACTCTCTTCTACTTGAGCTAGCTCATCCCATTATTGTAAGTTCCATGAAGGTATGGACTGCTTCTCTCTTTGTACTGCTGTATCTATAATACCTAGTCTAGTACCTCACACATAATAGTGTTCAATATGCATTTGTTGGGATAGTGAATTAATCCTTTCCCCTAAAGATCAGGTATAGAGTATGAGCCACTAATATGTTTAAAGAATCTCAAAGTGCAGTTACCCTTTGCTGGGCCAGCACTTAGAGACATGGATCTGGAGATTTTTTTGTGTCCTAAATCCTTCTGGATATGCAATAAAGGCCATGGACATTCTACTCAGGGAGGGTTTAAATGCCCATATAAAAAGTGTCTGCTGACAATTCAGAGATTGACCAATTCCATAAGTCCCAACCTAAGGGCTCTACATTTAGATGTTCTTGTCTCAACTGTCCATGAATAATTATCTGTGAAGAGACAATGGCCAGGACAGAGGGCCCAGAAAGGGGGCTTCCTGAGTGGTGGGAATGTGGGGACCTGAAATAGTGACTTGGAAGTCACTGATGCCCAACAAGGGCCACAGGCAGACTGTGAAGACCTGGGGTCAGAAAGAAAGTTGAAGAAACTCTATTGAAGAAAAAGTGGGGAGATAAAGCTCACCCCACACAGAAATGTTCCTTCAAGTACATACTGTAAGCAAGATTCTTGGGGTGCCCTCAAGTTGAGATCTGGTATTTAAGAGAAGGAAATTGAGATCTAAAACTGAGGCAGGATTGGGGTTCCAAAGTCAGTGTCTTTTTCTTCCAGTTACCAAGAAAAGTAAGTCAACAGCCCCAGACTTTAAGTGCAGAGTAGAAAGGAGAGAGAATTAGCAGGAAAAAAGACAATATAATTCAACTTGTCACACTTTTATTGAACACTTACTTTGTTTTGACCAGGCCAGGAGCTAGGAATAAAGCATGGACATTTTCCTCCTGGAGCTTATATGACTGCCTGTCTTGTACTTCAAAAGTCTGGAAAAAAATGACTAGTCCTTTAGACTGAGCTGAGCTAAAAGGAATAATATGAGCTGTTATCTGTACCACCACAGTGCCCTTATACAAGAACAGTGGTGCTCACTTGGGAGCAATTTTGTCCCCCAGGGGATATTGGGCAGTGTCTGAAGACAATTTTCGTTGTTATAACTGGGGGAGAGTTGCTATTGGTATCTAGTGGGTAGAGACCAGGAATGCTGCTCAACATCCTGCAGTGTTCAGGGCTGCCCCACAACAAAGAATGACTCAGCCCAAGACATCACTAGTGGTGAACCCTTCACTAGAGTAAAGAGTTTGTGCACTTTCAACATCTAACCGGAGTTGTCTAGTGCTTCCTGTTTCCCTTGATACATTGTGTGAATGAGGGTCACTACCACAAGAAAAGCAGCTTGTAAAAATGCATGATTCCCCAGGCACAGTATTTAGAAAAGAAATTCTACCAGGTCCCATGTGTCACGGCAGTGGAAAGTTACCCAAGCTGCAATGAAAGAGCTCTAACAGCTTTGTGTTTGGGGTAAAATTCATCAGAAGGTGCATTCAGGGAATACCAGCACATTTAAAGTTAGTCTAAGCCAAATACCATCAGAAGATCAGAAGCGTAAATCTAGGGCAACAGACACCATAACTCATCCTGCACCAACAGAAATGGCTTTTGCATTGTGTATGTTCCTGCCTCCCCCAGAAGTGCAACTAACTGAGAAATATGAGTTTTCTCCTCTGTGTTATCTCCACCCTGGATGGAAATCTGAAGGGCAAAACTGGAGAACCTGGAGTTCTGAACCACGGTTGCCTAAAAGCAAAACCTGCTTGTCTACATTTAAAGATGACTTTGTTTCTTTTTCAAACAACTTTCCTCAAAGCATCAAGTCAATGAAAACAAGTAAACATGTGCTAACCGCACCAACCTCCTTTCTTTCCTTTCAATTTTAAGAATTGGCACTTAGATATTGAATAGCTGGGCCCTTACAACATTACAGATTGGTCATTTAGAGTTCTTTTTGCCCTTTTCTTTCCCTTTGTCCAGGATATCGTGTTTTTATTGTTAGGCAACCCAGAGATGTTCTTTATCCTGCAATATGTTGTGACTTCCACATACCTCAATTAAAGCTTGAAGGCTTAAATTCTTGGGAGCACTACCCTCCAGTCAGGGAAGGGCTAGGAAAAGGTCCGGACTCAGGAAATACAGATGTCAGAGATCTGAAAACTTGTGCGGAGTTCTTCAGCTGGGCCACAGCTGCTGCCTTTGCTCTCCCCCATGCTCTTCCTGTTCTGAGAAAGCCTTTATGTCCCGTTGCCCCTATGAAAGGCACAACAGAACACAAGCAAATTATCTGAAGAGGACCCACTCTCCTCCCTACCATAAGGTATGTGGGTCCAGCGGGCCAAGCCTCCTCCAGATGTGGGAGCATCATTTACTATTCTGCAGCTGGCTGCTACTGTATTCCATTATCCCATCGTCTCCTGAAGGAGCACAGAGCACTGGGAGTGGTTCTGAGTCAATGTTATTTTTATAGTATGAGGGCTGTTCCAAAAATGATTATGATTGAGATGTTTCCTACTGACCTTCTCCCAAAATAATCTCTTTTAGCAGAAATAAATTAATTTTATAGAGTCACAAAAGATATCCTGCACTCACTCTGCATCCACAATTTGTCAAATGAACAATTAGGTGATGGTTTACAGAAGTCATAAAAGAAGAATCTCAAGCCAAAAAGCCCAGGTATCTTGCTTTAAGTTAGTGCTGCTAACTTAGGTAGGAATAAACGAAGGAGGTGTTTGGAGAAAATTAATTTCATGACTTTAGAGAAATTCCTACAGCTAAGGCTGTTGAGGTTAATGGGCATGCGTATTGTGATAGTGGAGGGGATCTGAGAAGTGATTGTGCCTGATGTGAAAACAAATATGCAAAAGAAGAGAAAGCTTAAATAACAGAATAGAATAATTGTAGATACTCAAAAAGCAGATGTACATTGTTGAAGATGCATGTTACAAAGATAAATTCTGCATTTAAAACAGTTTCTGGGCTATGCTTGGAATTCCTCCATGAAAAAAATCCAGCTACATTCTTGTAGCTATAACATATACAAACCAAAGAGTTAAAGAATCTTGCCTCAAGCCTTTATTATCATCATTATTACTAGAATAAAAGTGCACAGTTTAGGAGGTTTCAGTGAAATGAACTGGCCAGCATATATTTGTTTGCACGAATTTATTACTTATATTTCCAAGCTTTCACTCTGCCTATGATCCGTCTTTGGAGCTAAAATAAATAAATACAAGATGAAGGTCCACTAAAAGAATTCAAACAAATAGGAAAACTTAGCTACTTGCAGTTGACACAGGAAGATGATGGTTTCACATTCACAAACTAAACAGCCCTAGGAAATGAGGATATATTACTGAAAGCTAACGCGAAAAAACATTTGCAGAACACTTAGAACAGTTCCCAGCACACAGATTTGGTTTCCTTTAAAGCTGCCATCATAGACACACGAAATCTGGAAATCTATTCTACAACTAATTTTTAACATTACAATATATGAGAACGTTGCTGTTGTCTGAGCTCATATGACTCTAAGACAGAGGTCAGCACACTATGGCCTGTGAGCCAAATCCTGCCTGCTGTCTGTTTTTGCACAGCCTGAGAGCTGAGAATAGTTTTTACATCTGTAAATGGTGAATAGAAAAATCAAAAGGAAAATATTTTGTCACATAAAAAAATTAAGTGAAATTCTAATTTCTGTGTCCATGAATAAAGTCCATTTGGAACACAGCCCTGCCCAAGTGTTTACATATTGTCTGTGGATGCTTTTGAGCTACAAGGGCAGAGTTGAGTCCTTTCCACAGAGACCGTATTCCTTACAAATCTGAAAACAATTCCTGTCCGACCCTTTACAGAAAATATTTGCTGACTGCTCCTTTAATATGCAAAGACCAGCTTAATTTGAAAGTAAAAGTACAAAAAAACAATATGGAGGAAAAAAGAGAAAATGCCCTGTTCATGAGTCGATTTTCGTAAACTGCACTTGACCCTCTCCTGTGCATCTGTCCCCACTTTCATGACACTCTGGCTACCTCAGATTAAAGACGGTGCCTTCCCACGAAAACCTGCTGCACGCTCTGTGAAAAGCTCAGGTTTGAAATTTGAAGGAAAAATTGGAATTAGTTCTTGTTTTAGCTGGTTTAGGTTTCCCAGGTTACACAACAAAGTGAAAATAGCTGACATATCTGTGTAAATGAAAAACAAATGTTTATAGAGAAGAGGCAATCATTTTTTAGCAGAAAGAGAAATGTTATTATCAATGGAACTCGCCAGTGGGAATGAGCTCCTTGGTGAAAAGAGAAGAAAACAGAGTGGCGGAACTTCTGTGGGTCCCAGCAGGACTTGCAAGCAAAGTAGAAACTTTTACTGACTGTGGGCTGTGGCAACAATTAGGGTTGCCTGCTTGTACTGATACTGTGAAGGTAGATGGATATTTGGTGATAAACTCCCATACAACTTTATAGTGGTAAAAGAATGATAACTTTGGGGATTATCCCCATGATATGTTTTATGACTCTTCTGCACACATTGTTTTTTTCTTGATTCTGATGAAAATCAGCATCAAGGCATCAGAAATGCCAGAAGTTGATGCAACCAGTTATGGACCTTGCAAGTGGAGTCTGTCAGCCAGCAGCATCAGAATCTTCTGCGAGCTTGTTAGAAATGCAAATTCTCATGCATCCCCCTCCCAAATCTGCTTAATCAGAATCTGCATTTTAACAGGATTCCCAGATTGTCTGAATATACATTAATTTTCAAAAGGCACTAATTGAAGAAAGTGTGCAAGACTTAGGGTCCTGGAGATCCAGTTTCAGGTTCGAGAGGTGCTAATTCACTGGTGACCTTGGGTAAATACCTCACCATCTTTTTGGCTTGGTCATTTTCTCTCTAAAGTGGGACTCAAATCACTTCCCTCACTTTTTGAACAATACTCTCGCTGTCACATGAGATCATGAACATTAACCTGCTTAAAGGACTATGAACTACTCTATGGTTATAAGACATTGTTAATGGTAATAGCTAACATCTATAGAACCTTAAGGATGTGTGTCCTACTTAGTGCTGACTTCTGAAGATGAAGCATTCGGTCTCCCAAAAACTGTCTGATGAGAGTAGTAATATCAATCTTATCTTACACATGCAGAAACTGAGCCATAGAGAAAATATCTCACTCAAGGTTATGCATCTTGTTAAGTTGCAGTGGAAGTTGAGCCTCAAGCCTATGTTCTAACCCCTGAAATATGCTGCCTTAAAATACAATATTGAATAGTGCAAATGGCCAAAATTATCATCACAGATAACAGTTTCAAAACCACTGTGCAGTGAGAACAAAGGCATGACATTTTAAACTCTTTTTTTTTTTTTTTTAATATATGAAAAAAGAAGAAAAATTTAAAAGAATTTCCCTGGAGATTCATAGCTTGGTGTTCCAGAGTGAACAAACCAACTAGAATATCTTATCAAAAATGGTGGCCAGGGGTTGGCCCAGTGGTGCAATCGGTTAAGTGTGTGCACTCAGCTGCGGCGGCCTGGGGTTTGCTGGTTCAGATCCCTGGTGCGCACTGAGGCACTGCTTGTCAAGCCATGCTGTGGCGGCGTCCCATATAAAGTAGAGGAAGATGGGCATGGATGTCAGTTCAGGGCCAGTCTTCCTCAGGGAAAAAAAAAAAAGAGGAGGATTGGCATCAGATGTTAGCTCTGGGCTGATCTTTCTCACAAAAAAAAAAAAAAAAAATCGTGGCCAGTTGGTTTACTAGGTGATTTTGCCTCTAGAAGGTAACTGAAAACCCAATGATTAGTACACACAAGACACAATGAGATTTCCCAGGTTCTTATTTATTGAGACTTATTGTATCTCTTACTTTCTAAAATAAGCGGTTGGAGTCAGCTGGAGGACGGTCAAGACGTAAGAGTAGAAACTCAGAGAGCTGACCCTAATTTTCCAATTTAGTTCTAAAATGTTGGAGGTGTAAAGACGTTTTGTAAATTTTGCAGGATTGACTCTGATCTCTTTGGGGGCAGAAACTTAAGGCTTTCAAAGAGTTCACAAATGGGGTCTACTTTGGAGACCTCTTGAAAAACTCCCTACTTCTTGGCTTAGAGCTAATGTTTACATGTTGCTTACTTTGCGCTGGGAACTGTTCTAAAAGCTTTTCAAATATTAACTCAAACATCAACCCTCTCAACAACTCTTTTTGGCAGGTGTTGTTATTACTGGTACAATATGATTTAGATTAATTGGATAACTATTTAGCTGAGAAAGAACAGATAGGCTAAGCGATACCCCTAAGATCACATGGATAGGATCTGCTGGAACTGGAATTCAACCTGAAGTAGAGGTTCCATACTTTGCTCTTAGCTACTTCCCTTGAGAGCCTGAAAGTGGACTTACCTCTCAGGGATCTGTTTTCTTTTTTTTTAACTTTAGCTTTCATAGCATTAAAAAGTAAATTTTTAAAGTAGAATCTGGAGGCTGCGTTGGTAAAACGTAGTGGTTCCTTCTAAAAAAATAAATAAAGGGCAGTCTTTATTTATATACCATTGACCCTGCATTTTTAGTCTTGTTTTATAGCAGTGGGTCTTAAACAGGAGAGGGAAGGTGGGTGATTTTGCTCCCCTGGGGATGTTTGCCATGATTTGAGGGGGAGGTTGGGATCAGGGGTTGCTATCAGCATCCAGTGGGTAGAGGCCACGGCTGCTGCTAACCATCCCACAATGCTCCACAGAACAGCTCCACAGAAAAGAATGATCTGGCCCCAAATGTCACTAGAGCTGATGTTGGGAAATCCTGTTCTATGAGAATAAGAGTAGATAGCATGTATTGATTACTAGTTAAATTACATACAATGATCACAGATTAGAGAGAGTGTGCTGGATGTTAGATGTGACAGACAAGTATTTTAGCTCTGGCATGCCTCATTGCCAGCTTTCTGTCTTGACCTCTAAAGGATTCTCTTTCTCACTCTTAAGGAGACCAATGCAGACTTTTGGAAAAAGCAATCGCAAGCTGAACTGGAATTGGAAACTTGTCAGTGCAGACAAGCTCCACGGAGGGCAGAAAGACTCAGCAGAGTGTGATCAAAAGCAAATGAACTGTTAGATATGTTCAATCTTACATTAGGATACAGAGTATTCTGATTGCAAAAAATGTGTGGGTGATATTAAAGCTCTGATTTATCTGGGTCCATTAAAAACTCTAAGGGAGCAACATACAGCATCAAGGCAAGGAGCTAAATGGAAATAACAGGAGAAGTGTTTGCATTCTTCCAGTCAGATTTATGAGAGCAAATGGATGAAAATATTATTAAATCCTCCAATGTTAACCATTCCCCATTATTCAATTGGCTTTTCACCCTCCAAAGGGAAGAGGTTAAGCCAGAGGGGTTTGGAGGCTGAGCTACAAATAGACTATGGACAGGCATGTGGATGACCCACCTGAGCGTTGCCACGAGAACCTGTTTTAGTTACGGGTCTGATTACAGTGTCCTCTTCAGCAGAAGTTTACAATTGTAGGCAGAAGTCTTGGGGTTTCAAGTTTTCTCTAAATCCTCACTTTTGGCAGAAATAGAGGAGAGGTTATTTGCCACATACGTCTCCCTTAACTGAAGTGATCTTTGGAAGATTCTTTCCCAAAGTTTAATTTCAAAGCTAGAACAGTGCAGGACTGTGTATCTTTGAGGAGAGAGGGAATTTCTTCAAATCAAACAGAATTGGTCATTTTAGTGAAATGTTGGGCTCCCCTGGGTCTAGTTGCTTTTGAGGGTTGGGATTGAGGGGTTTGGTGAAGAGCCTGGGAGAGAGACAGCATCATCTCCCATTCTCTACATTGCCCCCACTGCCAGGAGTTTCAGTCTATGTTGTTTATTTTCAGTTTGAGCAAAATGGCTTCTGCATATAGATTTATCCATTCAAGCAGGATTTCTGCATCTAAAGCAGCTTTTTTGTAGGCAAGGAATGCATCAAAACCACATGTTTGAAAGTCTGTCTGCTTTTTCCTGGGATTAGTTCTGGATCTCTCAGGGAAAAATGGTGGGCTACTAAGACTCTGTGGGCTATTGCAAATAACGGATCCAGAAAACAGTTTCACAAGACAACAGAGATTGGTTCAAAACATTACATTATGTAAACACAGATTTATATCTTGTCTACTTTTTTTGTGTATGTGTGAGGAAGATTAGCCCTGAGCTAACATCTGTTGTCAATCTTCCTCTTTTTGCTGAAGAAGATTAGCCCTGGGCTAACATCCCTGTCCATCTTCCTGAACTTTATACATGGAACACCTACCACAGCACGGCTGATGAGCGGTGCATAGGTCCAGGCTCAGGATCTAAACGTGCGAACCCTGGGCCAGTGAAGCGAAGGGTGCGAACTTAACTCCTATGCCACTGGGCTGGCCCCTAGTCTACTTTTAATTTAGGAAAAGTTTCTTTCCAAGTCTGAGTGAAAGGCTTTTAAATGAGACTCTTTTACTCCCAGAGATCTTCGAAAGTTCTTGGATTTGTTGGAAGTGAGACAATATGAAGACCAACCAAATAAACACATTGGGAATCCTATAAAGAGCTGCCAACAAACCACTCTCCCAGGCTGGAAAAGAAGGTCACGACTACAGAGCAATCTGAATTCCCCAGCCTACCAGGCCCAGGTTTTCCTTTAATGTCTAAATAAACAAGCTCAGGGCTCAGTCACACATCCTGGAGGAAGTCTTGCACCCATTCTAGCATTTCTGAGAATTCCCAGTGGGTTACTTCCCTTCTTTTGGACATTGCTTCCTCTTCATGCTCCCAACTCCAGCCTGAGGCTCAGACATTGTGGGTCTGCCTCACTGTAGGTCATTTTTAGGCTTTTTGACACCTTTGATGTGGCCAGCCACAGTTCCCTTCACACAGAGACCTGTATCCTAGCTCCTCATTTTCTCTGAGTGATAGAGATCCCAAATTCTTTATTTTGGAACTCTGAGGGAAAGGAGAAGGGACGACTTAAAGTTGTTATCGCACAGGTGAGCTACCTCCTTTTGTTTCACCCCCTCCATTTCAGGCCATGCATGGGGCCTCAGTTCCTCAATGAGAGAGGGCCCTACCTGGTGCCGCACCTTTAGCCACATGAAGTTCTGGGCCAAAATTTTGAAATTACAGGTTTTCCTCAAGGGCTTTATTTGTTCCCTGATCCCGATCAGATCCTTAGAGAAAGGAAAGGCCCCACACACAGAAAATCTTCCCACTTCCTTTCAGATCAAACTGTAGGGATCATCAATTAGACAGTTAAACAATGAAATTAAGGGTTTTCATAGTAATTGGTCAAACCCAAAAGAATGTAATTTTCCAAAGGATGGGGATTTCAGTCTGATCTATTTGTATCCCCAGCACCTTGAAGATGACTGTTGTATAGTTGTGCTCAAAAAATTTGTTGAGTAACTGACTGGCTGAAAGAATAAATGGCCAATGAATAGGTTTAAAATTTATTTGTTTGCTGGTAATTACTTGAGCTACTAGTGTGTGCCAGGAGCTGAGATAGAAGATATGGACTTTACAAAAAAGGAACAGGCCTGACACTTGCCCTTGATGAACTTAGTTGAAGAGGGAAGATAAGACACATAGACAATTGCTTTAGTCAAAGAGAAACCTTGGAGGGTGCATGATAGAAGGCTAGACAAGAAATAATCAGGCCTAGACAAGTAGAAATCAGGGTGGGGCAGATGGGGAAAGAAGCTCTTAAGTTAGATCAGAAATCTATGGAGTAGTGGAATCTCTCTCACCAGATAGGGATTTCCTTTAGTTATAAAAATAATAATCAACTCTTTAAAGTCAGAGTTTCCTAACTCATTAGTATTTGTACAAATGGCATATCCTTTAACAGTTTCAATGGATATTCAATGAATATCGATATTTTAGCTATTGTTTTCCACACTAGAGCTTCAGAAATAAGTCATACTTTAGTCCACCAAATACCTTTTCCCAAAGCAAAAGGTAAACAAGTTCTTAAGAAACTCAAAATGTCTGTGAGAAGCCTAATCTTCCACTCAAAGAGAAGAAGGAGCTTCTATGAAATCATAGCCTTCCCCCTTTTATTGAAGAAAGGAAATCATTCTGGTTCACCAGATGAGAAAATGGCTACTCCCCCTTATTGACTTACTGAGCTAACATTAACCAGCAAAGCACAATAACTCACAAAAGGGACACACCGACTGTTGAGGCTGGACAACGTGGGTCAGTATAACTCTCTGCGGTCTCATAGGCCTCCAGGAATAATTAGCAGAACGGTGGGCTTTTAAACACACACAGCTTCCTTCCTGTTGTTCTGCTCCAAGCTTCAGTTGCAGCCCAGTGTTCAACTTTTGAGGAGGGTGAAAGGAGGGGGCTGGGAACACAGTCTCAGGAAACTACCAGCAAATAAATGTGGGGGGGACTCTTAAGAGTGAAGTTTGATGTAAGGACTTCTGGCAAGTCCTTGTGACTAGGCCTGACTGAGTGGCAGCTGCCTTTTCTCTCAGTCAGATATCACCTCCTACATGTGGCTGCACACTGGCTTCAAGGAGTACTGGACTAGGCAGTTCTCCCCACGTCAGATGGCTGCTTTTCTAAATAGAATTTTATATGTTTTCGTATGAATATAGCAGCATAAGTTTTTTACAGATATTTTAAGAAAATACAGCTATACCTAAAGGAGAAAATAAAAATCAACTATAGACTATAATCTCATTGTAACCTCTGCTAACTCAGTGTCTTTTCCTCCAGTCTCATTCCTGGGCATGATTTGGTTTTTTTACACAATTCAGGTCATTTTTATGTGCTGCTTCTTTGCTTCTTATCAATTTCTTTCCTCATTTAGTAATGCTCTGGGGCTGTTTGAAGGCTGTTTAATGAGTCTCGTGACATATGAAGAAAGGGAGTAGATGGTAAACCATGGAGATAAGCTGGTGTTGATAGATGGAGATGAAGGGTGACCATTGCTTGGCATCTCAGAATCCCCTCAAGAGATCCAAACCTCAGGGCATACAAATGAACAGATTTGTGTCAGAGAAGTTCCAGCAACTCACCTACGAAGCCCCAGGCTCTCCTCCACTGGCTTCCTGACTGGGTTGCTTTGGTAGAGGTCAGCTCACTGCCAGGGCTTCTCTCCTGAATGTCAAATACAATTCAGTTAGACCATCCCAGCGGCACAAGAGCCATGTTCAGAAGAATGGATCAAGACACACTTGGCATATTTATAACTTTTCAAACTTTCCACAAGGACACATGCAGGCATTATATGAAGTGGAGGAGATGTCAGAAAGTTATTTTTAAAGAGCTTTAATTCTGACTGTGTTCCCATCTTATGGTTTAGAATTAATGGAAAATATGGGGTATCAACCAAACCTACTCAAACATAGCCATGCATAAGCAAATCCTTTTTCTGTTTAATAACTGAAAATGACTCATTAAAGTTTATTAAATGTTGTAAATGCTTGGGTCACTAAGTTCTTCAAATGGCTCTGAAAGTCCATCCCCTCTCTTTTTGTCAATTGGGTATTTATTAAGCATTGCCTTATCGAGTATGGATTTGAAGACACTTATTTCTATAGGGATTTTTGCTCTATATAATGCAGCAATCACAGGGAGGTGATGGGATATATAATGTTTTATTATGAGGAAATAGTTTATTGAATGATTACTTTGTTGGAGAACAGTGAGGATGAAACCAAGCTGCAAGAACATGGAAGTGGGTCATCAGTACATTTTTATAAATAATAGAGTTAACACAGTTGAATGCATACCATTTTCTAGGCAATGGTCTAAGTTTTGACTCCTTTAGTCTCCACAGCACTATAAGATAGATCTCATTAGTATATCCAATTTAAAGATGATGAAACTGAGACACAGGAAAGTCAAGTAACTTAGCCACAGTCATAAGTAGAAAGAGACAGAGCCAGGACATAAGACCATGTAGTCCAGCTCTATAATCTTTCCTCTCAGCCACTATGCTATAATTGCTGGGCTATGAAAGGTCTTGAACCTGTCTCTGTCTGCTTCATTCATCCAGCAAAAACTTAGGAAACATTTGTGTGCAAAGCATTGTACCAGACCCTGGGAACACAATTGTTTATATAATGAGATACATGCCCTCCAGGAGCGCATTCCATTGTAAGAGACAGATAAGTAAAAAAGCAACTATTATATCACTTTACCATCTAACAGAATCAAGTTCCAGCAATTACAGGCAGACCAGAATCAATTCCATTTTTAAAACCTGAAGAGAGAATTACAAATGTAAAGATATATGTGGTCATCCATAGAATGTACCTAATTACTGGACCATTGTGAATTACTGTGTCCAGGAGGTAAGGTAGGTAAGTGCTCTGGGGGTATTTTCTGCTGGAGGAAGGACTGTGTGAAAACAGCACAGGTTTTGCACCCTGAAGGTTAAAACAGTGGAGGACAAAGTTATTACAGATTTCCCTCCCAGAAAACTCAATAAAATCATGGACTATATGTGAGCCCACCCCTATTATTTCTACCTTAAGTGTTTATTATTATTATTATTTTTAACTCAGGCTGTGAACTGTAAAGGGAAATCAGGGTTCTGGACAGAAGTTATAAGAAACCTATGAAGAAACTCCTTATAAAAAACTGGAAATATGTTATATTTTTCACCATGACTAAACATCTCTCTCCACTTCCTTTTCTACAAAAGTGAGTGCTTCTACTTCTGGTATCCCACTTGGCTTCTCCTGACATAGGTTATACCCAAAATAGCTGCCTGATTCCTAATTACCAATTGCCCTTTATGTTGTCTCCTTGAAACAGGCCATATAATTACATAATCACATCACAGCTAATCTGGTTTGTTGGAAGGCTTCTGGACAAGCCTGTTTGGCTAATCATTCTCCTGCAGGATCTGTCTCCTAGGGTACTTCTCATACCCACTTGTAGTAAATACAGAGGTGGCCTCTTCCACCCGCAGTCTGTTGTAGGTTGTTTTAACTAAGTAAAGGTTGGGAAAAGGCTGCGCTTGGCAGGATCTCTTTAAAGAAGTCACGATTGAGCAATTGCTAGAAGTTGTTGAGAGCCAGCAGATGGAGCAGATAAGGAGGCTCACCAGCTTTTTGGCCACTTGTGACCCATTCTGAATTTACAACCTGTTTACACTCGTCTGAGGAAAAATCCAGGCCCTCCTCTCCCTGCTTATACTGGAAAGGGCAGGGCAGGGTTTAGGCTTATCAGTAACACATTTATGTTTCCTTGAGCTCATGAAGACTGCTCTCTCCTGCAACCAATACATGATGAAAAGGCTTAGCAACCTATTGCAAAAGAATTCTCTTTTGTTTAAAGTTCATCTCTTGAGACTGCATTCTGCTCTTGAATTTACCAGGCCTGGCCAAGCACAGGGGGCATTGCTCACTTCTACATGAAGGCATAAGAACTGAAACCTCCCCACTTTTTCTTGGAGAGCAGAAGGAATGTGTTTGCTATTTGTCTGTATTACCTATAATGGTCTTTTTGAGTTTGTTTCTCAGGCCAACAATAGTAGACATAGGAAATTATTTGGTGGAAACTGGCTTTGGTCTGTTGTCTGTGTTTTTAAATATAATTGAGTTATTCTATTAGCATTCTATTTAGTAGCCACCCGCATTTGGAATGCTTCCAGCTTGAGTGAAAGACATTTTTTTCAATTCCTGTTTTAGAATTTACAATTTGTTGTTTGTGGTACAGGATGGGTATAAGATAGATACTATCAATTCTTGATAGGGCCATCTACATAATTTACAGGGCCCAGTGCAAAATGAAAATGTGGGGTTTCTTGCTCAAAAATTATTACGATTTTGAAGACTGAGATAGCACACCATTAAACCAAGTATGGGGTCCTTCTGAGCGTGAGGCCCTGTGTGACTAAATGGGTTGTACTCCCTCAAAGCCAGCCCCAATTCTGGATCATTCATAGGCAATATGAAGGTTCTCCAGGCTCTGTGTTTTCTCTTCCTTGCTGGCTTGGGACAAATCTTTGGACCTTCAGAAACTACTATATGCATTGTGCAATGGAAAACTAAATGATATCAAATAAAAATTGTTGATTTGGCTATAGGTGTGTGGTAAGGGGCAGGTAGAGATACTAAATAGTGAGATACTTCTCCATTGCCCTATTATTTCATTTGTCCTTATTGTGAACTAGTGTGATGGAATAGTAAAACCACTAGAATGAAATTCAGATCCTCAAAATTTAAAACCTAGAATGAATATAGGGCCCAGGAATTCCACTCCTAGGTATTTTACCAGGGTAATGGAAAGCAGGGACTCAGACACTCATACACCAATGTTTATAGAAGCATTATTCACAATATCCAAAAGATAGAAACAACTCAGTTGTCCATCACTAGATGAATGGACAAACAAAATGTTGTTTATATACATGCTAAATATTATTCAGCCATGAAAAGGAATGAAGTACTGATATATGCTACAATGTGGCTGAACCTTTAAAACACCACGCTAAGTGAAAGAAGACAGATAAGACTACATTGTACATGATTCTAGTTATGCACAATTTCCAGAATAGGTAAATCCATAGAGGAAGAATGCAGAATGGTGGTTGCCAGGGCCTAGGGAAATGGGGGAATGTGGAGTAAATGCTAATGTGTATGGGGTTTCCATTTAGGGTGATGAAATGTTCTGGAATTATATAGAAAAGAAAGACTCATGGCATTAAGTAATTTACAATGTTGCACAACCATCACCACTATCCATTTCTAGAACTTTTTCGTCATCCCGAATAGAAACTCTATACCCATTAAACATTAACTCCCCATTCCTCTTCTCCTCAGCCTCTGGTAACCATTATTCTACTCTTTGTCTTTCTGAATTTGCCTGTTCCAGGTACCTCGTATAAGTAGAATCATGCTATATGTGTCCCTTTGTGTCTGGCTTCTTTCACTTGGCATGATGTTATCCAAGTTTAGCCCTGTTGTAGCATGTCAGAATTTCATTCATTTTTATGGCTGAATAGTATTCCGTTGTGTGTATATAACATATTTTGTTTATCCATGTGTTTGTTCATAGACACTATCTTGTTTGCCTCTTTGGGCTATGTGAATAATGCTGCTATGAACCTTGTTGTGCAAATATCTGTTTGACTCACTGTTGTCAATTCTTTGGGGTATATACCTAGAAGTGGAATTACTGGATCATATGATAATTCTGTGAGGTGAATGTATTTTTAATCTTGGTGGAAAGTAGGGCCTTCTAGGCAAGATGTAAAATCCAGAGCCATAAAGAAAATTATATATAAATTTAACTATATAAAAAATATAAAAGTTTTTATTTCAGAAAATTTTATTTCTACAGCCAAGAGACTGAGGAAAATATTGCAATATGTATGACAGTGACCTCACACAAATCAATAAGAATAAGATGGATAATCCAATAGAAATCAGGCAAGTAGGAAGTTTCTGGAAGAGAGTCGGCAGGGAAGAAAACAAATCTGAAAAGATACTCCTACTTATAATCTACAAATTGCAAATCAAATCAAGAACAATTCACTGTTTTTAAACTATACATTGCCCGAAAATTTAAAAATTTACAACAGTCAGTAGTGGCAAGGGTTTGGGATACATTAGCATACACTTTTTGGTGTACATATAAATTGTCAACATTTTTGGAGAACAATTTAGTGACACCTGTCACAGTTTATATGGCACATAATTTTTGTCCCATTTGAGATGTAGATAAGTACATACAAGAAAGTTTGTTGCAGTATTGTTTGTAATGTTAAAAAGGTGGAAGAGGGCCAGCCTGGTGGCGCAAGCAGTTAAGTGCACCCACTCTGCTGCGGTTGCCCAGGGTTCGCCCGTTCGGATCCTGGGCACACACTGATGCACCACTTGTCAGGCCATGCTGTGGCGGCGTCCCAGATAAAGTGGAGGAAGATGCGCATGGATGTTAGCTCAGGGCCAGTCTTCCTCAGCAAAAAGAGGAGGATTGGCAGATGTTAGCTCAGCGCTGATATTCCTCACACACACACACAAAAAAGGTGGAAGAAACCTGAAGGTTGATCATTGCCAGACTAAATGAATTATGATACATCCAAACAATGGAATACATTCAAAAATAACGGTAATTAATTGATGAAGAATCTGGGCTCTCTAATCTTCTCCGCTGCCCATGGATTCCCTTCACTAGGTCTCAGTGTATTGGAAATTCCCTAGAATGGTTCTTGGTGTGTGTGCGTGTATCTATTGTAATTGTTTTCAACTGCTGCTCCTCATATTTTGTTTCTTGTCTTGCAGATGTCACTGCCATGAGCCATAAAGAGAGGTTTCTTCCCAATGATGCTCCATCTCCAAAAGAGAACCTAGCTCTTCCAGAAGTTTCACAGGCCTCCCACTGTGGACTCTGAACAGGTGCACAAAAACCTGGGCATCTTTGGGACCCTGGCAGGTGCCACACCTGAGCTTGTTCTTCCTCCACTGCCTGGGCCCTGAGTTGATGTCCCAGGATATGTGCACACATTTCTCCTGTCTTCCCATGCAACTGTGTTCTCTGTTTGCCTGAGATTCTCTTGCCCTCCCTGAGGCAGGAAAAGCCCATCTTTTCCCATTTGGGAGTGTTCCTCTCAGAATCTCTGAAATTCAACCATTAGTTCCAATAACTTCTTCACAGTTTCAACCAAGAGGCCAAAAGGATTCCTGGTAATCTGTGTTGACATGCCGATGATCCTGCATTGGATGTGCTGCTAAGCTTTGGTCCAACCCATCAAGACCTTGCTAGATGAGCTTCTACTTGTTCCTTCTCTGACATGATATTGAACTAGAATCTGCGTGTGATATAAATTTGCTACTGAACAGAGATAAAAAGTTTAATTCTCCACTTGTGTCCTATGGTTGTTAATAGAAGCAGCAGAGTATGTCCAGTTAGAAAGTCAAATCTTACATTATTATTTACACGATAATGCATCCTTTCATTCTATTAGCGAATAAGTATTTTGATGCCCTTATTTTCCTAACCTGAGTAATAAATCAAAGGAAAATAAACATGTGCTAATTTTAACTCTAAATTTTTAAGTTAATGATTGCTATCTGGATTTTTTTTTCAGCTATAGCAGCCATCTATTTCTGCCCTAATAAGTCAAGAAGACAGAGCTATTTAAAATACAAATTGAATTATGTAACTACTGGGTTTTGTAGCCTTCAAAGATTTCCTGTTGTCCTTTGAACACAATCCCAAAGTACTTATAATTATGAATTTCATCTACCAGATCTGTCACCCTAAACTCTCAGAGATACCTCCGCCCTCTCCAGCACACTGTCCCACAGGCCTCTTCTCTCTATCTTGGAGCAAACATGGCCTTTCATGCCTTAGGAGCTGTGCTTCTGTTCCGTCATCTCACATCATTACTTTTTTTTCCAGCTTTATATCATTGACACATAACAGTGTGTTAGTTTACACGTACAACATGCTGACTTGATACATGTATATATTGTGAAATGATTACCACCATAAGTTTAGTTAACACCTCCATCACCTCGCATAGTTACCATTTTGTTTTTGTAGTAAGAACACTTAAGATTTACTCTCTTAGCAACTTTTAGGTATACAACACAGTAAAGTATAGTCACCATGCTGTCCTTTAGAGCTGCAGAATTTACATCTGGGTGTACTGGGTGAAAGTTTGTACTCTTTGACCAACATCTCTCCATTACCCTCACTGCCCAGCCCTTGGCAACCACCATTCTACTCTTTTTCTATGAGTTAGACTTTTTAAGATTCCACATATGAGTGAGATGTCTTTCTTTGTCTGACTTTTTTTACTTACCATAATGCCCTCAATTAACATAGAGTTCACAAACCATACAATTATTTCCTTTAAAGTGTGCAATTTAGTGGTTGGTTATATTCACAGAGATGTGCAACCATCACCATGAGCAATTTTAGAATATTTTAATCACCCCAAAAGGAAACTCCATACCAAATAGTAGTCACTCATTGTTCCATACCCTTAGCCCCTGGCAATCACTTATCTACTCTCTATCTCTAGTGGGCTTGCCTATTCTGGACATTTCAGAGAAATGGAATCATACAATACACGGCCCATACTGACTGGTCTTTCACTGAGCATAAAGTTTTCAAGGTTCATCAATGTTCAGCCACATGGCATAATCTTCCATTGTATGAAAAGACTACATTTTGTTTGTCTATTTATCCACTGATGGACAATTTGACTGTTTCCATTTCTTGCCATTATCAATAATGCTGCTATTGACATTTGTTTATAACTTTTTATGCAGACGTATGTTTTCATTTGTCTTAGGTACGTACCTAGGAGAGGAATTGCTGATCATATGCTAACTTTATGTTTAACCATTTAAGGAGCTGCATGACTGTTTTCCAAAGTGGCTGCACCACTTTACAATCCCACCATCAGTGTATAAGTGTTCCAGTTTCTCCACATCCTCGTTAACATGTGTTATTGTCTGTCTTTTTTATTATAGCCATTCTCATGAGTAAGAAGTAATATCTCACTGTGGTTCTTATTTGCGTTTCCCTGATACCTAATTATGTTGAGCATGTTTTCATGTGGGTATTAGCCATTTGAATAGCTCCTTTGGAGAAATATCTATTCAGATCTCAACACTCTTTATAATGTATTTATCTACCTGTTCACTTGTTCACTAGCGACCACCTCCCCACCTAATCTGCTCCGTGTCAGTTGTATAATTTAATATGCAGACATACGTAAAGAAAACCCTGTGTGAGGGTGAGCCAGCGATGCAGTGACCCCACCAGCGAAGTACATGCCTGGCTCCGCTCAGGTCTGCTCCCTCCTCCTGGTCCTTCTCCTATCATATTTGCTGATCTGCTTGTGAGTAATGCTTTGCTCTGCTTCCCACCACACCTAGTCTCAGAAGAACACTCACTTCCTTGTCTTAAAGCTAATACTCAAATTGCTAAGGACTTCTATCTCTCTGTTTGTAATAGGTCAAAGTTCAGCTTACAGAATATTAATTCTGTATTTTGATCACCATGACTACTCTTTTCTACTAAGGAATCACTATTTTCTCACATGTAGATCCATGCAATTGGTGGAGTCTCTCTTCCCTTCAGCACTGCAAATATGCCTTCTGCACAAGCTGAAAAACACCCCCTCCCCTGCATAACGACACTGATTCTACGGACTTCCTCAGTTTTTTTTGTTTTTTTGAGGAAGATTAGCCCTGAGCTAACATCTGTGCCCATCTTCCTCTACTTTATATGTGGGACGCCTGCTGCAGCATGGCAATATAAGTGGTGCGTAGGTCTACGCCCAGGATCCTAACCTGCGAACCCCAGGCTACCGGAGTGGAGAGTGCAAACTTAACCACTATGCCAACAACCTGGCCCTATGAACTTCCTGAGTTTTTACCATGAGAATGAACACTTTCTAATCTGATTTTACCCAAAAGAATATCCCCCTACTAGTCTCTTATTTAAAAGTCATCCATTATCAGGGGCCGGCCCCGTGGCTTAGCAGTTAAGTGTGCGCGCTCCGCTGCTGGCGGCCCGGGTTCGGATCCCGGGCGCGCACCAACGCACCACTTCTCTGGCCATGCTGAGGCCGCATCCCACATACAGCAACTAGAAGGATGTGCAACTATGACATACAACTATCCACTGGGGCTTTGGGGGGAAAAAAAAAATTGTGAAAAGTCACCCATTATCAGTGCTCTTCCTTCTGCCTCCACCATCAATCCTGTGTGGAAGTAGAAGTTTAAGTTGATCCATACTGTTTAAACAATGAAATATTATAGATAATCTAAATAATCAAAGGAGATGAGGTGGGAAGCAACAGGTAATAAGAACTTGGACTCTGAAGCCAGACCATCTGGGGTTGAATCCCAGATAGCAAGTTAATCAATCTCTCCTAAGTCAGGTTCCCTGCCTGTAAAACTGAAGTAAGCATACTACTTACCTCACAGGGATGGTCTTAACGTGCTTAGAACAGTTCTGGGCACATAGGAACTGCCATATGTGTTAGTTAATATTTATCAGCCTATACTAGAATATCGTATGGCCATTTCAATGGGTGATGAAGATGCGTATTAATAGGCATGCAAGGAGCTTTACAATATAGCATTAAGTCACAGAAGCTGCTGTCAGGACAGCCGCCATTTGAAATATACATGTCTCAAGAACATGTATGGATCCATGGACGAATACATACTGATAAGCTAACAGTGGATTTTACTGAGTAGTAGAATTTTAATTGATTTTATTTATTGATCTTATTTTCTAACTTTTCCATGTTAATTATACATGACTTGAATAATGCTTGAGAATAAAGAGAATAATTCTCTGCTTACCTCATTGAATCCTGTGGCTTCCTGGTTCAGGTCGCCTTTCATAGGCGAGCTACCTAAACACATTGTTAGGATTATTTTTCTTGTTTACTTGCTTTGTGGGGGGTAGGGGGTGGGTGTTGAAATATATTTAGAGAGCGGGATTAAGCACTTTGGTTAGTCTTGTTACAAACTGATGTTTCCTTATGTGTCTACTCTCATGAAAGCTTAAGAAGTTGCAGTCCAGCTCAAGTGAGCAGCAGAATCCTCATCTCTTGCCTTCCATTCCAGTCTTCTTCCTACTACATCATCTTTGATTAACAATCATTGATCACTTACGTTTGCTAGAGCCTGAAGTGCCCTAGTTACCCTAGAAGATTTGCCAACTAGTTAAAATTTAAAGAAACATTTTCCCAGAGGTTTAAAATAACAGACCTTTTAAATTATTTCTGCTGTGAGGGACCAACAAGTTTGAAGAATAACATCTGAGTAATTAACACAGAAAATCAGGTCAGTCCCAATGGGTTTCTGTCAGTAGCTAAAACTTAAATCATGCTGGTTGTAATTATGCAATGTTAGAATAGTTTGCCCGATTCAGGAAAAACCTCACAACCACTGGTTGTTTGTCCAAACATCTGGATGCCTGGATTTTATGCAACTGGGTATTTTGTTACTACTGGGTTTCTTTTTCTGTAGAAACGAGTAATGATTCGTACTCCAACATCCTTCATGGATTTATTTGAAATATGCAGAATAGGTTTTGCCTTTCTCCAAAAAATATTATTGTAAAACCAAAGACCTTCCGCACATCTTTGGTGAAAAAGTTTGGGATGACTTTCTGTAAGTAGAGTGGATCTGAAAAAAATGGACCAAATCTATCGTAGCACCACAGCTGGCAGCCTAGTTCTTGACGTAAGGAGAAAATGTTATTATTCAGGATCAAGGTTCAGAACTTATTAATGTACCATTATTTGTATATTTATCAATCCCCTTTCCCCTCCATTATCTATTTAAATAAAATATCACACTTGAAAGTCACTTTAAAAAGATATCTGTTGGGGCTGGCCCAGTGACATAGTGGTTAAATTTGTATGCTATGCTCTGGCAGCCTGGGGTTCACAGATTCAGATCCTGGGGTGGACCTATGCACTGTATATCAAGCCATGCTATGGCAGGCATCCCACACATAAAGTAGCCGAAGATGGACATGGATGTTAACCCAGGGCCAATCTTCCTCAGCCAAAAGAGGAGGATTGGCAACAGATGTTAGCTCAGGGTTAATCTTCCTCACCTAGATGAAAAAAGATATTTGTCGAAATTAAGACATGCCTATAATAGCAGAGAGAGATGGATGAAGGAATGGGTGTATGTCAGTAAAAACATCCTAAAATTCCTGCATTCTTGGTGTTCTTCTTCTTTTTGACTGGTTGTGTGGTAATATCTCCACCTCCTCCAACCTGACTTATCTCACACCATTTTGTTTAGGCCTGGACATAGACTTTGCATCCTCACCGCAGCAGACATGACGCAATGTCAGTGACCTTAGAGTTTCAGGGTTTATCAAAATGTCATCCCAAAGACACCTGTATGAGGATAATCTGGGTGATTGTTGAATATTGCAACAAATTTTACCTCACCTCACACCTACTGAATAAACATTCCTAGGAGTGGAGTTTCAAAATCTACATGTTTAGCTTTCAAGATTATTCTATGCAAACTGCTGTGAGAGAGTGAAGTGCCCGTTGTTTAGGCCAATAGTCTTTTTTCAGGAGACTGACCTTAACCTATAGCCAGAGCATTAGGAATTCGTCCAAAGCCTCCCAGCTCCTTACCGTCCTGTCCAAGATGGTAGAGGGGTCAGGAGTGTGGCAAGAAACAACCCCAACTCTCTGAGAGTATACAATAGCACACTGGTAAGAAAATGAAAAAACAAGGCAAGACTAGGAGAAAATATTTACAAATCATATATCTGATGAAGGACTGACATCCAGAAATATCTAATGAAGTTTCACATTCCAGTAACAAAAATAAAAGAATTCAATTTAAAAATGAACAAAAGATTTGATCATATACTTCACTATAGATGAGACGTGGCTAGCACATGAATAGATATGTTCAACATCATTAGTCATTAGGGAAATACAAACTAAATCCACAATGAGATGTCACTACAAGCCCGTAAGAATGTCTACATTTTTTTTTTTTAAACTGACACTACTGCCAAGGATGTGAAGCAATCTAAAATCTTATAAATTACTAGTGGGAATGTAAAATGGTACTGCCACTGTAGAAAACTGGCAGTTTCTTATAAGTTGACATGCACTTAGCACACAACTCAGTGTTCCCACTCCTAGGCTTTACTCATGCAATGAACTGAGTGTTTGTGTCCTCTCAAAATTCATCTGTTGAAATTCTAACTCCTAGTGTGATGGTGTTAGGACAGGTGGGGCATTTGGGAAAAGATTAGGTCAGGAGAATGAAACCCTCATGAATGGGATTAGCACCCTTATAAAAGGGCTGTCTTGCCTTCTTTTTTTTTTCATAGGGAATGCTTCACAAATTTCCACATCATCCTTCCATATGGCCATGCTAATCTTCTCTGTATCAGTCCAATTTTAGTATATATGTTGTCACAGTGAACACTCTCTCACCCTGTTTCTGCCATGGGAGGATACAATGAGAAGACAACCATCTGCAAGCAGGACGAAGCCCCTCACCAGAACGCAATCATGCTGGCCCTCTGATCTCGGTCTTCCAGCTTCCAGAACTGTGGGAGATAGATTTCTGTGTTTAAAAGCCACTCAGTCTATGATACTTTGTTATAGCATCCTGAACTGACTAAAACAACAGTGGAAATAGGAACATATATCTACACAAATGCCTGCACATGAGGGTTTATAGGAGGACTATTCATAATTGCCCCAAATCAGAAATAAGCCAAATGCCCTATTGTTACTGAAGCAAGTGGGCATGCCTCCTCATGAGTTAAATAAGACTCTACACAAGTGGAAGTTGTCTCACAAATAAAGTGAATTTGCAGCAAATAGGAAACCATGAGGAATCATTTCCACAGTCATGGCGTCCCCAAACAAAGGGAAGCAGAAACTTTTATTTCAGATGGAGAATGAATATTCAAAAGAGAAAAGTGTGTATTCACTTGCACAGGCTCACTTGGAAAACATTCTTCCACGTACACTGCAGGTTATGGTAATGAGGCCTAAGCTCTTGTTGCAGAGATCTTTGCATTAAAAATAAGGCAAAGCTAATGGGCATAGCTCTTATGGTGAGGCTTGGTCTGTTTCAGGATGGTTGGAGGTTGCATCTCCTTAACATAACAAAAAGGAGAAAAACAACTTGGAAAAACAGTTAAATGCTTCCAAACCCACCCTTGAGTTTAATGAGTCACTTAATTGGTGACAAATCTCCCTCTAGTTTTATCCTCCTCCTCACTCTTGAGGGGCACAGGTCAAAGAACCAACTTCTGTAACTGTTTCCTGTTGATTATGGGTGTTGTGCATAGGGACCAGTTAAGGAACAGAACTTCCAGTAAATCTCAAATAGGTTTGTGTGCCCCCAGAGTCATAGCCCTGAGTTGTTTGTAACAACCATCTGTAATTTTAATGGGATCATTATGTTTTTTTTCAGGAAGATTGGCCCTGAACTAACATCTATTGCCAATCTTCCCCTTTTTCTTTTTTTCTCCCCAAAGCCCAAGTACACAGTTGTATATCATAGTTGAAGGTCCTTCTGGTTCTTTTATGTGGGACTCTGCCTCAGCATGGCTTGATGAGTGGTGAGTAGGTCCATGCGCAGGGTCTGAACTGGTGAACCCTGGGCTGCTGATGTGGAATGCGCAAACTTAATCACTAAGCCACGGGGCTGGCCCCAACCATCTGTAATTTTATAGCCTCAATGTGTTTAGGATCTGGGCATACTTGCCTTTCCCGGTCTCTGGATTCCACCAGCTCTTTATAGTCTAGATACTGGGTTGCCTGTTTCTCTGATGGACCTAGGCCTGCTGCCTAGGAACATGCAACCTCCTTGGAAGCATACTATGCCTAAATGGTATGCGGTTGGTTGGGATTCAGGGCAGAGCCTGGGATGGATAGCCATCATTACTTATCTGCATGGTGTCCTGGAAACAAGAGTTTCAAATCAGAGAGCAGTTTGCAGGAAAACTCGGAGTCATCAGTTGTCTATGAAGATCTCTCTTGATGTTCAGGAGTGGGCAGCTTTTTCACCTATGTGTGGTGGATCCAAAGAGTGACTCCTTATAATTTAAGGGGAGAATGTGTGGTTAGTAACACCAAGTGAGGCCCTACCCAAACAGGATTTAGCTGTTCTTGGGATGAACTGCTTTTCCAAGTTTTAAGATAGACTCAGCCTCCCAGTTCACACGGGTGGAGTATGACCTCCATAAGCAAGGGAAGACAGAAGTTTAGTGCATCTACCACCTATTTCAGATTGTGTGTTTGATTGCCATGGAAACCTCTGGGTCTGGGTTTGACAGTGATTCTGACTCTTTAGGGGCTGGCCTGCCATAGGTTATTTCAAAGGGGCTAAGCTTCACTTTGCCTTTTGTCTCATGTACTCAGTCTACATGTAGAGGGCAGTCTACATGTGGCATGTAGACTACATTTAATTTTTCAAACTCTGGCTAGTTCAGAGGTTATTTTTGATATAAAGGCTGGCCAATTGTCACTCTGAATTGATCCAGGCAACCCAAAACAAGGAATTATTTTAACAACACTTTTTTTTACTTCTTTAGCCCTTTCTGACCTAGAAAGAAAGGCTTCAATCCATCCAGTAAGTGTGTCCACAAACACCAAAAGGTATTTGTACCCTTTGGGGGCCATGGGCATACCAGTAAAATTAACTTGCTAGTCTTCCACCAGGAAAGTTCTCCAAATTTGAGTTGCTTTGGCCAGGGGAAGTAGAGGAGGTCTGGTTTGTACATTATTCTTATGGCAATAAACACTTCGTCCAGTTATTTTTTGAATAGGTTCTTTTATACCTGGGGTGCTTATGGCCTTCGTCAGCCATAGGTATAAAGTCTCTTTTCCATAATGGGTAGAATCACGAGCACTCTTAAGGAGCCCCCAAGCTATTGGTTTGGGGACCCATATCTCCCCTCATGAGTTTATCAACCAGCCCTTACCTATTGGGGCCCACTGATAACCCTGTGTTGTGCCTTCCCTTACTTCATCAGGAGAATACGCTGGTGTAGACTCATAGAAGGGTAGAGTGGGAATTACTGGCAATTAGAGAAGATCTCCTGATATAGTGGCTCTTTTAGCAGCTGCATCTGCTATTTCCTTTTATGGCCTCTGATTCCCCACTTTGATGGCCTTTACAATGGATGACAGCTACTTCCTTGGGGCCCTGTACTGCTTCCAGCAGTTTAAGGATCTCCGGGCCATGTTTAATTTCTTTACTGTTGTTATTAAGGAGTCCTCTTTCTTTCCAAATGGCTCCATGAGCATGAATTACAGAGAAAGCATATTTTAAATCTGTGTATATTGTTATTATCTTTTCTTTTCCCTGTTCCAAAGCTCTGGTTAATGCAGTTATTTCTGCCTTTTGGGCCGAGGTGCCTGGTGTCAGCCCCTTGGCCTCGGTGGTTGCCAGCAGAGACACTACTGCATAACCTGCTCTTCTTTGTCCATTATTCATGAAGTTGTTCCCATCTACAAACCATACTTCCTCTGCATTAGGCAATGGTTCACTCTGGAGATCTCTGCGGCTAGAGTAAACCTGATCAATCACTTTTGGACAAGTATGGGTAATATGTAGATTGGAATCAGGGAGAAGGGTAGCTGGGTTTAAGGTATGACATGGCTTTAAGTAACTCTGAGGCGAATCTAACAGCATAGCTTGATAGTGTAGTATTCTATTCTAGGATAGCCATAGAGGTCCTCCAGGCTCTAGTAGACTAGGGACTTGACGGGGGGTCCACACAGTCATATGTTGACCCATTTTTCTGCTTTCTTGATTAAGAGGCAGGTGTCAGCTACTGCGCTCAACCCTGGGGGCTATCATTTCACCATGGTGTCTAGCTGTTTTGATAAACAGGCTACCACTCTTTTTAGGGATCCCAACCTTTGGGTTAGTACTCCCATAGCTATTCTCTGTCTTTCATGAACCCCAAATACCTTAGAGTCTCTTTAGATATTGGTGTCTTCCCTTTAGACACTTTATGTTCCTTACTGGCTAAGAAGTTTAACATATGTAACTTAATTCTGACTCTGTCTACCTAGAGACAGCATCAGATCCCACAGATTAAGGATTCAGTCCTACAGGATTATGCTTTGCTTCCCACTATAGATGCCAATTGCAAGTCCACATTGTCACCTGTTCTTCTGACCAAGCAACCACAGATGAGAGGTTCCCACAATCCCCTCCTTGAGTTTGATTAATTTGGTAAAGTGGCTCACAAAACTCAGGAAAACATTTTACTTAATAGCCAGATGGAAGAGATACATAGAGCAAAATATGCAGGAAAGGGATGAGGAGCTCCCAGACCCTCTCTCAGCACACCACTCCCCCTGGATCTCCATGTGTTCACCAACATGGAAGCCCTCCAAACCCCATCTTTTTGGGCTTTGATGGGAACTTCATTACACAGGCATAGTTGATTAGATCATTGACTTTTGGTAATTGAACTTAATCTTCAGCTCCTCTGCCACCCTGGAGGTGTGGGGAGGGGGCTAGGGCTTAAAATTCCAACCCCAAAATCACACTATTAGTTTCCCTGACAACCAGCAGCCTCCCTTAGGGGCTTTCCAAAGGTAGGAGTAAAGTAATTATCATAAGAAAGGATGCCCCTATGACTCTTATATGGGAAATTACAAGTTTTAGGAGCTTTGTGTCAGAAACAAAATCAAGATATTTACTATTACAAATCCAGGACTCATAGCATTAACAGCATTAAGGTCTTGAACAAATCTCTATTCGCCTGTTCCTAGCCTTTCACAAATCTATATTCTCCTGTGCTAAAAGCCCATTGATTACAGGAAAGAGTCTTCTTTATGGCTTCTGGCTTCAAGAGGTATTGTTTTACTTGGAGCCAGTGATCTACCTGCTTCAATTTCACCTTACTGGTATGGCACCAGCTGCTCTCCCCACGTTCCTTGTGCTCATAATTCCAAATTACCTCAGCTTAAAACATTTATGGGGATCTCTTCCTTCTCAGGTGCTGATGTATCCTATAATAGGGCCATAAGATCAAATCCTGGACTTTTGGTGACTTAGGTCTCTATTTTATCTTGTTCTAGCTTATGGAGGCCCCTAACTTTGGATAGCATGTCCGTCCTTAGAGGGGGTACAGGGCATTCTGATACAAACAGAAATGAATATTCTAGCATATTTTTATCCTATTTCATAAGTCAAGGGCTCCAAAGAACTTTTGGTCCCTCTTTTTCCTGATACTTCATTTATGTCACACACTCTGTCACCAACTAGAGCCCCAAGGAACTCAAGGGTGGGTTTGGAAGCATATAATGTTTATCCAAGTTGTTTTTTTATCTTAAGGAGACACAACTAGCAGCCGCCTTGAGGCTGGCCAAGCCTCCCTACAAGAGCTACACACATGACTTTGCCTTATGTTAACGTGAAGATCTCTTTAAGAGGAGATTAAGCCTCATTATCATAATCTGCATTGTACCCACCGCTCCCTTTTGAATATTCATACCACATCCATATTAAAAGTTCCTGCTTCCCTTTGTTGGAGGATGCCAAGACTTTGGAAATGATTCCTTGTGGCCTCGTATTTGCTGCAAATACATTTTACTTTGTGAGACAACTTCCACTGAAGTAAAGTCTTATTTAACTCACCAGGAGGGGAGCCCACTTGGTTCAGTATTATTTCCTTTAGGAAAGTTTCCATTTTGGGCATTCAACACCAAGAATAGGGCTCCAGGATTGAGCAAGAATTTTTAACATGTTCTCCTCCTACTGCCAAGGTCACCCAGGGCTCCTAGAGCCAACTGAGAGCCCCACGGCCCCATCACATGTCATCTGTAGTCAAAGAAAGTTGCCATGGCTCTCTGTCTTGTTCAGTCCCTCCCCTCTATGGGGAGAGATTGGACAGTCCTGCCACCAATGCCCTTTCTGTTTGCAGTAGGCTCACTGATTAGCCCCTAAATTTGTTGGTGGCTTTTTGGTTGCCAGGGCCACTCATCCATGGCATCTTCCTTCTCTCACTTGGGTTACTTTGTGTAGACTGGAGGGCCACAGATAACAGGGTGGCTTGCCTTTCATCTTCTTGTCTTTCTTTTCACCTTCAGGTTCATCCCTGTTATTGAACACCGTAGATGCAGACTCTACTACTTGTGCAGGGTAAGTATCAGGATGTATAGCCAACTTTTGGAGTTTCTATAGATGTCTGGAGCACTTTGTGATATGCAATAGGTATTAAGAACTCTTGTACTTCCCTGTGCCTCAGGGTCCCAATTTGTATATCGCCTGAGGCAGTCCCACAGCCTCTGCAAAAAGGCTGGGGTTTTCCTTAGGGCCTTGTTGGGCTTCCCTTAATTTAGACTAGTTAATGGGTTGCTGGCTTATTTTCATGGCTTTCATAGCAGACTCTGAAAATATCCTAGCTTTACTTGATCATCAGAATCATTGGGATTCCACCCAGTGTCCATCCCTGGCACAGCCTGTTCACTAGGCCTGTGGTGTCTGATCTTGGTTCATATTCATTATCTGCTTATTCTCCAGATTTCAACAGAACAGATGGCTTTTCCTCAGTTGTGAGGAGTGTAGCTAACAGGCTTTGAATATCTGCAAGTTTCTCTTTATCAGGTTTATGAATTCTTCTGGGTCAGCCCTCAATCTTTTAGTGTGTACCTTCCAATTATACAGATCAGAGGGGGACAAGGGGACGTGCACATTAATAAATATCTCCTCACCATCCAGCACCTATCTTAGGCAATATGTCCTAGGATCTGTAATTGGTTTCTAAGCCAGTGGTACTATCTCAAAGAGGACAGTGAAGGGTCTTTGGTTGTTGGAGAGTCCTATTCTCTGTAGAGGGCTTGCTGGTGGGGATAGTAGCCCTGTTACAGTCTCCAGAGGCTCTTGGGGTTCACCAGCTGATCTGAAACTGCAGTATCTGAGCGAGGTGGACTCTGAGGTGGCCTTCCCTTAGTTCTATGGCTCCTGATTTGGAGGAGCATGTCTTCCTCATCAGAAAGATCTTGTAGACATAGTGCCATGAAGCACTGGACATAAGGAATTTCTTCCTAATCAACATATAAGGTCCTCTTTTCCAGGCATTTTTTCCTATCTTCCAGTGAATATTGCAGCCAGGCTGTGTTACATAAAAAGATCATCTGCTCTTGGGTTAATAGGGAATACCCAATGACCTTCCAATTCTAGAGGATGCAGCCCAATGTGCTCCTCCAGGATGGAAGTTGCTCCTCGCATATCCCAGTGCCTTCTTTTATGGCTGTGTCCAGCCTCCTGGGAGCAACTTGTAACAGCGGTGACACAGATGCCACAAATTTGTGCCCAGAGGTTTAGCACCTTAATAGCCTGAAACTAGACCCAGGCCATATAACTAAATCTTTACACGGTAAATGAAATGGGCAGATGCTAGGTTTTACCCAGTGACCACCGATAGAGAGGGCAAGGAAAAAAGAAGACCTAGGAGTCTGGAAAACACAGCCTGTGGAAAATGTCAAGTATTCTTGTCAAAAACGCTAATGTTGAGCATTCTTGTCAAAAATGCTAATGTTGAGCATCCCTGACAAAAATCCTACGTGGAACATCATTGACAAAAACTCACAAACAAATGAAAAACAAGCTCAGCAACTCCAGAGGGGTTTAACCCCGTCTAAGGCAACCCCTCCTCTGATGGCAGACACAACACAAAGACGGACTCAGTGACTGCAGGCAGCCTCAAACCTCCACCTTTTCATTCCAGACGAGATTCAATCTCCAGAGGGTGTTTGACCCATAGAAAGACTCAGTGTACTCCAGATGGGATTCAATCTACAGAGGGCATTTGTCTCCTGACTAGTCACCAGAGATTGCTCCCATTTCACCAGAACCAAGCTCTGGCCCATCTGGAGTGGCTAGGTCATGGAATCCTTCCAAACAGATGGGATTCACCTTCCTCTGAACCAAGCTACTTCTAGGTGAGGACTCAAACCCTGAAGCCAGGCCACAACAGAGAGGCTTTGTGAGACAAGAAAATAACTCTTATGGTCATGCTGTGGGCTTGGTGCCACTCACCTCCATTGAGAGATCCTCTGAGCAAAGCACTCAGCGTGGCTGTTGGATCTCCTGACATAGGAGCGACATCAAGCCAGTGGCACAGACACCATGAAGGGGTATGTCCCCACCGCGTCACCAATTCTGTGACCGAACCACGTGGGCTCACCTCCTGGTGAGTTAAATAAGACTCTACACCAGTGGAAGTTGTCCCACAAAGTAAAGTGTATTTGCAACAAATAGGAGGCCATGAGGAATCATTTCCAAAGTCATGGCATCCCTGAACAAAGGGAAGCAGGGAGTTTTATTTTGGTTGGGGAATGAATATTCAAAAGGGAGAGGTGAGTATCTGTTTGTACAGGCTCAGTTGGAAAACATGCTTCCACATACTCTTAGGCCTTCCAATGAGGCCTAGGCTCCTCTGCAGAGATCTTAGCATTAAAAATAAGTCAAAGGTCATGGACACAGCTCTTGTGGTGAGGCTTGGTCACTTTCAGGATGGTTGGTAGTTGCATCAGTTTAACATAACAAAAGGAAAAAAAAAGCTTGGAAAAGCAGTTAAATACTTGCAAACCCACCATTGAGTTTCTCAGGGCACCTAGTCGGTGACACTATGAGCAGGTAAACATCTAAACACCCTGTGGTATGTCCATGCAGTGGAATACTGCTCTGCCATAAAAATGATCCAACACATCAAACACCTGTACATGCAACAACATGAATGAACCTCATATGCATTATAGAGAGTGGAAACAGTGTGAGACAAAAGGCTATGTATTGTATGATTCTGTATATATGACATTCCAAAAAAGGCCAAACTATAAAAACACAAAATAAATCAGCAGTTGCCAAGAACTGCAGATTGGTGGGAGGGGATTGACTTCAAAGGAGCAATGGGAAACTGTGAGGTAATACAAACACCCGATATCTTGATTGTGGTGGTAGTTACATGAGTCTCAAAACTCATAGAACTGAATACATAAAAAGGCTGAATTATACTATAGGTAAATTATACCTCATTATCAACAATAAAAACAGTGTACAATAAAGTCTGTGGGCCCACAAAGGCAGTTGCAGTAATATATTCACCATTCTCCAAATCAAGCATTAGTTGCGCTATTATTATTTTTTAAGATTTTTTGTTTATTGCAGTAACATTGGTTTATAACATTGTATAAATTTCAGGTGTACATCATTATACTTCTATTTCTGCACAGATTACATCATGCTCACCACCCAAATACTAATTATAGCCCATCACCACACACATGTGCCAGATTATACCTTTCACCCTCCTCCCTCCCCCCTTCCCCTCTGGTAACCACCAATCCAATCTCTGTCTCTATGTGTTTGTTTATTGTTGTTATTATCTACTACTTAATAAGTGAGATCATATAGTATTTGACCTTCTCCCTCCGACTTATTTCATTTTGCAGAATACCATCAATGTCCTTCCATGTTGTCAAAAATGGCTGGATTTCATCGTTTCTTATGGCTGAGTAGTATTCCATTGTGTATATATACCACATCTTCTTTATCCATTCATCCCTTGATGGGCACTTAGGTTGCTGCCAAGTCTTGGCTATTATGAATAATTACTGCAATGAACTCAGGGGTGCATGTATCTTTATGCTTTGGTGTTTTCAAGTTCTTTGGATAAATACCCAGCTGTGGAATAGCTGGATCATATGGTAGTTCTATCCTTTGAGGAATCCCTGTACTGTTTTCCATAGTGGCTGCACCAGCTTGCACTCACACCAGCAGTGTATGAGAGTTCCGTTCTCTCCACATCCTCTCCAACACATGTTGTTTCCTGTCTTGTTAATTACAGCCATTCTGACGGGCGTGAGGGGATATCTCATTGTAGTTTGATTTGCATTTCCCTAATAGTTAATGATTTTGAACATCTTTTCATGTGTTTCTTGCCCATCTGTATATCTTCTTTGGAGAAATGTCTGTTCAGATCTTTTGCCCATTTTTTAATTGGGTTGTTGGTTTTTTTGTTGTTGAGATGCATGAGTTCTTTATATATTTTGGAGATTAACCCCTTATGAGATGTATGGTTTGCAAATATCTTCTCCCAATTGTTAGGTTGTCTTTTTGTTTTGTTGATGGTTTCCTTTGCTGTGCAGAAGCTTTTTAGTTTGATGTAGTCCCATTTGTTTATTTTTTCTATTGTTTCTCTTGCCCAGTCAGACATGGTGCTTGAAAATATGTTGCTAAGACCAATGTCAAAGAGCGTACCTCCTGTTTTCTTCTAGAAGTTTCATAGTTTCAGGTCTTACATTCAAGTCTTTAATCCATTTTGAGTTAATTTTTGTGTATGGGGTAAGGTAAGGGTCTACTTTCATTTTTTTGCATGTGGAGATCCAGTTTTCCCAACACCATTTGTTGAAGAGACTTTCTTTTCTCCATTGTATGTTCTTGATTCCTTTGTCAAAGATTAGCTGTCCATTGATGTGTGGGTTTATTTCTGGGCTTTCAATTTTATTCCATTGATCTGTGTGTCTGTTTTTGTGCCAGTACCATGCTGTTTCGGTTACTATAGCTTTGTAGTATATTTTGAAATCAGGGAGTGTGATACCTCCAGACTGGTTCTTTTTTCTCAGGATTCCTTTAGCTATTTGGGGTCTTTTGTTGTTCCTTATAAATTTTAGGCTTTTTTGTTCTATTTCTGTGAAAAGTGTTGTTGGAACTTTGATATGGATTGCATTGAATCTATAGAGGGCTTTACGAAGTATGGACATCTTGACTATGTTAATTCTTCCAATCCAAGAGCACGGAATGTCTTTCCATTTCCTTGTGTCTTCTCCAATTTCTTTCAGCAATGTTTTATAGTTTTCAGTGTACAGATATTTCACCTCTTTGGTTAAGTTTATTCCTAGGTATTTTATTCTTTTTGTTGCAATTGTAAATGGGATAGTATTCTTAATTTCTCTTTCTGCTACTTCGTTGTTAGTGTATAGAAGTGCAACTGATTTTTGAATGTTGATTTTGTATCCTGCAACTTTACCGTGTTCGTTTACTACTTCTAAAAGTTTTCTAGTGGATTCTTTAGGGTTTTCTATATATAAAATCATGTCATCTGCAAATAGTGACAATTTCACTTCTTCCTTTCCACTTTGGATCCTTTTTATTTCTTTTTCTTGCCTGATTGCTCTGGCTAGGCCTTCCAGTACTATCTTAAATAGGAGTGGTAACAGTGGGCATCCTTGTCTGCTTCCTGTTCTTAGAGGGATAGGTTTCAGTTTTTCACCATTGAGGATGATATTAGCTGTGGGTTTGTCATATACGGCTTTTATTATGTTGAGATACTTTCCTTCTATCCCCATTTTATTCAGAATTTTTATCATAAATGGATACTGTATCTTGTCAAATGCTTTCTCTGCATCTATTGAGAGGATCATGTGATTTTAATTCTTCATTTTATTAATGTGGTGTATTACATTGATTGATTTGGGAATATTGCACCATCCCTGCATCCCTGGAATAAATCCCACTTGATCATGGTGTATAATCTTTTTAATGTATTGTTGTATGCGATTTGCTAGTATTTTCTTGAGGATTTTTGCATCGATGTTCATCAGTGATATTGGCCTGTAATTTTCTTTTTCTGTGTTGTCCTTGTCTAGTTTTGGTATCAGGGTAATGTCCGCTTCATAGAATGAGTTAGGGAGCTTCCCCCCCTCCTCAATTTTTTGGAAGAGTTTGAGAAGGATAGGTATTAGGTCTTCTTTGAATGTTTGGTAGAATTCACCAGGGAAGCCGTCTGGTCCTGGACTTTATTTTGGGGGAGGTTTTTGATTACTATTTCAATCTCCTTACTGGTGATTGGTCTATTCAAATTCTCTACTTCTTCTTGATCCAGTTTTGGAAGATTGTATGATTCTAAGAATGTATCCATTTCTTCCAGATTGTCAAATTTGTTGGCATATAGCTTTGCATAGTATTCTTTTATAATCTTTTGTATTTCTGAGGTGTCTGTTGTAATTTCTCCTCTTTCATTGGTGGTTTTACTTATTTGAGCCTTCTCTCTTTTTTTCTTGGTGAGTCTAGCTAAAGATTTGTCAGTTTTGTTTATCTTTTCAAAGAACCAGCTCTTGGTTTTATTAATTTTTTCTAATGTTTTTTTAGTCTCTATTTCATTTATTTCTGCTCTGATTTTTATTATTTCCCTTCTTCTACTGATTTGGTGCTTTGTTTGTTCTTCTTTTTTCCAGTTCCTTTCGGTGCCTTGTTAGATTGTTTATTTGAGATTTTTCTTGTTTGTTGAGATAGGCCTGTATTGCTATAAACTTCCCTCTTAGAACCGCTTTTGCTGTATCCCATAAATTCTGGCATGTCGTATTTTCATTTTCATTTGTCTCCAGGTATTTTTTGATTTCTTCTTTGATTTCTTTGTGCACCCAGTCATTGTTCAGTAGCATTTTGTTTAATCTCCACGTATTTGTGACTTTTCTGATTTTCTTCCTATAGTTGATTTCTAGTTTCATACCATTGTGGTCAGAAAAGATGCTTGGTATTATTTCAATCTTCTTAAATTTATGGAGACTTGTTTTGTGGCCTAATTTGTGATCAGTCCTGGAGAATGTTCCATGTGAATTTGAAAAGAATGTGTATTCTTAGGTTTTTGGATGGAATGCTCTGTATATGTCTACTAGGTCCATCTGTTCTAGTGTGTCATTTAAGGCCAATGTTTCCTTATTGATATTCTGTTTGGACAATCTATCCACTGGTGTAAGTGGAGTGTTAAAGTCCCCCACTATTATTGTGTTACTGTCTATTTCTGTTTTTATGTCTGTTAATAATTGCTTTATATATTTAGGTGCACCTACATTGGGTGCGTTGGTATTTACAAGTGTTATATCCTCCAGTTGGATTGTTCCCTTGATCATTATGTAATGCCCTTCTTTGTCTCTTTTTACTGTTTTTGTTGTAAAGTATATTTTGTCTGATATGAGTATTGCTACCCCAGCTTTCTTTTCATTGCCATTTGCATAGATTATCATTTTTCATCCCTCACTTTCAGTTTGTGAGTGTCTTTAGGTCTGAAGTGTGTCTCTTGTATGCAGCATATATATGGGTCTTGTTGTTTTATCCAATCAGCCACCTTATGCCTTTCAATTGGAGCATTTAGTCCATTGACATTTAAAGTAGTTATTGATAAGTATGTACTTACTGCCATTTTTTAACTTTTTTTTTCTTCTTAGTGTCTTAGTAGTCCTTCTCTGTTCCTTTCTCCTTCTATGCAGAATGGATGGTCACTTTAGTTTGACCTCTGTCTGAAAGCTCTACTCTTTAACTCCCCTCCTCCCTCCTTTTATGTTTTTGATATCATATCTAACCTCTTTTTTGTGCATTTGTATCCATTACCCTCTTATCATGGAAATACATAATTTTTCCTCTTTGTGGTTTTCTCTTTTCCCCTTAAATCAGTCCCTTTAACATTTCTTGTAGCACTGGTTTCTTGGTGACAAATTCCTTTAATTTTTGCTTGTCTGGGAAATTTTTGATCTTTCCTTCCATTTTGAATGATAACCTAGCTGAGTAGAGTATTCTTGGCTGTAAGTTTTTTCCTTTTAGCACTTTAAATATATCATGCCACTCTCTTCTAGCCTGTAAGGTTTCTGCTGAGAAATCAGCTGATAGCGTTATGGGGTTTCCTTTGTATGTAACTTGTCTTTCTCTTGCAGCTTTTAGGATTCTCTCTTTATCTTTAATTCTGGACATTTTGATTATGATGTGTTTTGCTGTGGGCCTCTTTGGGTTTATCTTGTTTGGGGCTCTCTGTGCTTCCTGTACCTGGATGTCTGTTTCTTTCCTTAGGTTAGGGAAATTTTCATTTATTATTTCTTGAAAGAGTTTCTCTGCCCCTTTGTCTCTTTCCTCTCCTTCCAGGACACCTATAACATGGATGTCACTGTGCTTGATGTTGTCCCAGAGGTCCCTTAGACTGTCCTCACTCTTTTTAATTCTTTTCTCTTTTACCTGTTCACCTTGGGTAATTTCTTCTATTCTTTCTTCCAGCTTGCAGATCCATTCTTCTGTATCCTCTACTCTGCTTTTGAGTTCCTCTAGTGAATTTTTCATTTCCAGTATTGTATTCTTCATTTCTGATTGGTTCTTTTTTATATCTTCCATTTCTTTGTTGACATTCTCACTGAGTTCATCTATTCTTCTCCCCAGATCAGTGAGCTTCCTTAATACTCTTTGTTTGAACTCTCTGTCAGGTAGGTTGCTCATTTCTGTTTCACTTAGTTCCTTTTCTGGTGTTTTGTCCTGTTCCCTTACTTTGTATGTATTCTTTTGCCTCCTCATTTTGCCTCTTTCCCTGTGCTTGAGTCTATGTATTAGGTAGGTCAGCTACATCTCCTGCTCTTGGATAGGTGACCTTATATAAGTGATGCCTTAGGAAGCCTGCAGTGTGCCTCCCTCCATTCTCAATGTTCCAGGGGTGACCCCTATGTGGGCTACATATGTCCTTCTGTTGTGGCCTGTTTGCTCTCCCTGTAGGCACCCAGGGAGGCCAAGTTATGCTCCTGGCCAGCTATTGTAATGCTCAGCTGCCTGTAGTTGTTGTGGGCTCTTGAGTCTCTTTATTGGGTGTGGGGAGCCCCAGCATCATTGGCTGCAAGTTCCAATACCACATTTGTGTTGCAGTATTTCTTTTAAGTGAGTAGGCCCCCAGCGTGGCAGGTTGTTAGGCTCAGGGCCTTAAAATTGCTGTAAACCTCCAGGCTTTAGGTCTCTGGTCAGCTCTCTCAGGATTTCAGCTTGGTGGGGCTGGCCTCAGGCATGGGAGCACCCAATGGTTTCAGGCTTTGGAAGGTGGGGCAAACCCCCTATGTGGGTCTTTGAGAAGCACAAGTCTTCTGCAGCTGACAAGTCCTGCTGACCACAGGTCCACACACACAGTCAACACAGTCCTGCCCCGTGTGTGCATCCCTACCTTCTGAAGTGGACCCAGTCTCTCCACGGCGGGTGCCCCACACACTCCACCACCACCCCACACTCTCCACCCTCTCCTTGTGCACGCCATGCCCCTCTGAAGTGGGCTCAGTTGCCAGGCTGCAGAGAATCCAGTCACCAATCTATGCAGACCCACAAATTGCCTGAGAGCTTGTTGTTGAGTGGGGCCAGTCCCTAGGGTGGGCTGCCTGCCCTGGCTGAGCTGGATTAAATCGGTGCTTTAGTGGGTGGAGCAGACCCTGGGCTAGCAGGCCTCAGGGAGAACTCCAATGGTGTCTGTGTCAGCATGCCCACACCAGGCCACAACAAATGCTGCCACCAATGTCCCAGTCCCTGGAGAGGTCTCACCTCTCACTAAGATGCACTCAGGGACTATCAAGTGAGTCTCTTTTCACCAAAGCACTGTGCACTTTTCTTTCTGGTGATTTTAGGTTGCTTTCTGAAATGGGTGAGTTTGTGCATGGGCCCTTTAAGAGCCGGTTTTATGTCTTTGTGAACCAGCTTTTCTGGGAGCACTCCCCAATGTTTTAGCAGAAGGCAAAGTCAGATATTATGCCACTCGTCTAGATTGTGCTGGTCCACAAAGTGTCCACAGTGGGGGCGCTCCCAGCTCAGGGCCCTGCTCCTCCAGGAAGGGCTGTAGTTGTGCTATTATTAAATAATAATCTCATTAAAATAAGAAGGAAGTGTTTCCATAAAACACATACTGGAGAAAGAACTCAATCCCCAGCTGCTCTGGAGGCTTCTAATATTCACAATGTGAGCTTCCAGTGGCAGAAGCAGTGACTTCTCTACTAAGTGAGGTCTCTGCCAAATCCCATGGCCGCTGTGTCCTAAGCAGCCCCATGTGCCCTTTAGAATAAGAGAGAAATGAGCTGTAAATCATGACAGACGCAACAAGGTGTACATTAAAACAACTCATATGGCAGTTGAGCTTCAAGAAAGCAACATAAAAAATATTGGGCCACTTCCCATTGCATTAATTACCAACCCCCTGAGAGAGCTAAATTTTCTTCAGAAAACAGTTTCAGGACAAATTCACTCAACAGTCTGAAAAGCAGTAAACATAAATTAACAGGCGATTTATATTTGTCCAGAAAATAACTATCTGCACAGCAAGAGAGGAATGGAAAAATAAACATTTAACAACAAGAAAAGTGAGAAAAGAAAAAAATAAGATTTCAATAATCCCACTGTTTTAATTCCCTGGTGACAAATATACAACTTGAGTGATTGATATTTCTTATTTGCTGACTGAATCTGACTATTTTGTGCCTCACAGACGTGGCCAACTTTTTCCCATGGATGGAAGCAAGAGGCAAAGAACAGTATGAGGATTTTAGGGAACTCAAGTAAATTATGAGACACAAACGGAGTAGTTTAAATCTCAGAAGTGGCATCTCAGATTCTGTAAGAAAGAACCAAGGAATAGATAATTGCACCAAGCTGCCGTTTGGTGAATCAAAAGACAGACCTCATGCATAAAGATCAAAGTTTTAAATGACAAAAAGAATAAGATTTTAGTTAATTTGCAAAAATTAAACACTGTGCTCCATTAGAAAAATTGTATGAAACAGCTTATTTGGGTGAAAGGATTTTGACTTGCAATAAGTAATGGCTGTTGTAAAATACACCTTGTAGGAAGAAGACAAGCTTGGACATTTCTTTCCTTTCCTTTGGCATCCCAGGCTTAACTCTACAGTGTCGTGACAACACTACAGGGTCTTGAAATAATTTCCCCTTCTCTTGTCACTTGTGGAAAGCTGTTTAGGATTTCTAGAATTCAGTGGCACTCAAGTGGGGAGCAGCTGTTATGCAGGAATTTGCTTCCAAAGGGAGCTGGCAGCTGGGAAAGCAGGCCAGTCCCTTTTGCTTCCATGCCTCAGCAGAGCTGTGCATTTGGCAGAGGAATAAGACTTCTTCCAATACTCAGAATGGACACCACAGAGGGATACCATTGCCCTTCTACACATTCCACATACTTCTCCCTGTTGTCATTTCAACCAGGGCTTCATTACAGAGCAAATTTTCCTCTTAAAATATGTTCTTTTGTAGGGATCTTGTCTTTATTCTGTGCACTGTGTTCAATCCTAATGCCAGAGAACACCAGCTTTAAAGATGCAGTTTGGTGTGAATGAGTAAAAAATGATCTGAGAATGTGTGTATGTGGATGTATTCCTTTGATTCTCCATGCTTCATGACCATCCAACTCTCTCTACTGCTGATTCAATTAGCCATGCATGAGGCACTCTGTTTCTTGAAGACATTCTTACAATGGGTGGAATAGGGAAACTAAGCGCAGAAAGATGGTCGCTGCTTCATTTTTCTCTAACAATCTGTTTTCTTCCATCTAAATCAGGAATAGTGACACTAATTTCTATAAAGTTAAGCAGATACCTTCCCCATGGCCCAGCAATTTTATTCCTAGGTACAAAACCAAGAGAAATGATAGCACAGGGCTGTACAATACAACAATGCTTATAGCAGCTTTATTCACAACAGGTCCAAACTGGAAACAAGCCAAATGCTCATCAACAGAAGAAAAGATCTACAAATAGTGGCATATCCTTACAATGGAATAATATTCAGCACTTTTTTAAAAAGGAAAAAACTACTGATACACACAACCACATGGATAAATCTCAAAAACATGTGGAGAGAAAAAAGACAGGTGCAAGAGTGATACTGGCCCTGATATCAGTTCCCCTACATGAAACCCAGAATACATGGAATTAAAAGCAAAGGTGCTCATCTCTTTCTCTGCTTCTCTAAGTTACATTCATGTGTAACTATTGTTTTTTTTTTTTTTTTTGTATCCCTGAACTTCACAAGGCCAATAGAAGTTACTAATTGTTAATAGCCCAGGTGGCCTCAAGCTGGGCTCACAGTGATGTTTTTGCTAATTACCAGTTCTTGAGGTTTGTTACAGGGAAACTGATATCAAGAAGCTAAAGCTCCTCAGACCTCAACTCCTTGGCTTCCTGGCACCAGAATCCACCATCCACCAAAGAGACAGAGTGAGCTGAAGGACACCCACCTGCAATTCCCTTATCCACCTTCCTCCTACCTGCAAGCAGCCTCACAGGGCCAAGCGTAGGCCGGTGGGAAAGCATCCAGCAGCAAGGCAACAGCCTCCCACTCCCTACCAGCAGCCACATTCCTCACAACCTTTAAAACATCTTGCGTCCCAACTTTCGGGGAATGTGACAAATTTGAGAGCTCTTGTCTCCTTGCTGACATCACTCGAAGTAAATGCTCTTTCCTTGCCATAAGCCTGGCATTCTAGTTTATTTGGCCCCTCTTGTGTGGTGGGTAAAGAACCTGGGTATGTATCCAGTAACAAGAGTAAGTTCTGTATGATTCCATTTGTATGAAATTCACAAACAAGCAAACCTAGTTTATGGGGTAGAAGACAAAATTGTGGTTCCTTGGAGTGTGAGAAGCATAGGAGTTAATTAACTGAGAAACAGGAGTAAGGGAACTTTCCTTGATTGGGAAGATTCTATATCTTGATCTAGGCAATGATTATAAGGATGTATATATAGGTAAAAATTCAGCAAGCTGCACTTAGGATATGTGCATTTTACTATGTGTAACTTACACCCCAATTTAAAAACAAAGAATACTGATGGCATCCATGTCCAGTTGTTGCAGGACTGACATAATGCATGGGGATCCCTGCTTATGAGCATCAGACTTTGCTTTGAGCTTCTTGACCACTAGACAATAAAGAGAACTAATAACGCTGGTCATGGTCAGGATGAAAGAACCACACTTTAACCATTACTTGAGTACCTACTGTGTGCTTGACACTGTGCTGGGGGTCTTGGGAGGCTTGACAATAAATCAAACAGGATTTCTGTTCCCCAAGCTCACAGTCTAGTATAGGACGTACTACATGGACACTGGTGACAAGAATTCAAAGTAGAAAGTCATAGGTGGCCCCAGACAGGTTAGAACCAAGCACTGGGATTGTCAGATGATTTGCCCAATGTTTACTGGAAATTGTTGGCTGAGAGAGGCAGAAGGAAGGTAGGTGCCCTGTGTTCATAGGGGAGGGTGCTTCAAAGGGAAGGTGAGAGAGGGGCGTGTATAGAGGAAGATGTGAAGGAAATTTCCATTCTCCCCTCAAATGCTACCCCAAAAGGGCTCTGACTGTCTGTGCTGAAAGGGTTTTCTCCGTGGCCTCAACAGATCTATTTGGGGTCTCTAGGAGTCTCAGGGCATTTTAGTTTCCTGGGGAAACTGTAACAAATTATCACAAACTTTGTGGCTTAAAACAATAGAAATTTATTTTCTCACAGTTTTATAGGCCTGAAGTTTGAAATCAGTATCACTGGGCCAAAATCAACGTGTTGGCAGGATCGTGTTCCATTTGTAGGCTCTAAGGGAGACTCTATTCCTTGCCTTATCTAGCTTCTGGTGGCTGCCCACATCCCTTGACTTGTGGCCCCATCACTCTAATTTCTACCTCCTTCATCTCATTGTCCTCTCCACGCAGTGTGTGTCATAGCTCCCTCTGCCTCCTTCTTACAAGGATACTTACCATTGCATTTAGGGCCTGCCCAGACAATGCAGGATAATCTTCCCATCTCAAGTTCCTTAAAATAATCACACCTGCAAGAATGTGTGATTCTTCTTTTCATACAGGGTAACAGTCACTAGCTCCAAGGATTAAGACCTGGTATCTTTGGGGGCCATTATTCATCCTATTACGTAGAGCTGGCCCCTATTGCGGTCCTGATGGCTGTAAACAGAGACAACCACTGACCTCTCTCTGTCAAGAGGAAAGATGCAGTAAATTAAAACCATATGCATGTCCCGCCTTTGTTTCTCCTGCTTTCTGTATGCCTGCTGGTTTCTTGGTTGCAGAACGACTCTTTAAAGAAGCCCTAGACAGAGCTTATTCAAAGCTGAGGGTGGAATGCAATAAACAAAGACTCCAGAGTGGGGTTTCTCACCTCAGAACTATTGACATTTGGGACCACATTATTCTTTGTTTGGGAGGAGGTGGGCTGTCCTTTGCATTATAGAATGTTTAGGAGCATTGAAGGCCTCTACCCACTAGATGCCAGTAGCACTCTCCCCCGAGCTGTGACAACCAAAAACGTCTACAAGCATTGCTAAACATTCGCTGGGGGGCCAAATTGCCACTGGTTGAGCACCATGGCTCTGCAGGGAGGAGGTGGAGCCTCTCTGTAGTCCTAGGGGAGGCTGGGCTGCCTTGCCACCTCCCACTTGTTTTTCTAGGTCTTCCTAATTTTGTTTAAAGACCAGGAATAACTGGGGCCCTGAGTGAGGGGCTCATCTGGTGGATTGTGGGCACCTTTCTCACCAGACGGTTCTGTACGTGATCCCCTAGGGGCCACTGGGAACTTACCCAACTTTAGGCCTGAGACAAGCTGAACAACCTCTCAAGTTTCTTTCCCTGGGGTCCTGAGAGTCAGAGGAGCTTGATGTCTCCTAGCGATTGGGGTCCCTGGGGCCACTCTGTACTCTATTCTTGCCCATAAACATAAGAAAACATGTCTGTTGAGTAGAGTGACATATAGTTAAGAGTGAGGGGCTGTGGAGGACCAGTGGCGTGGATTCCTAGATCTGCTACTTATAAGCCAAGGCACCTTAGGTAAGTTATGCAACCTCTCTGCCTCAGTTTCTTCATCTGCAGAATGTGGAGAAGAATAGGATCTCCTTTGTGGGATGGTAAGAATGAAATGAATGGTACATATAAAGTGGTTGATAGATATTCACTTAAAAAAGACAGAATATGGTTTATCATATTTGTGTCATATCTCTCTATAAAACTTTATCATCCTTGTCAAGCAACCCCTTAGAAGAAACTGTCAAGTGTGTATTTACTGCCTGGAATCTCTGAAAACCAGATCTCCCACACATCATAGATAAAATACAATAACACATGTAGCATTCTTTCTTCAATATCCCCACAATCTCATAAGCCACGCTGGTTATTTGCAAAGGACAAAACTAGTTCCTGTTTTTCTTTTTTTTTTTTTGTGAGGAAATCAGCCCTGAGCTAACATCTGCCAATCCTCTTTTTTTCCTGAGGAAGACTGGCCCTGGGCTAACATCCATGCTCATCTTCCTCCACTTTATATGGGATGCTGCCACAGCATGGCTAAGCAGGGCATTGGTGCACGCCAGAGATCCGAACCTGTGAACCCTGGGCTGCTGCAGCAGAGCGCACTCACTTAACCACTTGTGCCACTGGGCCGGCCCCAAGTTTCTGTTTTTTATGTATTTTCATCTAAATGTTATAAAGCCAGAAGCTACAGTTGAAGCTTATTTTTTCAAAAAGTAAAAGTAAAAAATAAATTTGAAGTACCCTGTAAGTTCACAAGTAGGTCTAAAAGCTTAAAGATAAGACTTCTTTATAATAGGGAAAGAGAGAGAGAAACACTTCTCAAAGCTTTTCTTTTCAAGTGCATGTATTTTAACTTTAGTAAAATGAAGCAAGATTATAGCCAAATATGGGCAGAACATACTGAGAGACCTCAAGTGTGGTTAGCTCTTAACTTTGTCCCAAAAAGAGAACATGTGGTTTAAACATCATCCCCAGGAAGTCTTGAAACCAACTGAATGGTTTTTCAAACTCGTTCTTCATCATTTAAACCAAGACCTGGGTCCACTGCTATTGGCTGCTGGAGGAGTCAAGCCTTAAGTCTGTGCTGACATTTGCAGCCCTTGTGTTTCACAGAACACAATTAGCGGAGAAGCCACACCCCAGTGTTGGTAACATTTGAGTTTCAAGAGTTTTCAGTCCCAGCGTTGGGTTGAATTTCAATTTTCCTTCTTGCCACGCTACCAGTTTGTACTGCTGTAAGCTGCTCAGCTTAAATACTCTGAAAAGCAAGCTATAGTTCAGTTGGCTTTAAAAGCCCTATTGAAAGCCCAATACTTGTACAAGGATGTGTGTGGAGGACACTTCAGCTGGCCCCTCTCAGTGATGGCCTGAGGTGGTAAAATGCTTTGCAGCTTAAATTTCTGCTAAGTGTTTTAAAACATTGATGTTTGCTCCAGGCCTTGTGTAATTCTTTGTTATCAGCAACACAGACACTTTTTTTGCTTTTGTGATCAGATCATGTCTTTTGCACTGTCACCCAGGAACTTGGTAAGAAGGAAGACCACTAACTCCAGCTGGAACAACCCAAGGCGTCTTTAGATAGCCATTGGGAGTCCAAGCCCATCGTTAGACTTCACTATCAACCATTTGCACACACTGTCAAGTCCTCTCTTCCAAGCCTTTGATAAACAGCAGTTCAACCCCAAGAATCCCTTGGGAAGCTGATGGATATAATTATGCCCATTGGAAAAACAGACAACAACACAGTCAGTTCTGGTCAGAAGCAGAAGAGGACCAAGACTAGTTCATTTCCAGTTGACCACTGAATGGAATGACTTCCAAGGTCAACTTTGATGTGCATTTGCTTTTGTTTTTGCAAGAACGAATCACATACACATGCATTCTTCTCTTCTCAAAACCTCAACCCTATTAGGCTTTCCTGTCATAAACTCTGACTTGTACAGAGAAGTCTGGGTTTGGGGGACATAAGAGAAATTTTGAATGAAGTGTTATGTTTTTTTCCTGTTCAAATTGAGACCATTCTGTGCTAGTTTCTTTGGTAATGGTCAGTAGCTCTGCCAAAATTGTCCTTGAGGGTTCATTTCCTTCTAGAACAACCCTAGGAAGCACCCTCACCTCCATATCTGTTCAGTTTTTCTGTTGCGTCTTTAAATCCCAGATGAAACAACTATGGCTAGCTGAAGATGAAGTTCAAAATTATTTTTTCTAAATAATCACATGCTTTCCGACATTGTTCAAAATCTCTACAATTGTTAGCATTGTTGTAATAATTAAAAATTTATTTAGAAAAATACATAATTTCATTTAACTTCCAAGATTCTTAATCTCAAATTAATTAGTTAATTAATAAAATGAAAATGAAGGAAAGGAAATATGATACCAATCCAATTAATGAGACGGAAGTTAGAATATCAGTCATAAGTCTACTGTTACAAAAAGATCATCATGATAACATGTGCCATGCAAAAAGCCACTACTTTCATGCTGAGGTATGGTGAATGAAAGCTCTCCCAGGCATGTGGAGAAGGAGGAAGCTGCTCATGCATTCTAGCTGAGGGACAATGCACTGTGACCATTCTCCGACCCAACTGAGAGAATACAGGAAATCTGAGCTGACCAATAGAGAGAGGGAAGAGAGGATGCCAGGGGGCTGGGGTTCAGCTGAGACATTCTTCTGTTTTCTTGAGTTAAGACAGGGGAAGAGAAAGCTTTCATCAACCACAGCCTTCTGAGACCACATTGAAGTAAACTCGGTGCAGAGTGTGAGGAGTCCCTAGAGACCCCAAACGGTTCCAATCTGGGGACTTGTGGCCATGGTTACAGTGCTCTTTTATCTTCCAGAAACTGCTCACCTTCTCATTTAAACTTTGATTCCATTGGTCACTGGATGACAGATGCTTGTCCTTTTTGGCCCTGAATGAGTGTCCATTGTACTTTGCAAGAGAAGCCTCAGCCATTCCTTAGGGTTTATACTGAGCAAACTTGTGAGGTTTGACGTGAACTTTACAAGAGACCATGTTCTTCTCCACAGTCTCTAATTAGTTTTTGGTGAATATTAGACTCAGCAGGAGGGACTGCAAGCCTCCTGGCCTCACAAACCAACCTACTCATGCCAAGCCCATCTGCTCCATCTTCGAGAACCCTCCTGCCATTGATCAGTCCTCTCCCTCTGTCTCAGCCTGATGCTTCCTTGAAAGTCTCCCTGCCTAATGACACTACTTTTAGCCTCAGAGATATCCCAAATCCTCCCCAAGGCCTAGATGGCATGGTTAGTCCAGGTCTACATATTTTCCTCTCTATTATCTTATAGTATCCATGCACTAATGGAGAGATTTATATAGGTGAAGTATTCACAAATACCTTAAAATATAAAATATAAATTCTTATTCTTTCTTCTAGCTTGGAAATAGCATAAAGACAATGAAAACTCTACTGTACTGTGCAATCTTTCTCACAAGCCACATGAAGCATCTGGAGGTTTCTTGTAAGTATGTGACAGATAGTCATGGTTTCAGTGCAACAGTCAAGTAGATATTGCAGCCAGAAACATTCACACATGACATTCTTTATGGTTTCTGACCAACTCTAGTATTAGTTAGATGCTGTGCCTTTATACTCTGACAAAACCCATATGATTTCTCACATAGAAGTTATTTTTTTTCTTATTGCAACATTTTCTCAGCTGCTCTTAGAAAATCCCTCTGATTGAGACATTTTTCCCTTGAGCCACAGTCCCTGAAAGTTCTAGAGAGACTACTTAGAGAATGAAGAGCCCATTCCTCTAATACAGCTGAGTGAGCTCTTTTGGGAAATGGGTCTAAAAGACAACGCCTTTTAGCTGCCTTCTGTTGTTAATCTGATCTCAATGCCAATTGAGGTTATTTGTCATTACCATATAAGCATTAACGGAGAATCCAAGGGGATTCTAAAAATCACAAGATGCTCAGACTCCTAGGAACCACCCTTTCATGCCCCAGTGGTGTCGTGTGAAGCTTTTTCCTTCCAAGGTAGATGAAGTCCACAATTTGGGATGCGTGCTTACTAGCTTTGCAAGCATGTTACACTTCCATTAAGAAGAAAGAAAGAAACAAACAAAAAAATACCTCTTGCACCATTTATTTCAACTGCAATTACACTGCAAGGCTGCAAAATATATTTCCCCATTGAGGGTTTTTTTCCTTTTCATTTTTTTTTAATGTTAGACAGAGTTAGCAAAGGAAACAGCTGGGTCTCAAAATCTATAATGGAGGATAGTTTCTCTCTCTCTTCCATTTTTTCTATTCCTTGCTGTCAAATTCATATGCGTTGAAAGCCAAAGAGGCATTTTCAAATACATATCTAATTTTTTAAAATTATCTTACATAGCCTATGTTCAAATGTCTAGCTACCGGCACCATGGCAGCTCACTGTTTTCCAAACTCACATTTTTGTCATCATATTAATCTGACTCTCTAAAATGTTGCCGAGATGAAAATGATGAAATGAAGGAATAAATAAAGTGGGTTTGGGATTCACTTCCCTTTGCTCTTATTTCCCCTTTAAATTCAAATCCCAAAGAAAAGAAAAGGCAGTACAAAGTCTTAAGTAAACCAAAGACTCTAAAACCACCCCCAAATAATTGAAAGCAGATGCAGAAGAATAACCTAGGTAGCCAAGTGCTCTAGGTGGGTGGAAGTAAGCACAAATAAAATTGGCTGAGAAACAAGCAAACCCTGCCTTCTCTTTACCCCTTCCTGGAACAGTATAGGTTGCCTTCCTTTCTGCAAGCTTCCTGTGTGCTTTGTGGCTTCCAGCAAGAGACTTCCTGTAGAGGAAAAAAAGTACATAGTGATTTCTGTGCTCTTGCAGTGTTTTCTCCTGTTCTTAGCTTATAGAAGCCTCTTATACACAGTACACTAGAAATGTATAAGACTCCTGTCAGGCAATCTATTTTGCATACAGATTTGCTTGGGAAATTCTAATTAACATTGACATATAGAGGTACTATTTACCTTTGCTAAGATAGAGATACTATCAGTACTATCTGATATTAAAATGGAAGTATTCTAGATGGGTCTCTAAGGCTATATTCAACATACGAATGTCCTCCAATTGTAATAATACCCAACGTCAACCATTACAGAATAACAAATATATTTTGATGCTGGGGAAATTATCAGATCTTTATCATAGATGTTCTAGTTTTATTTATTCTGATGAGGGTGAAAAAAATCTTTATTTACAATCCTTCTACAGTAGGTACTAATAATAATTCTTTTCTCTATTGGGTTAATCAGTAAATCCTGTTTTTATAAGGTGAGCACTTAATGACTTCTAAGTTGATGAAAATGACTACACAGAGACATGTAGTGTTTGGTAGAAATCATCAAGATCAGTCTAACCTTTTTTGTGTCATCATTACTATTGTTGAAAAGACCCTGAAGGGTGTTTGTTTTAGATAGGAGGTCAGACAGATAAGTGATGAGCACTGATTATCTTAATCCCAAATCTCACAGTTAACAAGATTAATGCTCTTTGCACAAAACTCTCCAAGCTGTGGGCAGGACTTTCTGTTATTCTTTAATAACAAATATAAAGTTTTCTAACTAAGAAGAATAACTTGAGCTCAGTTTCCTTTCCTTTTTCTTTCCTTCTTTCTTTTTTTTTTTCTTGCAGAGGAAGATTGTCCCTGAGCTAACATCTGTGCCAGTCTTCCTCTACTTTATATGTGGGATGCCACCACAGCATGGCTGACAAGTCGTGTAAGTCCACGCCCAGGATCCAAACCTGTAAACCTGGGCTGCAGAAGTGGAGTGCACTGAACTTAAGTACTACACCATGGGGCAAGTCCCTCAGTTGCCTTTTCTTGAAAGAAACTGAAGGAGCAACAAGCTCAGGGCTACTGCAATAGATATTATTTTACTGGACTTGAATACGTACTTATCACTTATTGCCTTGCATCTAAAGACATTTTTAGCATAAATTCCAGTCTTTCTCCTTAAACTGTAGGGCACCCATCAAACAAGGTAGCTTTTTTTAAGGTCTAGTAGCAGCCCTGAAATCTACCCACTAGATGCAAGGTATCAAATCCCCTACTCCTACTAGCCGTAACAACCATAAATGTCCCCAGTTGGGTTAGAAGAATATTTGGACTACCTCAGGCTCCTCCACAGCAGCACTGTACATTACAGGAACTCTAAAAGGAATTGACTTCTTTACATATTTTTTGCTTAGTTTATGCTCCAATGACATATAAAAAAATACTAAATAATGTCTCCTGTCTCATGCGATCACAAATCTTTCATCCAACTCCCTTTGAGAACTCAAATACACGCTATCACTTGAGGAGTCTTAATTAAACAAAACATTCATATCAACTTGCTTTACATCAAATTGAGGAAAATAATTTTTCTTTCACAATCAAGCAAAATTGTGCTCTGCATTATAAGATGTGAGTATGCATGTGGCTTTCTCAGTCTGTTGTCTTTGCTGGTCCCTGCGGTGGCCAGTTCTGCCTCAGAAATGCAATATTTCCTCTGTGGCTATGAACAGAGCACTCTGCAGCATAAAAGTCCCCAATATTGAGTCCCCAATATGCTGCTTTTGCATTTTTTGAAATTACAACATCACAAAAAAATCCCTCTTTCTCTCTGCTTCTGGAGCTTTTCTTTCCTCAAATGGAATCCATATGAGTGGTGTGTCCACATCAGCGCCAGGACAAGGGAATGTGTATTCATGAAGCATTTCCCTGAGCCAAATGAGACAATGGTAACTGATGCAGAGAAATCGTTCCATGTCCAAAGCTGAGGCTTTGTGCTCAAGAGTTCTCCTATGATGATTTTGCTAAGTCTTAGAGACCTGATAAATTTTGGTCCTATGACAATTTCCTTATGCTTGGGATAATCAGATGAATGTAAAAACATTTTTTGCTTGCAGGATAGCAGAATATTGTTTCATATAGCAGGATCTACAGCCACAGTATAGATCCAAACTATAGTGACACTCTTTCTATAAAATTTTAAGACTTTAAGCTCATGATACTATTTTCTAATCATAGATCTCCTAGTGCAAGGTCTGTGTGCAAGAGTCTGCAGCTTGGCTTTCAAAAGCAACTTCCTGCTTGTGTACTAAAATATTTCAGGTGGAAATCTATTTCTAATTCTTGTTCTTTCTTTTTTCTCTGTTTCTTCTTTGTTTTTGATTTCAGTCTTTCACTCCTCTTGTGATATTTTCAGTTGTCTTCAATTAAAACTAACATGCATGTTCCTTGGGCTTCTCACAATCTTGCACAAATTTGATTAAAAAAAGACAACTTGAGAAAGGGGTTTTTGTATTCTCCGTTACTCCACCCTCAATAAAGTTGTAAAAACCCAAATATGTCCTGGATAAAAAACAAAAACACTATTTGTGTAAAATTTTTCTCAGCAGAAAATACTTTATGGTTCCACTGCTATCTGTACTTGACTTTCAAACTGAAGTATCTCCTCCAGGTTCAAAACTCCAGTGTCTTATGATAGGAGAGAAGTAAACAGAGCTGGGGATTAGTTTCTGAATTGAAAGTTTTAACTTCAAATTGAATGAGATTTTATGCCTTGTGAAATATAAATATTGGCACAAAAAAATTGTGATGATGAATATTCATTAAATTTGATACTCCCTTTTCTATGAGGATTTCCTTGAGAATCTATTTAATTAAATCTGTTTGAATATGCAGTTCTTTCTTATGTGATTTTTATGGACAATTTTAGTCAATTTCAGCTCTTTGCCAAGTAGTGGCTTCTCATCACTCACTTCCCAGGCTGGTTTCAGGCAGCCCTATAATGCATTCCCGGAGTAGTTGCATAAAGGAGCTAGGGTGTGCAGTAAGGATCTGGTCCTGCAATGTCAAAGATGTGTGTTCTGATCACTGATTGCTGATGATGATCACAAAAGTGCAAACATAGATGTTAGTAGCCATTATTGGACCTCCTACTACCATTGTTGGTCCTATTTCCTTCAAGTTGAAGCAACTTCTAGACGATTTAAGGGTTAACATCTGTCTTTTTTTTCTCCCCTTCTTTACTTTTCCCTTTTCCCACTTTTGGGATCCAGATATTTAAGCCCTAGAACACTCAAATGCAATTGCAAATATAAAGGAATTTAGAATGTCACCACACATACCCAAAGGAAAACACAGGCTCAGAAAAGACCCAAAAAGATCTTAATTACGTTTACACCTCTGCTGATCCTGTGATTTGTTCATTGAATTGTTTCTTTCTGTGAGTTATCACACAAATATTCCAGTTGGGAAAAGAGATTAATCAAAGCATCTGAGAATTCAGACAAAACATTTCTTCAGGGTTTTGTAAGCTGGACACTGTTTGTAAAAGAAAGACTCGCACCTGTCTAAAATTGCAGAATCCTTTTAAGTTTGATTTTGGAAGTTGTCCCAAAAAAGCAGCCTTAATTCCCATTTGTCTCCACTTTACATCTCATCCCACTTTGTAATAAAGAATTGTTCCTTGACTTGACATTCTTTTAAAGAAAAATTAGACAGCATTGAATTCTTAGCTGAATAGTGTTAGTTACACATAATGTCTAGATAAAAAGATAAGTTGACTTATTGGGGCAACATATAGAATCTAGAAATAGAATGATCTTAAGAAGATAAATCAAAGTGTAGAGTTTAACCTTCAGGCAGAAGTTGTGTTTTCTAGGGTATAGCTGGGTCTCTGATTAAGGTAGGAACCCTGGTTAGGGCAAGAGGAGTTGTTTAACATGAGCAAAATGATCAAAGTGGCAGGACAGCCTGAAGCAGAAAATGAGGAAGCAGGCAGAAGCACAGTATTAGGTACTCAAAGAGAGATGGAGTAAGAGCAATACATAATTGTAGCTCTTACTGAGGCTAGGGACACTTTTCTGAACATAACATATTAGGCGGAATACACACAATATTTGATATATATATGTGATATGTAAAAGTGAGATAGACAACAATAATACAAGGAATACAAAGGAGGAATTAGAAGTCTTTTATTATTATAAAGTTATCAAAATATCCATGAAGAAATACAGTGTGGGGAATCAGAATTGGCCACCCCAAAATGTGTCTCTTTGCCTTCACTTGATTATTTTTAAGAACAAAAGACTCTGAAAGAAACTTTGCCTTCCCCCTAACTGCCTAAAAGAGTTTAAGATAGAAGGCCTGTCCCCAGGACAGGCCATCACCATAGATAACTCTGGGTGTGGATAGACTGGAAGGGTCCTTGTTAAGCCCATTCTTATCAAAGTTCTGTCTACCAAACATCTGCTTTTCCACCTCCATGTGAGTTGCCTTCCTCCCTTTGAAGTCCCAAACCACTACCCCAACACCATCCTTTGTCTTTAGCTGAAGATGCTTTTTAAGATGACAAGCTCTGTCATTGTGGCTGAGTTACCCAGTTTCCTGGGTTCCTTCTATGTATACATGTTATAAAGCTTTCTTTGATTTTCTCCTGTTATTCTGTCTCACATCATTTTAATTCATAGCCTAGCTAGAAAGACCCAGAGTGGGTAGAGAATATGTCTTCCTCCCCTACAACAGTGTTATTTAAAAGTAGACTTGGATAAGTAGTAAATATATATTGCAAACTCTGGGGCAACGAGTAAAAAAAGTAAAAAAAAAAAAATGTAAAAAATATAGTGATATGTTAAGAAGTGAAAGAAAATGAAATAAGATAAAATACCACTGCATTTATCCAAAGGAGAGAAGTAGAGGTGTGGGATCATATTGCCAATGGGTATTGCAAATTACGCTAAGAAGTTCTCAAAGTGAATATCTTGTGTTATCAGCTTCCTGAATTTGATTACTACTATTTTATCAGTGTCTTTTTATTCTTCTAGACATTTATGACATTTTTCTTAAAGTAACAACCAACCTAATAAATGCACTATTTACACCACCTGCAGTATTATTGCTAAGAAGAATAATCCACATGGATTCTTATACAATTTTAGTCTTATATTTCTGAAATTTTGGAGACATTTAAGCAGCTGGCCCACCTTAGAGCACATTTGAATACCTTACAGAGAGGTATATTTTAACAAGGCTGCAGTCGTATTGCCTATGAGAGTCCCTGGAATGTTGGGGAAATGATGGTAAATCAAAATTCCACAATATTTACATGTTTGTTTCCATTAAACGGTGCCTGCTTTTCTATACTATTTGAAGATGTGTCACATGGCAGGGCCTCTCTTGACAAAGGCAGACAGAAAGTGACTCTCTATTCCCAATGACAGCATTTTCAGATTGCTCTTTTATGTACAATAAAGGTTAAAAAGGAAGTGAAAACTTTTTGTACTCTTTTCCACTGCTGTTTTTCCACATAGAACAGAAAAGATCACCTATACAGTCTTCCAAATCTTTGTTAAGACACAGTTGAAAATACCAGGCAAACAGTGTATCTCTTTTGCTGCCTGTTCTTTGGCTACCAAATAAAAACAAAAAGTGACGTTGAATTTGCACTTGAAACAGCGGCACCACTAAAGCTGTGATGACTGGTTCGACAAGCCCACAGTTTTCTTGAAGCATAACCCTGTTTTAGGAAGAAACTCAGCCATTTCTCAAGTAAGAAAAGGACTGAGCTTTGTGGTAGAATGTAAGGTTAAATATACAGCTTACCTTCGAGTTTTCTCTGTAGTCATACCTGCATTTGGTATTGAAAAGACATCATAAAGTAGTATGATTTAAAAAACAATCCAGTGTAGAATGTGAGAACATAAACTGCTTTTGAGTTTCCTTTCCCTGATTTTGAAGGGCTGTTTTATTCTTCCTTTACTACACTACCTGAAGGATTTTTAAATCTAAGTCAGGTGTGAGCTCTGTGGGAAATTGAAGCTGCATTTTATACAAGTTTGTGTCCCAGACAACCAGAAATTGTAGTGCTTGTGTTTGGTGAATGAAAAATATTCCATCTTGAATTGATGCATCTTCTAACCAGGATAATATTAAATTTGAATTAGAGAAACATCCTGGTTGGTATTAAAGATGACATAGGTGGATTCATGTTAAAATAAAGTCAGAGCAGCCATTTTAGAGGAATTGCCTTGCATGTCTTGTTTCCTTTATCTTCTAAACTGGACCAAACCACCAACGTTCCTAGGAGCCAGTAGGGATGAGAAGCCAGTTGCTGCTTACAAAGACTGAAGCAATTGGACTTTGCTGATGAACAAATTGCTAACACATCAATGAAGCACAAGTCTAGCCTTCTGCATGATGATGGACTCTCAAGCCAATCTACAAAGTACAAACCTCGCCTTACCTCATCTAGCACAAATGAACTCTTCTTTACTATAATTCACCTCTTCTTCCTCCTTTTTCAATAAAAACCTTGAGTCTGTCTCCCATCTGGGTTTCCACCTGAATCTGTGGCCCCTGAATTGCAATTTTTTGTCCCAAATAAATGCTTTGCTCTTCAACTAGTTTCTAATTTTCATACACTGACAGTGGCTAGTATTATTTCTCTGGTTTTAAATTAGAGAGAAGTTTAGAAAATTGTACATCTCTCTTTTTTTTCTATGAGTTGCAATATTTAGTGAGAAACTCTGTCTTCAGCTACCATGGTGGCTTGGTAGACTTAGTTTTCTCTTACTTCCTGTTAATAATTTTGATTTCTATGGCATATTACAGCTAAATATTTCAAGAAACCTCACAAAATGTGAGAATTGACTTAATTAAAGTGTACTCCTTGTCTCTGGGATGAATATGAATATGTTTTGCTTATCTCAGAACTAGAACATTAAGGCCCCAAGTTGTAAAGATATTTCTCTTTCCTAAGATATGAATTCTAAACATATATGCAGTATATGAATAAATTATTTAGTACAGTAAAAAAAATAAAATTTGGATTTATTTTTCCTTTTGTTTGGAAACAAAAACCATTTACAGAGATTTTGATGATTCCTACTTCCTCCAAATATTAGCTTTATTTCGAAGTTCTGCTAACTAAACCCTCGTTATAAAACTAAGTGAAGCATCTAACTTTGTGAACAGGGTGTGGGAGATCAAAATTGGCCATGCTAAAATATATCTCTTTACCTTGATTATTTTCTCTGACAGACATTGACCTCCCCCAAACTGCCTAAAGAGTTTAACATAGAAGACCTGTTCCAGGAAGGAGTTACTATCATATGATGGCTGTAATATAATGTAAAATATATGTTACAATAGGAAAGGCACCAACAAGCTCATCTTATCAAAAATTCTGTCTCTCCCAGGTCACATTCTCTAGATGGCCCTGCAAGAAGTTGCCAGACAAACATCTACATTTATAAGAGAAATCTTCATTTGTAAAGGTATCTCCCTCTCTGTATTGGGAAGAGGGGGGAAGATGATCTTATCTGTGGAAACTTTTATCAGTAAGGAAGGAGAAGACTTAAATCTGCATACCTTTGATCACTGTAATTTCTGTCTCCCTTCTGTCTGCCTCCTCACTGCCAACATCCTCCTTTGTCTTTAGCTGAAGATGGTATTTAAGATGAGAATTGCCACTATTGTGTTGAGAAACTCAGTTTCCCTTGTTTCTCCCATGTATACATGTTATTAAACTTGGTATTATTTTCTCCTGCTAACCTGTCTTGTTAATTATTTGGCCAGCCATAAGAACCTTAAGGGAAAGGGCAGAGGGGGATTCTCCCTCTTCCCAGACAAGGACAAGGCACAAAGAAATTAGCTAGGTCATTAAAATCCTATTTGTCAATAACTAAGACCTCTATGGTCTTTCTTCTCTTTTAAAATCCTTTAATGTCTCCTTACCTGAGTTTTCAGTTTATATTGTTTTTAGCAATGGTACTCAATCAGGAAGGAAAAAAGGAAAGACTTTTCTTAACTCTAAAATTTTTGTGCTCTTCCACAAGATATTATAATATATACATTAGAGAGAGAAGAATCTTGCAGCAAAAGAACTGCATTCATCTGACTGACAAAATACAGTTCATCTTATAGTTTTATAAACCCCCAGGAGTCTAAGACCCTCAGGTAAATACTGTTAAAGAAAAAAAATTCCAACACTTGTTAAAATGGTAATATTTTATTCAAGACTATTGCAATAGGAGTTGACTCTGTTACCACAGAGGAAACGGATTGAGCCTAACTCCAAACACAACAGGAACAAATGGGGATTATTAGGCAAGGAGCAGGGTGACAAGTTTACTACATAAAAAATTGTTAAGAGTTACTTTATTAGTCACTAAGTGGAGGGAGATGCTTGCTAAACTGGCCTAACAGGATTCTTGCTAAAGTCAGACCAAGAATTTGGATATCAAAGGTGAAGGATGAGGAACTTGATGGGATATCAAAGGTGGAGGTTGTTGGTAAATTGACTTAGCAGGATTCTTATTAAGAGTGGGCTATGCAAGTCCAGCAAGGACAGGGGTCCAGGTCAAGACCTAGTTGTGAAGAAGGCTGAGAGATGTCTGACTAAAATCTGGTCAAGGAGAGAGTCTTTGTCAGAACCTCTGGTTGATTTCACTTAGCCTTTTAGATGCTTCTTTGAATTTTTAAAAAATTTTCTTGTAATGTTAAATTTAAGGGATGAGAATTTTCCCATCTTTTTATCTTTCTCAGAGTTGGCTTCATAGTAATACTTCAGGAACTAGCTCTCAATTTCCACTTCGTCCTTTCTCTTGATTCTTTTTTGCCTAAGAATACAAAATGTATAGCCTGTGTATAATGAGGATACAAGAAGAAGAAGAAAGAGAGAAGAAACAGAAGAAATATTTGAAGCAAAATGACTGAGAATTTCTTAAATTAATATCATAAACCAAACCAAAAATCTAGGAATCTCAGAGAACACCAAGCAGAATAAACATAAAGAAACTACATTTAGGCATATAACATTCAAACTGCAGGAATTAAAGAACAAGAAAATATCTTAAAAGAAGCCACAGGGCAAAACAACTTACCTACAGAGCAGCAAAGATAAAGAATTACATTCAACTTCTCTTCAGAAACCATGCAATCAAGAAAGAGTTGATTGAAACATATAAGCTATTGAGAGAAAAAAAAACCCAGACCAACCTAGAATTCTGTATCTTGCAAAGTTATTCTTCAAAAGTATAGGAGAAGTAAAGACTTTGTCAGAAAAAAAAGTGTTGAAGAAATTTGTTATCAATATATCTACCTTGCAAGAAATGTTAAGAGAAAAGTTATCCACTGAGAAGAAAAATGATATAGGTCAGAAAGTAACAAACAAATAAATAAAGAACATCAGAAAAGGAATAAGTGAAGGTAAAATAAAACCCTCAGGTTTTGTTTTTCTTAATTGATCTAATAGATTATAATTTGTTCAAAATAATAGTAGCAAAAATGTATCTGATTATGTATGCCTGTATATGCATATGTAAAAATATATTCTCATTTATGTTTTTTTATGCTTATATGGAAGGAATGACAGCAATGATACAAGAGATACAATAAAAGAATTACGTATTTTGTTATTATATGATAATCAAAACACTCATGAAGCAGTACAGTATTATTTAAAAGAGAAGTTATATTAGCCGTAAATGTATATTGCAAACTCCAGCGCAACCACTAAAAGATATTAAAACTAAATATAAATAAACAAAAGTTGAATTGATATGCTAAAAAATGACAAAAAATGAAATCATATTAAGTACTCAATACTATATAAGGTAGGAAAGAGTAGAATTCAAATATAGGAAAAAATAACAAATGTGACGAGTAGACAATAGTAACACATACGGTAGATATAAACCCAAGTATATCATTAATCTCTTAGACAATTAGCCAATGGTTTAAATTTGCCAATTAAAAGACAGAGGTTATCAGAATGGATCAAAACACAAGACCCTGAGGCATGTTGTCTACAAAAAATGGGCTTTAAATATAGAGAATTTAATAGATTAAAATTAAAGGATGCAGAAAGATATGCCATGCTAAATACTCATTAAAAGAAAGCACTAGTAGCCATATTAATTTCAGATGGAGCAGATTTCAGAACAAGAAAAATTATCAGAGATAAAGGGGGTCATTATGTGAAGATAAAGGAGCCAATTCTCCAAGATGGCATAACAATCCTTAACATATACACACCTAACAACAAAAAAATTCCAAGTATGTGAGGCAAAAACTGACAAGTTGAATGCAACAGTACTATAATCAACCAGATATAATGGATAATCTACAGAATACTCAATCCAACAAGAACAGAATACACATTGTTCTCAAGCTCCCATGAACATTTACCACGAAAGACCAAATTCTAGGCTCTAAAACACAGCCTCTCTATTTTTCTTAAATTTAAAAGAATAGAAATTGTACAATGTCTGCTTTCAGATCATAGTGGAATTAAACCAGAAATCAAAAACAGAAAGATAACGGGAAAATACAAAAATACTTGGAGATTAAACAACACACCTCTAAATAACACACAAGTCAAAGAAGAAATCTCAAGAAAAATTTAAAAATATTTTGATCTAAATGAAATTGAAATACAACTTTTCAAAATTTGTGGGATATAGCAAAAACACTGTTTAGAGGGAACTTTGTAGTACCCAATGCATATCTTAGAAAAGAAGACCTAAAACCAATAATCAAAGCTTCTACTTTAAGAAACCAGAAAAAAAGAGGAGTAAATTAAATCTGTAATAAGCAGAAGAAAAGAAAAAAGAGAAGCCAATGAAATTAATGATAGAATACCAGTAGAAAAAAAATTTGAAAGCCAAAACTAATTCTTTGAAAAGATACACAACATTGATAAGCCTCTAGCCAGACTCACTAAGAAAGAAAGAGAGAGAACACAAATTACTAATATCAGAAGACATAATTACAGATCCTATGAACATTAAATGTACGATAAAAAACTATTATGAACAACTCTATGACCATATATTTGATAATCTTGATGAAATGGACCAATTCTTTGAAAGAGAAACCTGCCAAAACTCATATGAGATGAAATAGACAATCAGATAGGCTTACATCTGTTAAGAAATTGAATCAATAATTAATGACTTTCTAAAACAGCAAACATCAGGCCCAGACCATTTCACTGGGCAATCATACCAAACATCAAGGGAGAAATTATACCAATTATCTACAATCTATTATCCAAAATATGCAAAGAACTCTTAAAGCTCAACAATGAGAAAACAGCAACCCAATTTTTTTTATTGTAGTAACATTGTATATGTAACCTTGCATAAATTTCAGGCGTACATCATTATACTTCTACTTCTGCATGGATTACATCATGTTCACCAGCCAGAGAAAATTACAATCCATCACCACACACATGTGCCTAATTGTCCGTTTTGCCCTCCTCCCTCCCCTCTTCTCATCTGGTAACCACCAATCCAATCTGTTTATTATTGTTATTATCTACTACTTAATGAGTGAGATCATACGGTATTTGACCTTCTTCCTCCGACTTATTTCACTTTGCAGAATACCCTCAATGTCCATCCATGTTGTCACAAATGGCTGGATTTCATCGTTTCTTATGGCTGAGTAGTATTGCATTGTGTATGTATACCACATCTTCTTTATCCATTCGTCCCTTGATGAATGCTTAGGTTGCTTCCAAGTCTTGGCTATCGTGAATAATGCTGCAATGTACACAATGGTGCATGTATATTTACCCATTGGTGTTTTCACATTCTTTGCATAAATATCCAGCAGTGGAATAGCTGGATCGTATGGTAGTTCTATCCTTAATTTTTTGAGGAATTTCCATACTGTTTTCCACAGTGCCTGCACCAGTTTGCACTCCTACCAGCAGTGTGTGAGAATTCCGTTCTCTCCACATCCTTTCCAACATGTGTTGCTTCCTGTCCTGTTAGTTATAGCCATTCTGATGGGTGTGAGGTGATATCTCAGTGTAGCTTTGATTTGCATTTCCTTGATAGTTAATGGTGTTGAACAACTTTTCATGTGCCTGTTGGCCATCTGTATATCTTCTTTGGAGAAATGTTTGTTCAGGTCTTTTGCCGATTTTTTAATTGGGTTGTTAGATTTTTTTTGTTGCTGAGATGCATGAGTTCTTTACATACTTTGGAGATTAACCCCTTATCAGATGTACGGTTTTCAAAGATCTTTTCCCAATTGTTAGGTTGTCTTTTAGTTTTGTTGATGGTTTCCTTTCCCATGCGGAAGCTTTTTAGTTTGATATAGTCCTGTTTGTTTATTTTTTTCATTGTTTCTCTTGCCCGGTCAGACATGGTGCTTGAAAATATGTTGCTAAGACCAGTGTCGAAGAGTGTACTGCCTATGTGTTCTTCTAGAAGTTTCATAGTTTCAGGTCTTACATTCAAATCTTTAATCCATTTGGAGTTAATTTTTGTGTATGATGTGAGGTAATGGTTTACTATCATTTTTTTGCATGTGGCTGTCCAGTTTTCCTAACAGCATTTATTGAAGAGACTTTCCATTCTCCATTGTATGTTCTTGACTCCTTTGTCGCAGATTAGCTGTACATAGATGTGTAGGTTTATTTCTGGGCTTTCGATTCTATTCCATTTATCTGTGTGTCTGTTTTTCTGCCAGTACCATGCTGTTTCGGTTACCACAGCTTTGTAGTATGTTTTGAAATCAGGGAGTGTGATACCTGCAGCTTTGTTCTTTCTGCTCAGGATTCCTTTAGCTATTCAAGGTCTTTTGTTGTTCCATATAAATTTTAGGATTCTTTGCTCTATTTTTATGAAAATTGTTGTTGGAACTTTGATAGGGATTGCATTGAATCTATAGATTGCTTTAGGAAGAATGGACATGTTGACTATGTTAATTCTTCCAATCCAAGACCACGGAATATCTTTTCATTTCTTTGTGTCTTCTTCAATTTCTCTCAGCAATTTTTTATAGTTTTCAGTGTACAGATCTTTCACCTCTTTGGTTAAGTTTATTCCTAGGTGTTTTATTCTTTTTGTTGCAATTGTAAATGGGATTGTATTCTTAATTTCTCTTTCTGCTACTTTGTTGTTAGTGTATAGAAGTGCAACTGATTTTTGTATGTTGATTTTGTATCCTGCAACTTTACCTTATCCGTTTATTACTTCTAAAAGATTTTTGGTGGATTCTTTAGGATTTTCTATATATAAAATCATGTCATCTGCAAATAGTGACACTTTCACTTCTCCCTTTCCACATTGGATCATTTTTATTTCTTTTTCTTGCCTGATTTTTCTGGCTAGGCCTTCCAATATCATGTTAAATAGGAATGGTGAGAGTGGGCATCCTTGTCTGGTTCCTGTTCTTAGAGGGATAGCTTCAGTTTTCCACCATTGAGGATGATAATAGCTGTGGGTTTGTCATATATGGCCTTTATTATGTTGAGGTACTTTTCTTCTATTCCTATTTTATTCAGGGTTTTTTAAAATCATAATGGATGCTATATTTTGTCAAATGCTTTCTCTGCATCTACTGAGATGATCACGTGATTTTTATTCTTCATTTTATTAATGTGGTGTATCATGTTGATTGATTTGTGAATGTTGAACCATCCCTGCATTTGTGGACTAAATGCCACCTGACCATGGTGTATAACCTTTTTAATGTATTGTTGTATGCGATTTGCTAGTATTTTGTTGAGGATTTTTGCGTCAATGTTCATCAGTGATATCGGCCTGTAATTTTCGTTTTTTGTGTTGTCCTTGTCTGATTTTGGTATAGGGTAATGTTGGCTTCATAGAATGAGTGAGAGAGCTTCCCCATTCCTCAAATTTTTGGAAGAGTTTGAGAATGAAAGGTATTAAGTCTTTTTTGAATGTTTGGTAGAATCCACCAGGGAAGCCGTCTAGTCCTGGACTTTTATTTTTTGGGAGTTTTTTTGATTACTGTTTCGATCTCCTTATTGGTGATTGGTCTATTCAAATTCTCTATTTCTTCTTGATCCAGTTTTGGAAGGTTGTATGATTCTAAGAATTTATCCATTTCTTCCAGATTGTTCAATTTGTTGGCATATATCTTATATGCATATATCTTATAATCTTTTGTATTTCTGAGATGTCTGTTGTAATTTCTCCTCTTTCGCTTCTGATTTTACTTATTTGAGCCATCCCTCTTTGTTTCTTGGTGAGTCTAGCTAAAGGTTTGCCAATTTTGTTTATCTTTTCAAAGAACCAGCTCTTTGTTTTATTAATTTTTTCTACTGTTTTTTAGTCTCTATTTCATTTATTTCTGCTCTGATTTTTATTATTTCCCTTCTTCTACTGATTTGGGGCTTTGTTTGTTCTTTTTTTTCCAGTTCCTTTAGGTGCATTTTTAGATTGTTTATTTGAGAGAGACCTGTATTGCTATAAACTTCCCTCTTAGAACTGCTTTTGCTGTATCCCATGTAATCTGGCACATTGTATTTTTATTTTCATTTGTGTCTAGGTACTTTTTGATTTCTCCCTCGATTTCTTCATTGACCCAATTGTTGTTCAGTAGCATTTTGTTTAATCTCCACATCCTTGTGGCTTTTCTGATTTTTTTCCTATAGTTGATTTCTAGTTTCATACTGTTGTGGTCAGAAAAGATGCTTGGTGTTATTTCAATCTTCTTAAATTTATGGAGACTTGTTTTGTGGCCTAATATGTGATCACTCCTGGAGAATGTTCCATGTGCATTTGAAAAGAACGTGTATTCTTCAGTTTTTGGATGGAATGCTCTGTATATATCTACTAGGTCCATCTGTTCTAGTGTGTCATTTAAGGCCAATGTTTCCTTATTGATCTTCTGTTTGGATGATCTATCTGTTGGTGTAAGTGGAGTGTTAAAGTCTCCTACTATTATTGTGGTACTGTCTATTTCTCTTTTTGTGTCTGTTAATAATTGCTTTATATATTTAGGTGATCCTACATTGGGTGCATAGATATTGACAGGTGTCGTATCCTCTTGTTGGATTGTTCCATTGATCATTATGTAATGTCCTTCTTTGTTTCTTTTTACAGTTTTTGTGTTAAAGTCTATTTTGTCTGATATGAGTACTGCTACCCCAGTTTTCTTTTCATTGCCATTTTCATGGAGTATCTTTTTCCATCCCTTCACTTTCAGTTTGTGTCTTTAGGTCTGACGCGTATCTCTTGTATGCAGCATATATATGGGTCTTGTTTTTTTATCCAATCAGCCACCCTATGCCTTTTAATTGGAGCATTTAGTCCATTGATGTTTAAAGCAGCTATTGATAAGTATGTACTTACTGCCATTTTTTAACTTTTTTCTCTCAGTGTTTTAGTAGTCCTTCTCTGTTCCTTCCTTCTTCTCTTGCTCTCTTCCCTTGTGGTTTGCTGGATTTCCTTAGTGTTATGTTTGAGTTCCATTCTCTTTGTTTTTTGTGTACTTATTATAGTTTTATGGTTTGTGATTACCATGGGGTTCATATACAGAAACCTATGTATATAGGAATCTAAATTAAGTTGATGGTCTCTTTAGTTTGAGCTCTGTCTGAAACCTCTACTCTTTAACTCCCCTCCTCCCACACTTTATGTTTTGGATATCATATCTAACCTCTTTTTTTGTGCATTTGTTTCCATTACCATCTTATCATGGAAATAGATAATTTTTCCTTTTTGTGTGGTCTTCTCTTTTTCTCTTAAAAAAGTCCCTTTAGCATTTCTTGTAGTACTGGTTTATTGGTGACAAACTCCTTTAATTTTTGCTTGTCTGGGAAACTTTTTATCTCTCTTTCCATTTTGAATGATAACCTTGGTGGGTAGTATATTCTTGGCGTAGGTTTTTTCCTTTAGCATTTTAAATATATTGTGCCACTCTCTTCTAGACTGTAAGGTTTCTGCTGAGAAATCAGCTGATAGCCTTATGCGGTTTCCTTTGTATGTAACTTGTCATTCTCTTGCGGCTTTTAGGATTCTCTCTTTATCTTTAATTATGGACATTTTAATTATGATGTGTCTTGGTGTGGGCCTCTTTGAGTTTACCTTGTTTGGTGCTCTCTGTGTTTCCTGTACCTGGTTGTCTGTTTCCTTCCTTAGGTTAGGGAAGTTTTCAGCCATTATTTTGTCTTGCTCTTCTCCTTCTGGGACGCCTACAACATGGATGTTAGTGTGCTTGATGTTGTTCCAGAGGTCCCTTAGACTGTCCTTACTCTTTTTAATTCTTTATTCTTTTACCTATTCAGCTTGGGTAATTTCTTCTAGACCGTCATTCAGCTCGTAGATCCTTTCTTCTGTATGCTCTACTCTGCTTTTGAGTCCCTCTAATGAATTTTTCATTTCCAGTATTGTATTCTTCATTTTTTTTTTTTTCTGTGAGGAAGACCAGCACTGAGCTGACATCTGATGTCAATCCTCCTCTTTTTGCTGAGGAAGATTGGCCCTGAGCTAACATCCATGTCCATCTTCCTCTACTTTATATGGGACGCCACCACAGCATGGCTCTACAAGCAGTACATTGGTGTGCGCCCAGGATCCAAACTGGCAAACCCCAGCCAGCCGCAGCAGACTGCGAACATTTAACCATTTGTGTCACCGGACTGACCCCTATATTCTTCATTTCTGATTGGTTCTTTTTTTATATCTTCTATTTCTTTGTTGACATTCTCACTGTGTTCATCCATTCTTTTCTCCAAGATCAGTGAGCATCCTTAAACACTTTTTGTTTGAACTCTCTGTCAGGTAGATGTCTCATTTCTGTTTCACTTAGTTCCTTTTCTGGGGTTTTGTTCTCTTCCCTTACTTGGAACATATTCCTTTGCCTCCTCATTTTGCCTCTTTCCCTGTGCTTGTTTTTATGTATTAGGTAGGTCACCTGTGTCTCCTTCTCTTGGAGAGTTGACCTTATATAAGTGACGCCATGGGCCGGCCCCGTGGCTTGGCGGTTAAGTGTGCGTACTGCGCTGCTGGCAACCCGGGTTCGGATCCCGGGTGCGCACTGACGCACCGCTTCTCCAGCCATACTGAGGCCGCATCCCACATACAGCAACTAGAGGGATGTGCAGCTATGACATACAACTATCTACTGGGGCTTTGGGGGGAAAATAAATAAATAAATAAAATCTTTAAAAAAAAAAAAAATAAGTGATGCCATATGAAGCCCAGCAGTGTGCTTCCCTCTGTTATAAATGTGCCATGAGTGACCCCCATGTGGGCTATGTGTGTCCTGTTGTGGTGTGTTTGCTCTCCCTGTGGGTGCCCAGGGAGGCTGAGCTGTTGCCCTTGCCAGCTGTTGTAATGCTCAGCTGCTTGTAGTTGTCGTGAGCCCTTCAGTCACTTTATCGGGTGTGGGGAGCCCCAGCACAGTTGGCTGCAAGTTCTAATACCACATTTGTGTTGCAGTATTTCTTTTAAGTGATTGGACACCAGTGTGGCAGGTTGTTAGGCTCAGGGCCTTACAATTGCTATAAGCCTCCAGTCTTTAGGTCTCTTGTCAGCTCTCTGAGGATTGCAGCTGGGTGGGGCTGGCCTCAGGCGTGGGAGCACCCAATTGTTTCAGGCTTTCATAGGTAAGCCACACCGCCTATGTGGCTCTTTGCGAACAACAATTCTTCTGCAGCTGACAAGCCCCACTGCCCATAGCTCCACACACACAGTCAACACAGTCCTGCCCCGTGTGCACACCCTGATCTCCTGAAGAGGATTCAATCTCTCCAAGGCTGGAACCCCACACTCCACCAGTGTCGCACCCTCTCCACCTGCTCCTTGCACATGCCCTGCCCCACAGAGGTGGACCCACTCACCAGGCTGTGGAGAATCCAGGCAGCTACTTAGCAGGCCCACAAGTTGCCCAAGGGTTTGTTGTTGGGTGGGGCCAGTCCCTAGGGTAGGCTGCCTGCCCTGGCTGAGCTGGCTTAAATTGGTGCTCTAGTGGGTGGGGCAGACCCTGGGCTATCAGGTCCCAGGGAGAACTCCAGTGGCGTCTGCCAATGTCTGTGTCAGCACGCCCACACCAGGCCACAACAATGGCTGCCGCCATTGTCCCAGTCCCTGGAGAGGTCTCACCTCTCACCGTGATGCACTTAGATCCTATCTGGTAAGACCCTTTTCACCAAACACTGTGCTCCTTTCCTTCTGGTGATTTTAGGTTGCTTTCTGAAATGTGTGAATTTGTGCATGGGCCTTTTAGGAGCCAGTTTTAATTACTTTGTGAACCAGCTTTTCTGGGGGTACTCCCCAAGGTTTTAGTAGCAAGCCAAGACAGATATTATTCCACTTGTTTGGATTGTGCTGGGTCCAAAAAATGCCTACAATGGGGGTGCTCCCCAGCTCAGGGCTACAATCCTCCAGGAAAGACCACGTACCTTTAGGCTGCTCCTGGGCAGCTGTGAAGCTGGTGGCTTGTGAAGGTGGCATTTTTTCTCTCCAGAAGGGAATTTCTGCCCCTTCCACCTCAAGTAGGATTGTTGTTTGTTGCAAAAGTTCCTCTTATCCAGTTTTTAGTTCTTTCTCAGGGGCAATTTTCTGCAAGTAGTTGTAAATTGGCTGTGTCCATGGGAGGAGGTAAGTTCAGAGTCTGCCTATACCACCATCTTGACTTCTTTCCCAATTCATTTTCAATTAGAATGATTATTGATATAAGGGTTTAATAGTGAAATTTTATGTTTTGTTTTCTGGTTATTCTGTATGTCCACTGTTTGTTTTTCTTATATTTCTGTCTGCGTTTTCAGTTTGGTTTTCTGCAATGTGTTTCTAAGTTTCCTTTTTATATATACTTTGTGAGTCTGCTCTGATTTTTTGTTTTGTGGTTATAAGGAGGTTTATATAAAAGATCTCATAGATGAGATAGTCCTTTTTCTGCTGATAGCATCTTATCTCCATTAGCTAATGCATGTTCCTTCCTTTTCCTGTTTCCCGTCTACATTTTTGTTGCTACAAGTTATTCTTTTTTATGTGTGAGTTTGTGACCAGATTTAAGTGGTTATAGTTATTTTTAAGACTTTCTTTCCCTTTAGCCTTTATATTTAAGTGTTTACTAACCTATTTTGACATGGAGTTGCAATTTTCTAATTCTGTCTATCTATTTGTCACTTGCTCAAGGCTTCATAAACCTTGGCTTTCTGCTTCAGGTGGGAGGGCTCCTGTCAACATTTCTTGTAAGGCAGGTCTATTGGCTGTGAATTTCCTCAGCTCTTGTTTGTCTGGGAAAGCCTTTATTTCTCTTTCATATCTACAAGATAACTTTGCTGGATAGAGTATTCTTGCCTGATAATTTTTGTCTTTCAATATTTTGAATATATCATTCCGCTCTGTCTTGGCCTGTAAAGTTTCTGCTGAGAAATCCGTTGAAAGCCTGATGGGGTTTCTTTGTAAGTTACTTTCTTCTCCCCGGCCACACTTAGTATTTTTTCATTGTCTTTGACTTTTGACAGTTTAAATATAATGTGCCTTGGTGAAGGTCCTAATGGAGTTGTTTTCTCCTCTTTCTCATAGAATATTTCTCACAGAATTTCTTCATTTTTGAAAAGTCTCACTTCTCTCTCTTCTTACACCTAAATCATTTTTAGATTTGTATCTTCTAGCTTGCTAATTTTCTCTTTCAGATGGTCTGCTTTATTTCCAATGCTTTCTACTTTATTTTTCTTCTCATTAACTGTGTTTTTCATCTGCACAATTTCTTTTTTTGTTTGTTTTTTTTAGAGTGTCAATCTTTGGTGAAGTACTCTTCTGTCTTGACTTTATTCAACTGTCTTTCTATTTTCTTCATGACAGCTATTTTGAATTCTCTGTCATTAAGATTGCAATCTTCTGTGACTTCAAGTTTGGTTTCTAGAGAGTTGTCATTTTCTTTTGTTCTACCATGTTACTGTAGTTTATGTTGCTTGATAAGTTGATCCATTACCAGTGCATTTCTGGTAGTTACCAACTTTCTTCTTTGGATAAGGCTTTGATTATTTTGGTTCTGAACTGCTTCTGGTTGTATTTGAGAGCCTGCACTTTTCACCATCTACTGCCTCTTCCAGAGGTGTCATCAGTGCCTTACTTATGCCTTCAAGGTTGTTGGTGCCATGTTATTTTTGATGTTGCTGCCAACACGAGTGTCACCACTGGGGTCACTAGAATGCAAGCACATCTGCTGCTTGTAGGGTCACCTGGGTCTCATATCCTCTTACTGGCTCTCACAAGCTCTCCATAAGCTTAGTGCTGCTGTCCCCTGCATCACCTGCAATATTTCTCCCCGGTGATCTGGGGGTGCTGGCACCCAGAAGTCCTGGGTTCATGAGTGTCATTGCTGCTGCTGGTGGCCCATTATGCAGCCCCTGCTGCTGGTAGGGCTGGTGTCAGGATTGGCACTACCGAGCGCAGGGTCATGGGTTCTGCTGTGGCTTCTGAAGCCTCAGGTCACAGTTGCCAGCTGCCACTGCTGGGGGAGAGGCAAATGCTAAACCATGAGTGCCATTGCTGCACCTGTAGCTGCCTGTCTCTGGCTCCAGTGCACTTTTTGAAACCTCAGGTCAGGTTACCACCACTTCTGCTGGGGGTATCCATGTTTTGAATGCTGTGCTCTCTGATGGAAAGATTGATACCGCCTCAGGGGAGGGGGAGGGAGCTTGACTGGCAGCACTACGGTGTTTCCTGAAGCCTAAGGTCGTGGGCTGGTACTTAGGGAGGGGCAGGAGCTAAGCTGCAAGTGCCATTGTTACTCAGCCTCTGGTCACTGGATGCATCAGTGTCTTTTTTGAAACCTCAGGTCGGGGCACCATCACTGCTGCCAGAGGTGTTTGAATTTTGGATTGCTTCCACCAGGGAAGGGGCTGGCTGTTCTCCTAGTTCTAATGCCTCCTAGAGGTCCAGTCCACCCACCTTCAGATGTATAGAGGTATGGATCTCGCAGGCATTCTGGTGTGCTGTGCAGGGAGTTCTCTTTTAGTCAATGGATTTAGAGGGGAGAGATAAAGGGAACAACTCACTCTGCCATGACGCTGATGTCACTCCATGTCTCTTTTCTTTTTTATTGTATTTCCAGTACCTAGAGATGTGCCTAGGACCTAGTAAGAGCTCAATCCACATTTGCTGAATAATTGAATCAGTAAAGGAATGAAAGAATGACCTTTCCTAGAATCCTCTTGAGAGTTTTTTTGGATGAACTCCTTAAATAAATCAGTATAATTATTTATTGAGTCTGTCACATGAATGGAACAGAAAAAACAAAAACACAAAATAAAGAAAGAGAAAGACTATATGAACTGTCAAATCATTCCAGGAATTAATATCTGGGGACCAAAAATAAACTGTGTGGCGTACTTCTCAGCAACATGAAAAAAATACATATTGACACTTCAACAACATGAACAGCTTCTAAAATAATTATGTAGAGTGAAAAAGTCGACATTAAAAAGACATTCTACTGTATGATTTCATTTATACAAAATTAAGTGCATGAACTACAATCTATAGTATAAGAAAGCATATTATTAGTTATGTGAGTACTTGCTGGGGATGTGATAGGCAGTAAAAAGCTACAAGGGAACTTTTAAGGCAGATGGGTATGTCCACTACCTTGATTGTGATGATGACTTAAAGCTGTGTACCTCTGTCAAAATGTACCTTACTGCACATCTTAAAGATATGCAGTATATTATACATCAAATATATCTCAATGAAGCTAAAAAATGCAAAAAGAATAAATTTTAAAAGCCAATCACGAACTACTCTGCACAACAGGCAATTGAACTCAGATTTTCATCATCATTAGCCTTTTCTTTACCTCATTGGGATGTCAACAGAATTATTCAAGTAAGCACTCAGTGAACAGGTGTTACGAAGTCCAATTATTCCTGTCATGATCCACTTTAGGTTTTACTTCAGAAGCTAAGGTAACAGAACTATGATTCATAGACCTTCCGCCAGTATAACCCACTTCTCTATCTTTTACAGAACTCCCTGAGTTTGAGTTCTGGCCTTGCAATATTCTGGACTGCAGGATTGCTGATGACTCTCAGAGTTTCAGTTTCCTTATCTGTAAATTGAGGCTGATAATACTGACCTGTATTTTATTAAGACATAAGATTTTATTGATACCAACCACATTTTATTAAAACATGAATTGCGCTTGATGCTGAATAAAGGCTGAGTAATGGATTTCTTTCACTGTCACTGGTAGTGTGAGTTCAGCTGTTTGTCTCTGAGAAAATCCTAGGTTCTTAAATGTATCAGTAGTTTTTTGTTTGTTTCTTTTTGCTTTTGTTTTTACTTATTTTCACTTGAATATGTTACTAAACATGATGAGTCTTGGTTGGACACAGAGAAATATCAGATGCTAGTGCCTAGCACTGCTTTTGATCTAATTGCACAAAAGAACCCTAAGGCTTGCCAGGCATTTTATTAACTGCATTTAAACTATTCAGTGGAGAAGTTGGGTGGTTTCTTTGGAAATACCCAAGTTCAGTGATTTAGGTTGTTGATATTCTTCACCTTTCTTAGAGGAAATCAATATGTATCCAAGAGATTGAACATTTTGCATTCAAGTAAGCTTTTTTCTCTCTTTAATCACTTAATACTAGCCTAACTAGTAATTTCTGGCTGTGATACAGATTAAATTGTTTTGTAGATAAAATGGTTTTCTATCTTTATTCTTAAATTAGAATCAATTTTCTTGAGTCTTCCTCTCCCCACCTCTCTCCTCTTTTCTGTTTCTTTTGTTTTTACAAAATGGCTAACATTCATGATCTACAGAAGATGTCAAGAGTGAGTCATGATCTGCTGCACAATGATCTGTGAACCTTTTTATTGTTGAAAAAGATTTTTGAAATGAGTGGGTGGAGCCAGCTCCCTTTCTTGCCAACTCAGGCTCTCTTAAGTGTAGCCAGTGAAGTGGCAGAGGTGACCACATTTTCCTCTGGTTAGCAGACATACTCCCAGCACCCAGGGTCTCATAACAATGTTTTTTTTTTACACAGACACATATATACACAGAATTATAAATTATTTTCAAAATCCAATCAAACATTCATAAATGATCATCCATTTAATGAGTTTAGAAAGTCTTTTGCAATGGAAGAATACCTAAACACTTTAGGCTTGCAAAATCTGCGAGTGGATATGACAGCAGCACTGAGAGATCCAAAGAGAGAGGAAACTCATTAGCATCCTGTTGAATTCAAAGGAAAATAGGCAGTACCCTCAGATGAACAGGACTAGAAGCTTAGTTCCTTTTCAAGTCACAACACAAACGGTCATACTCATTGTAAAACTGCAAGTAGTCATGGGGAATCCCCTTACTCTCACCTGAATGATTGAATAAATGAACTAAATGAAGGAAGAGATATTCTTTGTTCAGGGATAGGAAGACTCAATGTTTTCAAGATATCAGTTCTTCCCCACAGTATCTGTAGATTCACCGCCATTCCAATTCCAGTCACAATCCCAGCCAGTTATTTTGTATGTATTGACAAACTATTTCTAAAGCTGATAGGTAGGGCCGGCCCCGTGGCTTAGCAGTTGAGTGCGTGCGCCCTGCCGCTGGCGGCCCGGCGTCGGACCCTGGGCCCGCACAGACACACCGCTTCTGCGGCCATGCTGAGGCTGCGTCCCACATACAGCAACTGGAGGGATGTGCAACTATGGCATACAACTATCTACTGGGGCTTTGGGGGAAAAATAAATACATAAAATGATAAGTTACCTCTTTAAAATAAATAAATAAATAAATAAAGTTTATATGTAGAAGAAAGAGACTCAGAATAGCAAACACAGTATTGGAGGACTGACACTAACTTACTTCAAGACTTAGTAATAACAGCTACAGTAAATCTTCAAGGCATGTGGTGTTGGTGAAAGAATAGACACATAGTTGATGAAACAGAATAGAGTGCTCAGAAACAGACCCACATAAATCTAGGCAACTGATCTTTGACAAAGGAGCAAAGGCATTACAATGGAGCAAAGATATTCTTTTCAACAAATGATGCCGGAACAACCGAACATCCGCATGCAGGAAAAGGAATCTTGCGACACAGATCTTACACTTGGCACAAAAATTAACTCAAATGGATCGTAGATGCAAATGTAATATGCAGAACTATAAGTGCCTAGAAAATAGCATAGGAGGAAAGCTGGCTGATTTGGGGTATTGCAATGAACTTTTAGATACAGAGGCACAGGGAGGATCCATGAAAGAAAAAATTGGTAAGTTGGACTGCATTAAAGTTAAAAAATTCTGCTCTGTGAAAGACAGCGTTAAGAGAGTGAGAAGACAAGTGAGAGAATGGGAGAAGTATTTGCAAACAACTTATCTGATAAAGGACTGTTACCAAAATATACAAGAAACTCGAAAACCCACCAGTAAGAAAACAACACCCTCATTAAATAATGGGTTAAAGACCTGAGCAGATACCTTGCCAAAGAAGATATACAGATGGCAAACAAGCATATGAAAAGATGCTCAACATCATATGCCATCAGGGAAATGCAAATTAAAACAATTAGATACCACTACAAACCTATTAGACTGGTAGAAATCTCAAACGTTGACAACACAGAACAGTGGTGAGGTTGTGGAGCAACAGCAATTCCCATTCATCATTGGCGGGAGCACAAACACCCAGCATTGGTGGGTACAGCCACTTTGGAAGACAGCTTGGCAGCTTCTAATAAAACTAAACACGCTCTTACCATGCGATCCTTGGTATTTACTCAAAGGGATTGAAAACTCACGTGCGCACAAAAACCTGCACACAGACATTACAGCAGCTTTATGCATAATTGCCAAAACTTGCAAGCAACCAAGATGTCCTTCAGTAGGTGGATGGATACATAAACTACGGTACATCCAGACAATGGAATATTCTTCAGCACTAAAAAGAATTAAGCTATCAAGCCTTGAAAAGACAGGGAGGAAATTTAAATGCATATTACTGAGTGAGAGCAGCCAACCTGAAAAGCCTATGCTCTGCATGATTTCAACTATATGATATTCTGGAAAAGAAAAAAACTATGGAGACAGTAAAATGAAGAAATGAAATAAAAATGGAGACAGTGGTTTCCAGAAGTTAGGGGGGAAGAGGGTATGAATAGATGGAGCACAGAGGATTTTTAGGGTGGTGAAACTTCTCTTTATGATACCATACTGGTGGATAAAAGTCATTATACTTATACATTGTCAAAATCCATGAATACAACACCCAGAATGACCCCTAAAGGAAAGTATGGACTTTGGGTGATTACAATGTGTCAATATAGGTCGTCTCTTATATCAAACTCTGTGTTGCTGCGGACTTAAAAGAGCTCTAAAAATTAACGCCTTTTTTTTGGTGAGGAAGATTACACCTGAGCTAACACCTGTTGCCAGTCCTCCTCTATTTTGTACGTGGGATGCCATGACAGCATGTCTTGATGAGTGGTGTGTAGGTCCATGCCCGGGAACCAAACCCACAAACCCCAGGCTGCTGAAGAGGAGTGAATGAACTTAACCACTATGCCACCAGGCCAGACCCTAAAGTCTACTTTTTAAAAAGCAACACGCGACTCAATAACAGAGGAGTTCTTCCCTTTTTGGTCATTCTTAACTTCTGTAGTTGCAACGATTTGTCTCAAGCCAGTCCTCGTTTTTGAACATCGTATAAAAATGAAGAGTCTATAAAAGACAACAATTTGTAGGGCTGAACTCCTTCCATTCAGCTTTTGAAAAAACGTTGGTACTTATTTGCCCATGAGTGCCCTTTCAAAGTTTTCTGTGGATGTTATGTGGAGAGAGAAAATTAGGTTTTATCTTTAAACACTAGAGCTATCTGAACATGTCTGTGACAAATATGGAAAGGACGTATGACACATCCAGCAAATTTAAAACCATCATCAGTTGTGTGAAGGTATTTAAGAAAGTATAACATACACAATTGACTTCCACAGAGGTCAGATTTCATGAAGAAAGTAACATAATGTGACAGTGGGTAGAGATGAATGAAGAAATGCAGCTAGAGAATCAGAAAATAACTAAGAATTAAAAGCATTGTGGGGCCCGCCCCGTGACATAGCGGTTAAGTGTGCGCGCTCCGCTGCTGGCGGTCTGGGTTCGGATACCAGGTACGCACCGATGCACTGCTTGTCAGGCCATGCTGTGGCGGCATCCCATATAAAGTGGAGGAAGATGGGCACAGATGCTAACCCAGGGCCTGTCTTCCTCAGCAAAAAAAAGAGGAGGATTGTCATGGATGTTAGCTCAGGGCTGATCTTCCTCACAAAAAAAAAAAAAAAAGCATTGATGATGTTTTTCCAAAGCTTAGAATATTTTGGTAACTTTTTAATAATAAATGCCCAATGCTTTTCCCATAGAATGTTAGAGATGGGAAAGATAGATTCCTATTTGACAGCCCACAGTATGTCTGGGACTCTTCTAGATCTTAGAGACACACAGTGAATAAAATACACAGAGTTCCTGCCCCAGAGCACTTGTATTCTAGTGAGGGTCACTGACAAATCCCAAAGAAATAGATAACATGTGAAGTGTATTTATAAATGTTTTGGAGAAAAGTAAAATAGGATAAAAATGATGGAAAAAGTATGGGAGGGTGTGTATCTGTGCTATTTTACATATGTTATGATCATAAATATCGTTAAGTCTATTCACCATTCTCCCTCTGCATAGATAAAGTAACTGAGGCACTGAGAGATGACCCAAAGTCTTCCAGATGGCTACCAGCCCCTTGGGAATAAAACCCAGCTCTTGTGACCCAAGATCAATGCTCTTTCTTCTTGCCTCCATACTAGGAAATGAGTTGCTGCTATCAGATTTTGAAGTGCATCATTTTTTCCATTTACGCTCAGTTTATACCAATTCTCTAAAAAGTACAAAATAAATTATCCATTGCTATTTCTATACAACCTTATGCTAGCAGTAATGGTACCTTAGATTTAGAATGGGTTAATTTATCAGTGGTGACTTGGGAGCTGTCTAGAGTTGACCCAACCAACTTTATGGTCAATAAACATTCTTGAGACTGCTCAGTACTCTTCATCCTAAGATGACACATTCAGGAATAGAGCAAAGCTTATCCAACTTTAATGTCAGTGGAAGTCATCTGAATCTTATGAAAATTCACTGTTAAGAGCTTCTGCTTGAGCCATCCTGTAGGAATGAGGATCTACTTTTGGTCAGATTGCAGAACCAGGCTGTGGAGAGCAGGCCTACTTATAAGCTCTGTAAAAAAACTGCCTTCTATTGCTCTTTACATTTGAGCGTCTTTGGTAGCTTGCAACAACATCTCTCTGTCAACAATCTTGACTGACCCTGGATGTGTGAATGCATGTTCTGGGAGCCAGAGAGGGAAGCTCATGATGGAAAAGCCAGCCCTGCTCCCACTGTTATCTGGCTGAGCTTGGGAGAGCTGAGCTCTCCAATATTTTTGCAAACTCAGTTTTTCAGAGGAAAATGGTAAGAATAATAAGAGAAAATTCAGATGGTATCTCTAAGTAGGCAAAGGCTGAATAGTTCCCATTGTTCTCATAGAGGATAAATCAGACTTTCACAGCTACATGGTGTTTCATTTCAGTTTGACACTTTGGAACATTTGACCTATAATCAATAAGATTGAAAGTGAGCATAAGTGAGGCCATCTTGTTACACTAAATGGCCCTAGCCCCTCGTCTGTGTGACTACTCGCTGATCAACACATACTCTAAAAAAATTCACTTGCTCTCCTGATTTATGGTCTCCACTTACATATGTGCTCCCTGATAGTTCAATAAATTAAAACTTTGTTCCATGAGCTTCTCTTTAGGAACAAGCTGATCACGAGTGGGAAACACACTTACATGGTATCCATCCCAGCTGACAGGAGAATGGAACAATGAAAGATCCTGGAGTCCAGCATGCCTGAAGGAAACTCTCTCCTTAGTACCCATTTTCCCTATAAAACTGCCTCAAGATTCTGTAATCTTTCAAGGTGGTTTTTGGATATATTAGTCTGCTTTCTTCCTGATTATTCTAGCTAATCAAATCAAAACTTCCTTTCTTGATCTCTAACTGGTTGGGATTCATTGGCTCAAATCACTGTGAGCAGAGTGAGCCCATTGTTCAGTATCAAGACCCAGTCAGAGAAGTGAGGACGGGGTGATGAGTGGGTGGTAGATATCTGACTTTGGATTTCTAGGCATTTGCCAAAAGCTTTTAGGCTGCCTTACTCCTTCTACTGTCAAGATGTGTCATCACTGAGGAAAATGGTCGTTCACCCTACAACAGTTGGACTGTCCCTTAAAACTTTCGGTAAGGACAAGTAAAATGCTTTGTACCACCAATCAATGGCCCAGAAGGTTGGACTTCACTCTGGGAATTTATGTCAATTTCTTTGTTCAAAGTTGAACTAGAGAGGTGGCAAGTAGAGGAGGATCTCTCTTAGTTACTAGAATGCTTTCCCATGACCCAGATAAGTTATCAGAGGGAAGCAACGACAAGTTCCCTTGGCTAATATCAACTTCAGCCAATAATAGCCTCTTAGTATTGGGGAAGGGAATAGCAAAGGAAAACATCTTGTTCTTCATCAAATCTGAGTCCATTGCAATGTCTCAAGGATGAGGCTTCTAGGAGTCACATGTTGCTAGACTCCTTGTCTATCTTTTCAGCAGGGTCCCGGGCCTTTGGACAATGCCTAGGGCAACTGAACCCCAAATCTGGGGTTTCTGCATGACATTGTAATCTTAGCTTGCCAAACACTAACTGTTTCCACAGGAAAATTCTGGGCAAAGAAAGAAAATCCTTTTAAGCCAAATGACTCTTACTAATGTTATTTTGAATGGCTAAGTCATTTGTACTTTTACTTATCTGCACCATGTGTATATAGGTGGATACCCACTGATAGGCCTACTGTATACTATGGAGTGAGACAAGCCCAGGATGGAGGTGGAGAAGAGAGGGGCAGAGAAAAGTTCAGTCTATTTTTTATTGTACTACTCTTATAACACCGAAGTCTGCTTACAGCAAAATAGTATTCTCTCCTTTTTTATATAAACATTTTTTGTAGACAATTATAAATTTAGTGAAAAGTCACAAATATACCTCTCACTCAGCTTCTCTTAATGTTGATGTCTTACCTTTCCACTATATATTGTCAAACTAAGAAACTAAGAAACCTGGTACAGACTTTTAGTAAACTCTAGAGCTTATTTTTGCTTCACCAATTTTTCTGTTAATGTGATTTTTCTGTTCCAGAAGCTAATCCAAGAAACTATGTTGCATTTAGTAGTATGTTTTTTTCTAACAAACCTCTACTTGAACTAATCTAGCTGGGCTTATAACCCATTAATCATTTTTCTGTTCTTTTAATCAGCTTTACAGAGCACCTGTTCTGCACAGATACCTGGCTAGACTAACTGTGCGAGAAAAAAATGAATAGGTCCTCAAACTCACTTTCTAGTTCAATGAATAAATCCTCAGTTCACTTTCTAGTTCAAGAAGCTGATACACAAATCCCACCCTAGTAAGCACAGAATCAGAGTAGTTTTGAAATAGTGCCACAAGATTGCAGAGTACAGGCATAACTGTGCCCTGGGCCTCACTGACGACACATTTGCTATGAGCCCAGGAGAATCAGAATTCATTTCTACATGGACAGTGGGCTGTGGTGGGAAGTCTGGGAAGGAAGGATAAGTAGGGCTCTACCCAATTTGACTTCAATAAGAAAGGGAAAAAGCTGCTGAGCCAATTATTCAAGATGTAGATGCTTAGAATCGGTCAATGTCCTGTCTCCAAAAATGGTGAAGGGAAGTACCCTAAGTCTGGGAAAATTGTCTGCATTTGTGTTTGTGTGTGACCTTTTCAGCTGGGGTTCAAAAAGAAGAAACCACACAAATCTTTCTTTTACTATATGCCAGCAAGACACTAAAGGAAAAAAGTACTATTTTACTCAGATTGAAAGTATAAGAAAACACACAAACATAATCACTGTTCCATGCCAACATCCAGGTAGAAAGTAGTTCATTGAATTTTTTGGTTATTAATTTTGTTGGTGGCAATCATCTCTGCTCTTTCCTCACCCTAATGGTGCTGACCTTTATCACAGGAGAAGCTTGAGTAGTGGAGCAAGTACCCATTTGCCCCACTGAAACCAAATGGCTGCAGGGAAATGGGGAGGTCTGACTGACACACAACCTCAGCTTGATCCCCAGGGAAGATCATGGGGTGTCCCAGGGCAGGACAGAATACAAAGTAGAAAGCAGTGCTCTCCAAAAGCAAGGCATACATTGATTTCAGAAGAAATGGCAACATTGACCTTTAGGACTTCAGATATTGTTCAATCAAAGTGTTATCAAGTTCTGCTGTCCATATTTAAAGCTTCATTTCAGTTCTCCTAAGAGTGTTGCAAAGAAAGCCAAGACGTAAGATCAATGCTCTTTGTATTAGTAGGCTTGGATTGTCATAACAAAATGCCACAGGGGTTTGCCAGGTCGTATAGTGTTTAAGTTCACACAATCTGCTTCGGCAGCATGGGGTTTGCATGTTGAGATTCCAGGTACAGACCTACACACCATTCATCAAGCCATGCTGTGGTGGCATTCCACATACAAAATAGAGGAAGACTGGCATTGATGTTAGCTCAGGGACAATCTTCCTCCCCACCAAAACAAAACAAAATACAAAAGCCACAGACTAGTAGCTTACAGAACGGAAATTTATTTCTCACAGTTCCTGCATGTGGAAAGCCCATGATCAATGTTATAGCAAGGTAGATATCATTCTGAGGCCTCTTCTCTTGGCTTGTAGGAAGCTGTTGTTTCACTGAGGGCTCACATGACCTCTTCTTTGTGAATGTGCACACTCAATGAGAGAGAACAATATCTCTGGCGTCTCTTCTAAGTTTACTAATCCTATCAGATCAGGACTCCATCCTTCTCACCTCATCTAGCCTTAATCACCTCCTAAAGACACATTGGGGGTTTGGGCTTCAACACAGCCCTGTGTTGGGCTTCAACACAGAATTTGGGTGGACACAACGCAGTCCATATCTCTCTTCTGCTACACAGCACTCTGGTCTTTCACAAAATTCTATATGTGCACATGCTCACCAGCAAACCTAGACTTGGATAGTAGAGGTGGGGCTGCTGCTAAGGATCAAGGAGAATTGGGAGGGCTGTCATGATTCAAGTTGTTTAGCTCAAGGACTCACTTAGCAGGTAATTTTTAACTTAAAGGCAAGAGAAGAGGGCAGGACTCCCAGGGGCCCTTGGGTTGAATGTAAGCCAGTGTGACTTCAATAGCTGAGTGGACCTTCATCTTTCTAAATATTAACATCTGCCCTATCTACATTGCAGGGCTCTAGTAGGAAGGTGAAAAACAAATGGATGTCAAAAACATTGCTTTTTGTAATAGTACTCAATAATGGGTAGCTATTATTCATACTACTAGTAAGTAGGGGAGTCTCACTTCAGTAAAGAAGAGAATAAACCTTACATTACTAGAAAAAATATATAACTATTTGCTTATTATTGTAGATAGAATAATGCTCCCTTTTCCCAAGAAAAGACTATGTCCTAATCCCTGGGACTTGTGAATACATTACTTGCATGGTCAAGGGAGTTAAAGTTGTAGGTGGAATTAAGCTTACTAACACATGACCTTAAAATAGGGAAATTTTCCTGGGGTATCTGGGTGGGTCTAATGTAGCCACAAGGGTCCTTAAAAGTAGAAAAGGAAGATGTGACTATGGAAGAGAGAACCAGAGAGATGGCAGTGTGGGAAGATTCAATTTGCTGTTTTTGACTTTGAAGATGGAGAAAGGAACCATGAGCCAAAAAATGCGTGTGATCTCTCGAAGACAGAAAAGGACAAAGTGATGGATTTCCCTCTAGAATATGAATACTATTCTACTAACACCTTGATCTTAGCCCAGCAAGATTCATGTCTCACTTCTAATCTACAAGTCTATAAGATAATAAATTTGTGTTGTTTTAAGTCACTTAGTTTGCAGTCATTTGTTACAACAGCAATAGAAAACTAATACACCTATAAATAGGATTTGTAGAGTAATTACCATATCCTTATATAAAAGAATATTTATTAGCTGAATAGTTTTTCAAGAATCTCCTTTGCTCCTCTCCTCACATATAATCATGGGCAAATTAGTATTTTTTCCCCAATTGTCTGGTATGAATTGTGGTTGTTGATCTATTTACACAATTCTTTTTTACTCTTTCTATAATGTTTGCAGAGATTCATATACAAACTACTATTGCCTGATTCAGGCTTTCTCGTTGGTTTTGATAGAATGTGCCAAGGGGAAATTAAAGGGGAAACTCTTATTCAAGGACAAATTGATGTTAATAGATTCCAACTCAAAATATTCACAGGAGAAAGACTGTAGGGTCAAGTGGTCCTTTTACCCAGTAGTTTCAAGGTTTCCCTGGGAACAACACAGAAAACATTGCTTTCCTCTTTGCTGATTTTTAACATAAAATGAGAAGTAAATGACAGAAGCCCACTTCACGCTGTGTGACCCCTTAGAGGAGCTCAGAGAGGGAGAGGATCCAAACTCCTAAGTAAACATGAAGAAGGAAGTTCAGAGGCCTGCTAAAAGGGAAGGAAGGGCTTTTGTTATTGGCCATGGATTGTACTTCCTGTTGTGCAGTCCGCCGCTGTTTCACAACAGCACAGCAGGGTGGGGGTAGGGGCTGCAGTGTCTTGTGCTATAATGAGGAAGCAGCGCTCTTGGTTCCTTCACGTTATACAAGTAGATGACCTCTACCACGCAGTGAAATAGATGAGGGAAGAAGAATGGGACGCTTGCACTTGCAGACATGATAAACCATGTATTTTTTTTTTGTTTCAGTTCCAGGTTATGTCTTTTCATATGTAATATTACTGAATTGGAATTATTTCCTTTATTCTTGATATGCTCTTTGCTTGTCTAGAGATTAAAATAGCTTAAAGGGATAAGCACCCATGCAGGTGGCCCCTTAGAATATATTGTCATTGCACAGTCAGGAGCTACAAAACCCAGCATTGTTCATGAAAAAAGGAATTAGGTTTATGTCTTTCTTATATAACTTTACCACAGATGCCATGAAAATTGTTTTGGAAGCAGATTTGCCTGGAAGGTTAGCCAAGGAATTCAGAAACAACATTTTAAACTGATGGGAGACGTTATGATGTGCCTGTATCCTTTTGAGGGTGAGTGATACTCTGATTAGGTTTACATATGTAAAATACAGTGAAAAACTACAGAGATGTCCTCGATATCTCAGTGCAAAAATACTCAAGAATACAGATTTTTTTTTAATAGAATTTTAATGCTTAGCCTTTATTTTTTTCCCCCCCCAAAGCCCCAGTAGATAGTTGTATGTCATAGCTGCACATCCTTCTAGTTGCTGTATGTGGGACAAGGCCTCAGCATGGCTGGAGAAGTGGTGCGTCGGTGCACGCCCGGGATCCGAACCCGGGCCGCTAGCCCCAGAGGGTGCGCACTTAACCACTAAGCCACGGGGCTGGCCCATAGATTTTTGAAATTGATTTTCAAAAGGATATTTCAGGTTAGAGGACAGAGGTCAGGCTCCACCATCACACTGTGCAGGTTCAAATTCAAGTTGGACCATTTACTAACTGTGTGACCTTCACTAAAGTTGATTAACATTTCTGTCCTATAATTCCTCATGTTTAATGAGAAGAGTAATGAAACTGATATCATATGGTTGTTGAGAGAATTAAGGAAGGCAATATATTAAGCCCACAGAACAGTGCTTTATACTGTCAAATGCTTGACCAACGTTAGTTATTTTGATTAGAAAAGTGGTTGTATATTCATGATAGGGCAATAAAAGATTCAGAAACAGGTGATTCACTGCAGCGAACGAAAGTTTGTACTTTCACAGGAAACATCCCCCACCAACGTGTGGTATCACTGTATTCAGCATTCAAGGCTGTCCACAGTCTCCAGGTAGCTTGTTTTCTAGCCTGCTTCCCAAGATAATCCTTCAGGAAGATTCTTCACCAGCCATATCCCTGGACTCATATTTTTACTTCCTCAGATCTCTTCCTCTGCCTATCCATTCTACTGAGTTACTCTCTTTCTCTTTGAAATCTTCTTTCTTTGAACTCACACACTGAAAGTCACAAGGCCATTTTTAAGAAAAAAAAAGATTAGGTGTCTTTCTTTTGTTATAAATTTAAAAATTTGGACTAGAAAAGTTGCATGGGTTGACAATCTTATTCAACTCCATACTTGGAAAATATGGACTAAATTCCAAGTTTTCCACTCCCTTACTGCTTGGCGACACACAATATTGGTGATACTGTTCTTCTAGAAATGAAAGTCTGTGATGTTGTGTTTTCCGCCCCACTGCTCCCAACACCCCTCTGCCCCACTCCATCATTGCTTAGTCTTTGGAGTTTGGTTTCTTATCTCTCCATTAGATTCTAAGTGCTCCAGGGCAGGGACCAGATGTGAGATTTGTATTCCCAAGGATATCTCTCAAATTCAAATCCCAGATCCTGACACTCTTAACAATGTTTAGTATAAATATTTATTGACATTTGCATTGATTCAATGATTAGGTGGTTTATTCTCTTCCAAGGCAAATGTCTGTAAAAGGCAAATTATTTCCCCCCACTGAAGGCTCTCTAGATGAGTGCACCAACGGCAATTGTGACTATTGTGAATTCTGGCTGTTTTCATCACAGGAGGTGGGATACTGAATTGTTCCCCCAAACTCCAGCTCGAAGCCCTGTCCTTAGTATTCTGCCCATTGACCACACTGAAACTGAAACCATAGGCTCATTTTTCACGCTGGGATGCAGTGTATAAGGAAGCAAAAAAGGCAAAAAGAGAACAGACCCGCTTTGTTCCCTTTAATCTCTAGTTTCATGGGTTGTATAATTTGGGCCAGGATTTGAAGGCCAGCAAATTATACCATACTGCCTCCTTTGTTGTCTCCAGGGAACATGGCCACCAGGTTCTTTTTGCAGAGGGATATAGGACAGTTTCAAATTTTCAACTTTGAGCACCTTGCCTGGGAAATGTAAGGAAGGCAGGCTCCTCACCTGTTATGATGGGGTGCATGGCCTAGGCAGAGACAATGTAGGTGCCAGCTAGCACAGTATCTCCTTGTGTCTTCATTTCTTCTGGATGAAGTTCATACTGAAGATGCAGGAGATCCATTTGTTGAGGGGAAAGTCCCTCTATTGCCTGAATTAATTGCATATTATCATGGCCTTTCACAGCCTGAAGTTTAAACCCTTTATGGCCTTCTCTCTGATGCAACCTCATGGTAGAATTAAATACCAGTCTGGTCAGATCATTCATGTTGACTAGGCTTTGACATATTCTAGGTGCTGTGGAACAATTGTTCTACCGTTTTCAGGATTTCCAAGAGAAAAACCATGACCAGGCCACCATAGAATGCCTCTTCCCCTCTATTCATAGCCTTCCATTCACTATGTCAGGTCCTACTTTCCATCTCAGCCCCAAATAATATTTCTTCTCCTACCAGAATTGGAGGTTGGACAAGATGGCAAGTACCTGCCAGTTTCAATCTCCTAATCTCTCTTTTTTGTTGATATATTGTAGTATAGAGAAAAGAAAGTAGGTGTTGGAGTTAGATTTGGGGTTCTTGAATGAGTTTCATTCTTTAAAGCTTAAATTTCTCACCTCTAAAATGAGAATGATAATAAAAGTCTCAAATGGTTGTCGAGAGCGTTAATAAGATTGTATATGCAAAGCATCTAGTACAATGCCTGGCATATAATAAGCACATAATACTTTTAACTATTGTTGTTGTGGTGGTGGTGGTTGTTATTGTTAGTAGTACTATTTTAATAACATTTGAAACCTTCCATGGGTTTAAAAGAGTGAATCCTTGCTATGAAGTATTTCAAACACCAAGTTAATAATATATTCTAGTCCCTGCTATCAGTCTCTTAGCCTATCTGCTTGCATTTCAAGGTCCAAATCACATCCTATTGTTTTATAATTATTTTTTGTCCAGTTTCTACCATATTTCACTTTTTCATGTATTCTATAGCATTTGACAAAGAGTTATTATACATGTTAGGTGTTTTATAAACATATAATGTTTTAATTTATAATTTTTAACTTAATTCACCAGTCTATCACACCAAATAATCATGATGACAATTTCTGCTGTCCTGACTAATTATCAGAGTGACCTGATAAACCAGCGATAGACTACAGTTGTTCATGGTCACATAGAGTAGAACCCCCAAGTTTTCCAATGACAATTCAGAGAACAATCATCTGACAATTGTTCAGACAATTCAATTCTACACCCACAGGAGCAAAGCCATTTAGGGACTGTTGGGAACTGGACCTGGAAGAGATACAGAAGTTGACCAGAAACAAGCAGGTGTCTATAACTGAACAGCTACTATTACCAAACCAAGTGGGTTCACCTCTTGGTGAGTTAAATAAGACTCTACACTAGTGTAAGTTTTAGTCTCGAAAAGTAAAGTGTATTTGTAGCAAATAGGAGACCATGAGGAATCATTTCCAAAGTCATGGCATCCCTGAACAAAGGGAAGTAGGAACCTTTATTTCAGATGGGGAATGAAGAATCAAAAGGGAGAGGTGGGTATTCACTTATGCAGGCTCAGTTGGAAAACATGCTTAAACGTACACTGCAGATTATGGTAAAGAGGCCTAAGCTCCTCCTGGAGAGATCTTAGCACTAAAAATAGACAAATGTCATGGGCATAACTCTTGTGGTGAGGTTTGGTCTGGTTCAGGGTGGTTGTTGGTTGTATCTCCTTAACATAAGAAAAGACGAGAAAACAATTTGCAGAAATATTTAAATACTTCCAAATCCACCCTTGAGTTCCTTGGGGCACCTAGTCAGTGATGATACTATAGCACTGGCATTTATCACACACAGTTTCTCATAATCCTTCCAGCCATTCTTAAGGCAGGAATTTCTGTCTTCCATTTTACAAGTGAGGAAACTGAGATCTAGAAAGATTAAGTAACTTTCACAGTCAAGCCCGGCGATCTGACTTGGCTATCATGAGCTTTTCTGTAGTTATTGATTAGAAAGGGCAAGAGACCTAAAAAGACACCTCACCAAGGAAATAAATAGTTGGTAAATAAGCACATGCAAGGATGTTCAACATTTTATGTCCTTAGGGAATTGCAAATTAAACAAGATACCACTGCACACCTATTAGACTGGCCAAAACTCAAAACACTGACAACACCAAATGCTGGTAAGAATGTGGAGCAACAGGAAGTCTCATTTAATGCTGGTGAGGATGCAAAATGGTATAGCCAATTTAGAAAACAGTTTAGTGGGTTCTCATAAACTGTATTACTTGTATCGTCTTATTCAGCAATCCTACTCCATGGTATTTACCCAAGTGAGTTGAAAACTTATGTCTACAAAATACCTACACACACGTTTGTAGTGGTTTTGTTCATAATTCCCAAAATTTATAAAAAAACAAGATTTCCCTTAGTAGGTGAACGGATAAGTAAACTGAGATACATCTGGACAATGGAATATTATTTGGCGCCAAAAAGTATTCATCTTTAAAGCTATGAAAATACATGAAGGAAAATTAAGTACATATTACTAAATGAAAGAAGGCAAGTTGTATGATCTAAGAGGAAAAGGTAAAACTATGCAGACAGTAAAACAACCAATGGTTTCCAGCTGTTAGCGGAAGGAAGAGATGGATGGGTAGAGTACAGAGAAATTTTAGGCAGTGAACCTATTCTCTGTGATACTGTACTTGTGGCCATTATACATCATCACGCATTTTTCCAAATTTATAGAATGTTCAATACTAAGATTGAAGCCTAATATAGAAACTTGGGTGATGAGGACGTGTCAGTGTAGGTTCATTAGTGGTAGCAAATGTAGCACTCTGCTAGAAGATGTTAATAATGGGGGATGAAAGTCTCTCTATATGTCTATTTGATCTAGTTGGTGTATTTTGTTGTTCAAGCCCTATATTTCCTTACTTATCTTCTGTCTGATTTTTCTATCCACCATTGAATGTGGGGTATTGAAGTTTTGAACTATATTTTAGGAATATTTTTTATTTCAATTCTGTCAATTTTTACTTCATAGATTTTAAATGTCTGTTATTATAAATGTAAATTTTTATATTTTATGTCTTCTTCCTGTATTAAACTGTTAAACTTGTGTAATATGTATCTTTTTCTTGTAGCTTTTTAAATTTAAAGTCTTTTTTTTCCTGAAATTAGTACAGGCACCCCAGGTCCCTTTGGTTACTATTTGCATGAAATGTGTTTTTCTATCCTTTCACTTAGCATCTATTGGTGTTCTTAGGCCTAAGTGAATCTCTTGTGGACAACATATAGTTAGATCAAATTTTGATTCTACTCTGACAATCTCTGGCTTTTGATAGGACAGTTTAATCCATTTACACTTAAAGTAATTACTAGTAAAGAGGGGATTATTTCTCCATTTTGCTATTTTTTTATTATGTGCTTTATAAGGTTTTTTTTTGCCCCTCATTTCCCCTAATTCTGACTTTTTTCTATTTACTTGAGTTTTGGAGTGAAACATTTTGATTACGTTCTAATTTTTGTGGATATTTTATAAATATTTTCTTTGTGGTTACTTTAGGAGATTCATTTTCCACCTTATTGTTATCACAATCTAGTTTTAATTTATACAAAATTAACCTTAATAGCATACAAAACCTCTGCTCCTGTACAGTTCTGCTCCTCCCTCTTTTGTGTTATATATGTTACCAGTTACACATCTGTGTTGTATGCCCAAAGATATAGATCCTTGTTTGTATACATTTTTGTCTTTTAAATCATGTAGAAAACAAGAAACTGAAATTACAAACTAAAGTTATAAAAACACTAGCTTTACAACTACCCAACTTTTATCTTTACGAGCAGTCTATTTTTCTTCCTGCAGCTTTGATTTACTGGCTAGTGTTCTGTCACTTTAACCTAAAGGATTCCTTTAACATTTCTTACATGACAGGCCTAGCAATAATGATCTCCCTTACCATTTGTTTAGCTGGGAATGTCTTATTTTCTCCTTCATTTTTAAAAGACTTTTGCTTGATAGAGGATTCTTGGTTAAGTTTTTTCCCTCCTTTAGGTACTTTGAATATATCAAACCACTGACTTCTGGCTTCCAAGATTCAAATGATAAATTGGTTAACCTTATTGAGCATCTGTTGAGAAGAACCTCTTCTCCCTTACTACTTTTAAGATTCTCTGTGTGTCTTTGTTTTTCAACAGTTTGATAGAATGTGTCTCAGTGAAGTTCTCTGAGTTTTCCTACTCAGAGTTCATTGAGATTCTTGGATTTACAGATTTATATATTTCCTTAAATTTGGTAAATTTTCAGCCATCATTTCTTCAAATATTCTTTCTGCCCCCTTTTCTTCTCTCCTAATAAACTCCCACAACGCATATGTTGGCTTGACGGTGTCTCGCAGGTCCCTTAGGCTCTGCACACCTTTTCACTTCTACATTCTTTTTCTTTCTGTTTGTCAGACTAGATAATTTCAGTTGTCACATATTCAAATTTTCTGAATTCTGTTTGATCTTATCTGCTCTTGAACTCCTCTACTGAATGTTTTATTTCAGTTATTGTATTCTGCAGCTCCACATTTACTTTTCCTTTTTATACTTTTTATCTCTTTATTGATATTCTTATTTTTTTCACATATTATTTTCCTCTTTTGTTAACGTATCTTTTAACTCTTTGAGCATCTTTAACCAGTTTTATGGTTTTTATCATGAGAAAAATGTCTGGACCACCCCCCCTGGGGGGGGGTTTATTTAGATTCTTGGATTTGTAGATTAATATATTTTGTGAAATTTGTAGATTAATATATTTCGTGAAATTTGCTTTCTCTTGATATATTTTCTTCCATTGATTGAAACACACTTTTGTTTTCTTTGTAAACCTCATAATTTTTTATTGAAAACTAGACATTTGAATCACATAATACTTTATTGGATGACATCGATTCTCTTTCTTTTTTTTTTCATCCATTTTTAGTTGTAAAATTTCTCTTAGACTTGCTTTCACTGAATTCCTTAAGTTTTGATATGTTGTGCTTTTATTTCATTTGTCTCAAAGTATTTCCTAATTTCTTTCTTTATTCTTTGACTCATTGGTTGTTTATATGTTTTTCAGTTTTCTTTTGTGATTGATTTCTAGTTTCATTCAATGGGATTGAATAAGATACCCTGTAGGATTTTAATCTTTTTGAATTTATGAAGACTTTTTAAATTTATGGAGGTTTTGTGGCCCAACATATAGTCTCTCCTCGAGAATGATCCATGTACACTGGAGAAAAATGTGTATTTTACTTCTGTTCAAGGAAATGTTCTACATATATCTATTAGGTCTAATAGGTTTACAGTGCTGTTCAATTCCTCTTTTTCTTATTAATCTTTGTGTATTTTGTCTATCCATTACTGAAAAAGGAGTATTGAAGTCTCCTAATATCATTGTATAATTGTCTATTTGTCCTTTCAATTTTTATGTTTAGTTGGCATATATATTTTGTAGCACTGATATTTAAAGCATGTGTATTAACAACTGTTATATCTTCTTGATGAATTGATGCTTTTTAGAAAATGTGTCTTTTTCTCTGTAGCAGTTTTTTAAATTTAATATCTATATTTTCTGATACTTATATAAGAAGAACAGTTGTCCTTGATTACTATTTCCATGGAATATTTTTTTCATTTTTCACTTTCAACCTATCTGTATCCTTGGATCTATAGTGAGTTTCTAGTAGACTACATATGCTTGCAACCTGAAAAAAAAAAATCCGTTCTGTTAATCTCTACCTTTTGTTTCATTAGTGCAAACAATTAATATTTAAAGTAATCACTAATAAAGAAGAAATTTCTGCTGCCGTTTTGCTAGTAGTTTTCTGGTTTGGGGTTTTTTCTTGTTGTTCTCTCCTGTAAGTTGGGACGCTGGAAATTCTAATATGCCAAAGAGAAGTTATTATTGTTGATCTCTTACTGTGCCTAATCTATAGATAAAATTTTATAATATGTATGTACGTCAAGTAAAAAACATAGTATGTGCAGGATTCAATACTATCTGTGGTTTCAGACATCCACTGAGGGTTTTGGAACATATTTATCATGGGTAAGGAGGAACTACTCTATAAAACGTACCTCAGGGGGCTTTAAGAGTCAAAGCAAAGAAATGCATGGAAAGGATTTAGCACTATAGATGCCAAATATTGTCTACTGTCTTTTTTAATAAATATAATTTTATTGGCACACAATTTGCCCATTCACTTAAATATTGTCTATAACTCCTTTCCTACTAAAATGGCAGAATTGAATTTTCTCTATGAAAACTGTATGGCTTACTAACTACAATATTCACTATTCACTATCTGACCTTTTACTCAAAATGTTTGCTAATATCTGGTAAAAGTTTATATAAAAATAGGATATCTGCAGGGCCAATAAGCCCTTTCATTAATTTACTAGCTTATTTACACATTCTGAAAATATTACTGAGCATCAATATGCGCTGATGATATGAAAGAATTCACATATGAATTGGACTGTTAAATTGGACTTCAAGTTGCCCAAAGAATATTGGGAACATCGTGAAACTATGTATTAAGTGATAATCTAGATTTATCCAAAACTCCTCAATGATGGTAAAATGGGTTTGCATACATAACATGTTAAAGGTGTATGTGTGTATGTGTATGTGTCTTTTGGGGAAAAAGAGACAAGAAGATACATTCCAGGAATTGCATCCAAGCTGGAATCAGGGGTAGAGAGGCAGTAGGAGACATATCATCTCTCTATCCTGGCACATATTGCATGAAAAAGATAGCCACAATCCCCATCTTTACAGAAAATGTATTCTGAGTAATGAAACATGAAAAAAGGAATGAGAAAGACTATATATATACATGTATTTTGTCAAGGTAGTTTTATGACCCTCACTAGAATACAAGTGCTCTGGGGCAGGAACTCTGTGTATTTTATTCACTGTGTGTCTCTAAGATCTAGAAGAGTCCCAGACATACTGTGGGCTGTCAAATAGGAATCTATCTTTCCCATCTCTAACATTCTATGGGAAAAGCATTGGGCATTTATTATTAAAAAGTTACCAAAATATTCTAAGCTTTGGAAAAACATCATCAATGCTTTTTTTTTTTTTTTGTGAGGAAGATCAGCCCTGAGCTAACATCCATGACAATCCTCCTCTTTTTTTTGCTGAGGAAGACAGGCCCTGGGTTAGCATCTGTGCCCATCTTCCTCCACTTTATATGGGATGCCGCCACAGCATGGCCTGACAAGCAGTGCATCGGTGCGTACCTGGTATCCGAACCCAGACCGCCAGCAGCGGAGCGCGCACACTTAACCGCTATGTCACGGGGCGGGCCCCACAATGCTTTTAATTCTTAGTTATTTTCTGATTCTCTAGCTGCATTTCTTCATTCATCTCTACCCACTGTCACATTATGTTACTTTCTTCATGAAATCTGACCTCTGTGGAAGTCAATTGTGTATGTTATACTTTCTTAAATACCTTCACACAACTGATGATGGTTTTAAATTTGCTGGATGTGTCATACGTCCTTTCCATATTTGTCACAGACATGTTCAGATAGCTCTAGTGTTTAAAGATAAAACCTAATTTTCTCTCTCCACATAACATCCACAGAAAACTTTGAAAGGGCACTCATGGGCAAATAAGTACCAACGTTTTTTCAAAAGCTGAATGGAAGGAGTTCAGCCCTACAAATTGTTGTCTTTTATAGACTCTTCATTTTTATACGATGTTCAAAAACGAGGACTGGCTTGAGACAAATCGTTGCAACTACAGAAGTTAAGAATGATCAAAAAGGGAAGAACTCCTCTGTTATTGAGTCGCGTGTTGCTTTTTAAAAAGTAGACTTTAGGGTCTGGCCTGGTGGCATAGTGGTTAAGTTCATTCACTCCTCTTCAGCAGCCTGGGGTTTGTGGGTTTGGTTCCCGGGCATGGACCTACACACCACTCATCAAGACATGCTGTCATGGCATCCCACGTACAAAATAGAGGAGGACTGGCAACAGGTGTTAGCTCAGGTGTAATCTTCCTCACCAAAAAAAAGGCGTTAATTTTTAGAGCTATTTTAAGTCCGCAGCAACACAGAGTTTGATATAAGAGACGACCTATATTGACACATTGTAATCACCCAAAGTCCATACTTTCCTTTAGGGTTCATTCTGGGTGTTGTATTCCGCGGATTTTGACAATGTATAAGTATAATGACTTTTATCCACCAGTATGGTATCATAAAGAGAAGTTTCACCACCCTAAAAATCCTCTGTGCTCCATCTATTCATACCCTCTTCCCCCCTAACTTCTGGAAACCACTGTCTCCATTTTTATTTCATTTCTTCATTTTACTGTCTCCATAGTTTTTTTCTTTTCCAGAATATCATATAGTTGAAATCATGCAGAGCATAGGCTTTTCAGGTTGGCTGCTCTCACTCAGTAATATGCATTTAAATTTCCTCCCTGTCTTTTCAAGGCTTGATAGCTTAATTCTTTTTAGTGCTGAAGAATATTCCATTGTCTGGATGTACCGTAGTTTATGTATCCATCCACCTACTGAAGGACATCTTGGTTGCTTGCAAGTTTTGGCAATTATGCATAAAGCTGCTGTAATGTCTGTGTGCAGGTTTTGTGCGACGTGAGTTTTCAATCCCTTTGAGTAAATACCAAGGATCGCATGGTAAGAGCGTGTTTAGTTTTATTAGAAGCTGCCAAGCTGTCTTCCAAAGTGGCTGTACCCACCAATGCTGGGTGTTTGTGCTCCGCCAATGATGAATGGGAATTGCTGTTGCTCCACAACCTCACCACTGTTCTGTGTTGTCAACGTTTGAGATTTCTACCAGTCTAATAGGTTTGTAGTGGTATCTAATTGTTTTAATTTGCATTTCCCTGATGGCATATGATGTTGAGCATCTCTTCATATGCTTGTTTGCCATCTGTATATCTTCTTTGGCAAGGTATCTGCTCAGGTCTTTAACCCATTATTTAATGAGGGTGTTGTTTTCTTACTGGTGGGTTTTCGAGTTTCTTGTATATTTTGGTAACAGTCCTTTATCAGATAAGTTGTTTGCAAATACTTCTCCCATTCTCTCACTTGTCTTCTCACTCTCTTAACGCTGTCTTTCACAGAGCAGAATTTTTAACTTTAATGCAGTCCAACTTACCAATTTTTTTCTTTCATGGATCCTCCCTGTGCCTCTGTATCTAAAAGTTCATTGCAATACCCCAAATCAGCCAGCTTTCCTCCTATGCTATTTTCTAGGCACTTATAGTTCTGCATATTACATTTGCATCTACGATCCATTTGAGTTAATTTTTGTGCCAAGTGTAAGATCTGTGTCGCAAGATTCCTTTTCCTGCATGCGGATGTTCGGTTGTTCCGGCATCATTTGTTGAAAAGAATATCTTTGCTCCATTGTAATGCCTTTGCTCCTTTGTCAAAGATCAGTTGCCTAGATTTATGTGGGTCTGTTTCTGAGCACTCTATTCTGTTTCATCAACTATGTGTCTATTCTTTCACCAACACCACATGCCTTGAAGATTTACTGTAGCTGTTATTACTAAGTCTTGAAGTAAGTTAGTGTCAGTCCTCCAATACTGTGTTTGCTATTCTGAGTCTCTTTCTTCTACATATAAACTTTATTTATTTATTTATTTATTTTAAAGAGGTAACTTATCATTTTATGTATTTATTTTTCCCCCAAAGCCCCAGTAGATAGTTGTATGCCATAGTTGCACATCCCTCCAGTTGCTGTATGTGGGACGCAGCCTCAGCATGGCCGCAGAAGCGGTGTGTCTGTGCGGGCCCAGGGTCCGACGCCGGGCCGCCAGCGGCAGGGCGCACGCACTCAACTGCTAAGCCACGGGGCCGGCCCTACCTATCAGCTTTAGAAATAGTTTGTCAATACATACAAAATAACTGGCTGGGATTGTGACTGGAATTGGAATGGCGGTGAATCTACAGATACTGTGGGGAAGAACTGATATCTTGAAAACATTGAGTCTTCCTATCCCTGAACAAAGAATATCTCTTCCTTCATTTAGTTCATTTATTCAATCATTCAGGTGAGAGTAAGGGGATTCCCCATGACTACTTGCAGTTTTACAATGAGTATGACCGTTTGTGCTGACCTCTACCAAAACTTCATGAGTTATTAGACAAAGTCAGCCATTAATTTTTCTTTTTATTTTTTGGGAGGAAGATCAGCCCTGAGCTAATATCCATGGTAATCCTCCTCTTTTTGCTAAGGAAGGCTGGCTCTGAGCTAACATCTATTGCCAATCCTCCTGCTTTTTTTTCCCCAAAGCCCGAGTAGATAGTTGTATGTCATGGTGCACATCCTTCTAGCTGCTGTATGTGGGACGCGGCCTCAGCATGGCTGGAGAAGCAGTGCGTAGGTGTGCCCCTGGGATCCCAATCTGGGCCACCAGTAGTGGAGTGCCAGCACTTTAGTGCTAAGCCACGGGTCCGGCCCCAGCCATCAATTTTTTTGCTGACAAATTTTGTAACAGAGATAACATGAATTTGTTTGGCTGTTAGAAAGTCTAGGTAGAACAAAAGTTTTACATTCAATGCTGATTAATCTAAAGACATGCCTTTTTTACTTAACCAACAAACTTAAATTAGCTGTAATAGTCAATATTTTCCTAGGTCATGTCATCCTGAAATATGTTTGCATTAGTTTCTATTGTATTTTTTGAATATGCTCAATTTTATACAGAGCTTGTGTTTAAGCCAATTACATAGAGCTCGCTACAAATTAATTTTGAAAATACTACCGATAGGTAGAAAAATATCAAAAATTTATAACATACATATATAGACAGACAGACACAGAGACCCTACAGACATTGTTAACTTACTGCCATGAATCAGATACAGTAATAGGAAACTCACTAATTTTGAAAGAATAGTTGGATCAGAACTCTGATTTGACAGTGGGAAAAAAAATTGTTTACTTTCTCAAATGGTTAAAGTCTTGTCTCTATTTGTAGAAAAGACTTTTAAGATTTACTGTTAAGATTGCCCTAGAAAACTAATCTTTGGGCAAGAGAGCCTGTCTAGGCCCTTGTATTTTTATTTATTTATTTTACTCAGGAATCTGGGAGGGTTCTAAAGAAAATTCCTTGGAAGAGACCAGGTAAAATTTGGACATCAAAGGCACAGGAAATGAATGCAAATTCCTCCAAGAAGGAGTTTGGTTTCTTGAGGCAAGAATACTTACAAGCCTTTTGCTTATCAAAGAACTGACATACCTATCTAACTATACTTTCTCCAACTTGTTTCTTTCCTTCTGGGTATGTAGTTTTATTTTAGCTTAGTGGGGGAAGCCTAAAAAAATTCCTATCAGAAGGGGACTTTTATTTACTGTTGTGTAGTCTTTTTTTAAGGTACATCATATCTTTAATTATTTATTAGCTTTTTTCATGGAAACTTTCAGTGAATCTATTTTGGAATTTTGAAGGCTTCACTTTTAAGTGCACCTTTTAATCATCTTATCTTGTTGAACATTCCTCATACTAGTCATTAAATTTTTTGGTTTCAATATACATGAGGCCTTGTGGCAGTTTGATAGGACTCTAGATGCAAATAGAGTTCAACCCTCATTTTTGTTAAGTTATATCTGGCTGTAAATGGGTTACAACCCCCATTTTGGATCCTCAACATGAGAGTTACCAAACTAAGTTCTCAGGACATGAAATAAGCTTAGTAAGATTGTGCCATTTTTTGTAAAATGGTAAATGTTACCATCCAAGGGGGGAGGGGTCATCTCCCTACCACGAGACATACCAATAGTCAACAGACAAGGTAGTAGGAGGGAAAGGGTTTTATTACAGCTTGGTAGCAAGGGGGAAGATGGCAGACCAATGCCCAAAAGAACCATCATATAGAACAAAGACTACAGTCCAGTTATATAGGGGGCTGCTCTCCAGGTGGGGCAGGCATCTCGTCTTAGTTCCTGATAATTTTTTGTTTTCCAGAATATGCATCAGAGACCAGTACTATGCCCAATACCCAGATCTTGCAGTTACCGCTGATGATGAGTCTATCAGCATAGACTCTCTGCCTGGGGGTCATCACATTCCTAAGGAACTCAAAAGAACAAAGTTATCAACTTATTGTAGCTGGGAGGGGCCATAAAATCTACAGAGTGTGTATATCTCCTGGAGGGTGCATACTGAGCTGGGTTAGTTAATCAGAGGTCATTCAAAGTTACAATGTGCTTTCTTTTCTACAATACAGCTTCCCTTATGTCAACCTTGTGCTGTGCCGATTTCAGTAACAGTTTTTGAGACTATAGTTCTCAGGTAGGTGTGCCAGAAGGTTGCATGCTTAACTTTTCAGAAATTAAAGATATTATTCCTGCAGCCAGCCCCATGGCATAGTGGTTAAGTTTGGCATGCTCCATGTCAGAGGTCAGGGTTCACGGGTTCAGATCCTGGTATTGACCTACACCACCTGTCAGCCATGCTGTGGCCGTGACCCACATAAAAAATGGAGGAAGATTGGCACAGATGTTAGCTTAGGGACAATCTTCCTCAGAAAAAAAGGAACTTTGGCAACACGTGTTACCTCAGAGTGAATGTTCCTCACCAAAAACAAAAACAAAAAGAAGAACATATTGTTTCTGGTCTTAAATCTGTGGTTGTCAAGTCTAGTATGCAAAGAATAAAGACAAGATTTGGGAGTTCAAAAGAGCCCGAAAGTGGCTAAATTATCCTTAGAAATGTTGGTCCACTGAAACAGAAATTTACAAGAGAAACAACCATAATTTTTGAGCATACTAGCAGCTGGAGTTCCCAAAGGAGAAATTTCTTGGGGATATTTAGAAATTGAAAGTCCTATGTTAAAAAAAGATAACAATAGGGAAACTCCTATTGAGAGAAGCCCCTTTAATTTAGTCAGAGTACTCAGCTAATGAATAGGAAAACCTTTCCAGATGGCAATAGCCATGGCGAGTTGGCCAAAATAGGGAAACCTTTCTAAAAGGCAAGTCATGAGCCTGCTTTGACACAATTGTCTCTAAATTGGCTATGGCCCCCAAAATTCCAAAGACAGGCAATGACCTCAACTAAAAGAAAGGAGGTTGGAGCCTGAGAGGACTCAAGATTGGAGGAGATTGTAATTCACGGAAACAGCGAATTAACAATTAAGCACAGGGGCTCAGTATGCCTGATTCCATGAAATGCTGGTCCATGTGAGATCACTTTAGGTCTCCCTTTCTGGCATGATATGCCAACCTATAAAAATGAGAAATCATTTCAAGAGGCAAAGTGTCCATTTAGGATCAACGTATTGCAATTCAGTCACCACAGATTGAGGTAGAAACACAGATAGGAGAAGGATTCAGGGTTTTTATGGAAAAAGAGAGGAAGATGAGGTGAGTTGTATTAAAGCAGAGTTCATTGGTGCTAGACAAGGTAAGACTAGGTTTGTACTTTATTGATTAGTTAGAGATTCAGTCATCAGCAAAGTCCAATTATTTCAGTCCATACAAGCAAAATATTCCCACCTTATTGTCTTCTTGAAATGTTGGCTGTTTGGTCTAGTTTGGAAGATAAAGAAAACAAGATGTGCAAGGCAATTCCTCTGAAATGGCTGCTCTGACTCTACTTTAATATGGCTCCACTCATGTCATCTTTCATACCACTCAGGATGTTGCCCTAATTCAAATTTAACATTACCCTAGTTAGAAAATGCATCAATTCAAGAAGGAATATTTTTCACTCACCAAACACTAGCACTACCATTTCTTGTTGTCTGACATAAACTTCTATAGTTATGTCTAAAGTGACATAAACTTCTATAAATTGCAGCTTCAATTTCCCATACATTGAAGAGGGTTTATCTGCAAGCAGGCCTTATTCTCATCACTAGGCACCAGACCAGAAGTCCTTCTGGGGAATCAGATATCAATATAATGAGAAGACAACAGCCTGCACTGTGCACATTTCTACCTGCTTGTTGTGAGCATCCATGCAGATGCGCATTCTCTGCATATCAGGAAGTCTGTAATCAGGGGAAACTCTTTCTTTGTATTTCCAAAGACAGGAGAAAACTGAGTGGTATATTTGGGGGGGGACAGGGGGGAGTTTCTTGGTTTTGGTTTTTCTTTTTTCTCTCCTCTTCATAGAAGAAGAGCTTAGTGCAGGCTTTTAACTTGAGACTAAGAGGTGGATAAGAACTATTTTTCAGTACAGAAACCACAAGTCCTAGGTTTGATATTTGTATTTCTCCATTTGCTTCACATACTTTATCAAGACCTTTGGCAAATGTTTTTACACTTCTATTGGTTTCATACTAACAGACAATATCTTTGATTAGGAAAGAAGGAAGGGGTCACCGGGTCACATTTAGTATTTGTTATGTTGAAATAGCTGTGTGAGTAACAATAAAAGGAAAGAAATAATTTGATTAAGCAAGTAATTTGACTTTAAAAAGAAGATAATCACATCAATTAATCCACCCAATTATTAAACAAGTATTCCTATCCAGATATATAGTCAAATAATTTTTATTGAATGTGGGAACTTTCACATACAGTGTCTCACTTGTGTTAAAGCATCATTTATTGAATTAGCTTATTCTTAATGATCACCAGAGTAAGCCCTTTCTATTATAACACCAGGGTTAACTTGTATTCTTAATTTTTCCCCTCTTGTCTTTCTTCTTGCAGATCCAGTGATTAATATTCTACAGATGTTCAATGTTGTTTTTCTATTTATGAAAATTAATATCTAATGAATATATGACATTTACTGACCTCTTTGCTATTTGCCAGTCACTCTGCTTACCTTTTATAAATATTATCTTACTTAATTCTGAAACAAGCCCAAAGGGGTAGGTGCTAGAAAAATCTCAAGTTTTTAGTTAAAGGAAACAAAGCATAGAGAGGTTAAAGTACTTGTATAGCAAAGAGCTAGTAGGTGATAGAGCTAAGATTCAAAGTTGGTTCCTTCTAACTCTAGGAGCCATGTTTTTCTCAAGCAGAATTATGATAGGCAAAAGTCTAAAATGACACCAGTGATTTCCATCCCCTGGTGTTATGTCATGATTAGGTTAAATGACAAAGATGATAGTAATCATTCCCTTGATTATGTTACATTGTGGCTTGGATGAAGCAATTTTGAAGAAGTAACTATGGTTCCAAATCAGTTAATATTAGCTTTTAAAAATAGAGACTATTCTGGGTGGGACGAATTTATTCAGTTGGGATTTCTATAAAAGAGGGCTTAGGCCTTCTCTGAGTCATAGAGACTCTATCTTGCTGACTTTGAAATAGCAAACCACCATGAGCTCTACAGCTTCAAGGAAGTGAACTCTGCCAACAACCAATAAGATTCAGTGAAAACCCTGAGATTCTGGATAAGAGTACAATCCCAGTCAATATCTTAATTGTAGCCTTGTGAGACTCTGAACAAAGCACCCAGTAAGCCATGTCCATACTCCTCACAGGAAAAACTATTAGATTATGAATTGGTGGTTTTGTGCCACTAAGTTTGTTGTAATTTCTTATGCAGCAATAAAAACCTAAGACAAGAAATGTCCAAACTTTTTGATGAACACAAATACAACTATCAATAACTGTTTAAGAAAAAATATATATACAAAGACATATATGTATTATGTATTTATAAATTATATACACAAACTACTATACTAAGAGGTTATTCCAAAATAAAACATTAGACAAACACACACACAAACTGGAAATTACAAAAGATAACTATTATTCTTAGCCACTTCCCTCCTCCACCACTGACAATTATCTTCGTAACATGTATTGAAAATTTAATCTTAATTAGGCCTTCCCAATTCAACTAAAATGTGTCCAAAATAATGGGAGTAGGCAGGCATTTTGAGAACCTGACCATAATACTACAAGGAGACCATTAACAGACAGTTACATATGGGACACCACCAAAATGTGGTTGCCATGACATGCTAGATATTAAGGGTCACCTTCATCACTGCCTACTCAAACCAGTATCAATGCTAAGTGTTCTTCATCTATTAGCCAATCAGCAAGAGTTAATGATTGCCTACTGGTTGCATAGCTTTGCTTTCAGAAAGGGAAGCATGTTAGTCCTTTCTGGACAATATTTTAACAATAGATGTCTATTGTCAAATAGACATCTTTGACAATATGTCTTCTAACTTTATGTTCTATTCTATTTCTTTTCCCAATATGCAAAGTTCAGGTTTTGATATGTGTTTTTTACTTTAATCTCCAGATTTCACTTTCTCTGCTTATGCAAGTTGCCATTAGAAATTATACCACATGAGAACTTAGATTTGTTCCATGCCAATTTAGTGTGGTAATTTGTGTGTTTAAATGTTTCATTCTGTGCCTAAATTCCTCCTGAAAATAGCTTTGTCTATACCAGAAGGTAGAAAAGTTTTTCTATAATGGGTCAGATAATAAATATTTTCAACTTTGCAAGCCAGTTGCTCTTTATTGCAGCTACTCAACTCTGCCACTGTAGCACAAAAGCAGCCACAGACAACTTGTGAGTGAATGTGCGTGGCGGTGTGCCAATAAAACTACTTACAGACACTGAATTTTAAATTCTTATAATTTTTACATGCTATAAAATGATATTCTTCTTGTCACTTTTTTTAATCATAGAAAAATTTGGAAACTATTTTTAACTCATGGGCCATAGAAAAACAGATGGCTGTTCATGGGCTTAGTTTGTCCACCTCCAGTTGACAGATATTATCAGAGCTAACAAATAAATCACTGTAACACATTTTTGTAAATAATTTTTTATTTTTGGAATAATAGTATTTTGTGTATAAAAAGTAGCAATAGGCTTATAGATATGTAGTAAGTTATCAAACACACCCCTATGCTGGTCAGATTCACAAATTATGTATGCCAAATCTACAAAGAAGAGAGTGTTTTAGCTTTGCCTAATGGAACTCATTCTGTATGTGATTTAATTCTACACAATAAACTCAGTAAACTGGAATACACCTTGGGATTCTTACAATAGAAGACACAGGTTTTAGGTTAAAATTATCATATGAATTTTTTACACTATTTGACATATGTATATCAGATGTATGAAAAATGGACCATGTGCTGGAAGAATTCTTAGATGTGATTGATGACAATCAGCCAAGATAGTCAAACCAGAAATGACCCGATCATATCCAGATCTCTGTCAACTTAAGATAATCACGGGCAAACTCAAATGTCCAGGTTTCCCACAGCCTCATTCATTGCTTTGAGCATAACATAGTCTTAGGTTTGAATACAACTGACTATAGGGTCATGTTAGTATTAGATTATAAAAAAAAGTCTAACTTTTAAGGGTATAAAAGATTAGATTACAGTGTCTCTATATTTTTACAAAAGTAGTCTCAGCCACTGGGAAACTTGGGAAGTAGCAATCCCACTTCTCAGAATCCAAATGTTAGGCACCAAATTAATGTATCTATAATTTTGCCTTTCAAACGCATCAAAAGGAAGAGAAAAAGAGGAAATAAAAATCTCAATTACTTTTCTAGAACTAGATGGAAAAATGTTCTCATGATTTTGTGTTGTCCTGATACCCTATCAAAGATTTGCTTGGCTACATCATTTTTATCCCATTATATCCAATACAATGTAATACGTTGATGGATAATGCAAATTAGGGGAATTGACTTGGGTGGTCTGGCAAGAATTCAGTTTAAAGTAAATATAAGCTCTCTGGCACTATGTATAACGAGTAATGTTCTTTTTAAAGCTCACTGATGGTGAGAAGGATAAAGCTGAAAAGTAAGATTTATAAGGAAGAAGTACAAATAATAAGATTAGCAAATGGAAAAAGACACAGTGGGAGTGAACAGAAGGCCAAGTTTAATATTCAGATTGTCCTGGCAAAATACTCATCGAAGTGAAAGACTGAGTAAAATACCTTGGTTTAACTCAGTCAGTTTTAATAAGAAATCTATTAATATATGTCCTTATTGTGGTTTCAAACTTTGTTTTCTATTTTCTATTTTATTAGTTGACATAAGCAATATCTTAATATAAAATATATTTATATGTACATAATTATATATTTTGGTATGATGTATGATTAATTTATATCATACTATATATACATATGCATTTGGAAAACGTAGACAAATGCAAAGAAAAATATACAAAAAATTAAACCAGACCCAAAGAAAACAGATACCTTCGTTTTTAATGAGAGGTACTAGTGGAGAGTATTATTTTTTTTATTACAATATACACTCCAAACTTGTGGAACCAAAATTGTCAAACAAAGTTAATAACTCAACACCTAACTATAAAATATGGAAACTCTAATCTAGAAAGGTCATGACCTCACCTAGACTAACATATTATCACATATCCAATCAGGCTAAGAAATCAGTCTTCTAACTCATAGTCTACCTCATAGAGGACAAAAGATTTTAGGTAACAATCTTAGGCAAGAACCAGAATTTCTCCTCAGCACTGAAGAAGCTGTGATTTATAGGAAGGTGTGATTTATAGGATGCAAGGATTTGCTAGCTTGCAAAACCAATACCAAAAAGAAACTGTGTTTTTAAGTTTTGTAGTTCTCTAATTATAGGTCATTTTTACACTTATTCTCTGGTTTTAATATGGTTACCTTAATTTATTGCTGTTCTTTAATTTTATAGCCAAATGAAAGTTTTAATTATAATCAAGCAGGTCTTCAAATAGAAAGATAGCACTGCTTGCTCATCTTCAAGAGAACATGTGCTTTCAGTTATTTTCTAGGGAGTGGTGGAGAGCCACAGTGAATGTTTATCCACCCTGATTCAAACAGAGTACGTCTGCACAAGATCTCTCTAGACAAAGCTAGGACTGAGACTACAGCTATGGTATCATACAGAATTGACAAGCCCATGTCAAATTTATAGTCTTGATTTCAGTTACTTTTCACACTAAACAGTGTGCCATGAACTCTTACAAATGGAATACAGGTCTTTACTGTGATAACAGCTGGTCTGTGTGATAATAGGGTATGAAATGTACTGAATTATTAAAACAAATCTATATTGAATGCTTGGTACCCAATTAAAAAATGTTATCTGTTGTTTAGTTTCTTTAATTAAACATTATATTGGAATAATTTTTATATTTACAGAAGAGTTGCCAAAATAAGACAGAATTTCTTTCCATTTACCCCTCATCCAATTTTCCCCATTGTTAACATCTTACGTCAGCATGGTACATTTCTCACAATGAAGAAACCAACAATGGTGCATTACTATTAACTAAACTCAAGGCTTTCTTCCAATTTTACCAGTTTTTCCATTAAATGTCCTCTTTTTCTTCCAGAATTCAATCCAGGATACCATATTGCATTTAGTCATCATGTCTCCTTAGTTTCCTCTGGGCTGTGACAGTTTCTTCCTTTCTCCATATTTTTTTATGACCCTGACAGCTTTCAGTAGTCCCAGTTAGGAATTTTGTAGAATGCCCCTCAATGTGGGTTTGCCTAAGGTTTTTCTTGTTAGATTGGGGTTATACTTTTTTGGAAAGAGGCAAAGTGCCCTTCTTACACATTATATGAGAAGGTGCCTGATATCTATATGACATCACTGGTGATATGACCCTCCGCCTCTTAATTAAGGTGCTGTCTGCCAGGTCTCTCCACTATAATGTTACTGCTTTTCCTTCCCCATGCATACTCTATTCTTTAGAAGTGAGTCACTCAATCCTGCCCTCCCACAAGTGCCTATATGGGGGATTAACTCACCCTCTTGTATGGGGGAGGAGAATCCACATACATCATTTGGAATTATTCTGTAAGGAAGAGGCATCTCTTCTCTTCAAGGATGTGATCTTGTAACACTCAAATCATGGTGACTGGGCAAATTTTCAGTCAGAGAAAACTCTTTTGAAAGTCAGTAGTCCATCAGAGCCATTTTAATGAAAGTCAATTATTGCCAGGCACTGAACTCTATGTTCTTTTAGGAAAATTTCACCTAGCTATGTCTGATTGAAGTGAACTTGAGATAGGATAAGAAATGAAAGAGTCAAGACAAAAAGAAGTGAAGGTGGTGGGAAAGAAGAAAAAGGGTCAAGCTAGAGAAAGTGCCTACCTGCTAGTATAATTCTTATGACCTGCCATGAGACAGGATGTTCACTCAATAGGACGAAATTTCCCCAAGGGCAGTAGCTACACAGGTCAAGTTACCTAGAGACAGGTTTTTGCCCAGTTATTAGTCCACTAAGCAATGATCACTATTCATTAGGCATTTGAGTTCTTAATATCTGATTTATAACAAGAATTTTACTTTGACAGCAATCTAACACTATGGATAAACTTTACCTGAAATGATTTAGTGGTGTAAATAATTATACTTAATTACATATATACCATGGATGCATAACTTTAGCTTTGTTGTCCGGGCTTTTTCATCAACGGGGAGAATGTTTTCTGATCTAGGACATTTAGGTCAATGTTTCACTTCTGTTGTCCAGACTCCTTTTTTCTTTTCTTTTCATTACGTTGTTGTTGTTTTCTCTGTTTCTTATGTGTACTTTCAGGGGATTTTACAGACTCCTTAATAGAGCTTTGCTATTCTGATGGTCTTTCTGCAAATCCTGGTTTATTTTACTCCTTTTCACATGTAGGACATGCAAGGGGAAAAGAGCTTGACAGAAAGAAGGAAAAATCTAAACCTAGGGACAGAGTTGCAGGTTTGCAGAGCAGAATACTTGGCTTAGATTTCCAGTGCTGGTGAGTAATGGATATGAATGATGAGGAAAAAGATGCACTTGACTTGTCATGTGATTTGAACAATATTGACGCCATTCTCCAAGTTGAGAGGACAAGTTTTATAAACAGAATGACTTTAAGCAGTAATTTTGTGGAGAAGTCTAACCAGATGGAGCACAAGACAAAGAATTAGATGGAGTTCAAAGGCATCACAGAATCTCTGGTTTAAAGAAACTAACTAAAGCTTTGGGGGAAGTGTAAACTAAATTAGAGAAACCTTAACTAAATTGGAATCAGGAATTTAGGGGAGCTCTAATGCCCTATCATACAAGGTCATTAGAGCCCTCCCATCATGCAAGGGGAGCTCTAATGTCCCCTTGTATGAGGAGCTCTAATGCTGTATCATACAAGGTCATTAGACCCCCTCCCCCCCATCATGCAAGGGGAGCTCTAATGCCCCCTTGTGTGGGGAGCTCTAATGTCCTATCATACAAGGTAAATTACTCCAAACAGGAAGAGACATGTTTGCCTCTCTGACAGGAAATACACCTACTTTACTACCGAAGGAAGATTTCTCTCCCCACTCAGCAACAGCCCAGCCAATGAGAAATGCCCCAGCTCAGCCAATGAGAAGCCATTGCCATCCTGCACTGTTCCTTTCCTCCAATGGACTTTCATTTGGAACTGCACTTCTTTACCCTAATTTTTTCTCTATAAAAACAGGCTCCCTTTCTTTATTCTTCAGATTTGCCCATGGTTCGCCATGGCATGCACATCCTAAATTGCAATTCTTTTGTCTGTCCCCAAATAAACTTGTTTTCAGGGTACAATAACAATCAAATTTGCCTTTTAAATTGACAAAAGCAAGAGTATAGATAAAGAAGAGGGTAGTTGGGGAAGAATGTAGATGGAGGAAGAATGTAGGTGTTTACTACTTGGAGAATGAGTGTAAATGTTAGCTCTCTAGAAAGACCCATGTCTAAGGGATAGATTGAAGAAGTAGAGCCAGAGAAAAGATGAGAGAGAAGAGAAGAAAATTATGGACAATGTGAGACACTGGAATGACAACCAAAAAAGTGTCAGGCTAATGAGAAAAGAGGCTCTCCAGGATGAGGGAGAACAAGTTGTATCTACTTGGACATTTAGACACAAAAGGGGAAAGAATATGTGCATCTAAGAGAGCTGACAAATATTTTTTTTCTAATTAAACAATGTCACATTATAATTCTGGTTTTTTTTAAATTCAAAAACAATTTTATTGGCATTTAATTGTACCTTTCATCAATTTATTTTTTAGTCATTTTGAGGCATTATGTCTAACATTCTCTGTCAATAGAAGTGCAAGGAGGAGAGACATAGGTTAGATGGGAATATGCTTCTCATTTTGTTTTGATACTTGAACCATATAAATGTATGTTGTGTTTCAAAATCTTTAATGATATAGACTTTAAAAAAAAAAAACTACTGCTACTCCTCTCCCCAAAAAGAAGATTTTTAAAAATTGTTACTACATATTGGCGACTCTGCCTCTTTTGAGGATATGCCCTGTCAAAATCATAGGCTTTTTTCAGTTTTCCATAACAAACACATGGCCAGTGTGTCTTTAAAATTACTCAAGGATGAGTCTTTGTTCAAGTGTAAAGCTGTGATTGTCCTGGCCTCAAGAATCAGAAAATACAGGAGACAAAAAGGAAACAGCAGTGCTTGGGTAAAGACATATTTTTTTCAGTTAGAAAATGGAAGATAATCAGACATTCTGGAAACTTTCTACCTTTTTATTCCTCTCTTGTGCTAGGTGAAGAAGGCAAATGTTTGACAAGAAGAATAGGTGGCATTTGTTTAAGTTTTGCTGAAACAGATATCTCTTCCCAGTTAAATTTCAAAGCCACTTGTTTATTCTCAGAGAAAAAGCAGAAGCTTTCTTTCTGTGGTGCGGTTGCAGAAATTACTGTAATAAAGGAAGCTCCCTATTAGTCCACTTGTGCTGAGTTTTCCCTTGCAATGCAAAAACACATTGTCTAATGGGAACTGGAAGTGAAACTCCCTGTTTCTCTACTGTATCCCAATACCTTAAACTTTTGCTGTAGCCACACAGAACTAATGACAAGCAACCTCTCTGCCAGATCATGGGAATCACATAACATTTGTGGTTGATCAACATTAATATTAAAAATTCTAGTTTAAAGTGAAAGTGAATGTAATGTACACATATGTATCTGTATTTTTTTTTTTTTTAAATCACAGCTGTAACATGTAAAGATGTTGGTCGCAACAAGCCCTAAGCTGACTCTTAAAAATGAAATGACGGCTCACGCCTGAATTAGCCATATTTTGAAAGGGCCTTTGAAAATATTTTATATAACATGGAACCTCTATAATGTTGAGTCTCATCAAGCAGAACAAGCCCACAGACCTACGTATATGTCACTTTTATTTTTAATTTTGCTACCATATAAACATTGAAATTGCATTTTTATTAGTTTATACATGTAAGATGGAAGACAAAATGATGTCACATTAGAAGGCATGATAGAGTTAGAAATTCCACCTTTTTGCTAACATCGTAGAAATAGTTGATTTAGGCAAGAATCAAAAATAAATGTCAACACTATGTGGTGAAAATTTGATGAGGGACAGGAGACTTGGGTCTCAGACTATCTCCCCATAGGTTACTTATTAATTACAAAGTGAAAAATGATAGTTTTGCAGTGCAGAAACATGATAGCAACCAGATAAGCAATCAAAGTCATCATCAATGAATGGGACAAATTAGTACCATAAACCTCCTATGTGAAGCACTGAGAAAGACCCAACATCCCTTATGGGGTATTACAACAAAAATTATCTGATTCTAATCGTGAAAAAACATCAGGCAAACCCATATTGAGAAAAAGTCTACAAACCAGCTGGTCCATATTCTTCAAAATCTGAATGATGGAGGATGAAGAACAGCTAAAGGATTATTCCAGATTAAAGACTCATGGAGATTAAATGCAATGTGTAAACCTGGATTAGATCCCCAATAAGGCAGAAGAAAACTGCTATAAAAGACACTAATGGAATAACTGGTAAAATTTAATGTGGACTTTATGTTAAGTAATAGTAGCATTGTATTGATATTAAATTTTCATAACTTCTATCAGCTTTACGTTTCTCATCCTCAGAGTGGGGGAGGGGAAGGTCCTAACACATGGGCTTTCTGGGAGGGTTGAAGAAAATACATATACCTCATACATCATAGAAGTTCAATAGGTGGTCACTTTTATTTTAGCTACAGCTTCTTAGCTCTCAAATAAGTGCACATTATTATTTCTTCCCTCTCTGGATCTCTTGGTAGCTTTGACAATGTTGACCACACTCTACTTTCTGACCCCCTGTCTTCTCTCACCGCATTTTTAGTTTTTGATTTCTTTGAATATTGTTTCATTGACTTCTCTGATTGCCTTTTCTCTCTTACCTCACAAGCATTGTTGATCCCCAGCTTCAAGTCTCAACTTGATTCTCTTTTTACTCCTAGGAGAATTCATCCTCTCCATATCTTCAACCACTGCCTCCAGCTTGCTGGTTCCTTAACCCCTATCTCTAGCCAGGATCTCCCTGAGGAATCTGGACCTATATATCTTGCACCATGTTGGATATCTCCACTTGGTCTACCATGAAAACCTTGAACTCATCATGCTTCCATGAGTCCGTTATCTGTCTCCTCTTCTTGCTCTATTTCCCATTCCAATTAATAGCACTACAGTTTATGAGGTGACTCAAACTAAAGAACTCAAATTTATCCTTGATGTTTCCCTATCTCTCTACAGTTATGTTGAGTTGGACACACTTTCCACCTTGTTGGAACATATTTACTCTTCCTGGGCCTTAGCAATTGCACTGTAGCTTCCTGGCTTCACCTTTTCCCTCCCCCCAACACACTGTAACTAAAAATCAATCTTTCTAAAACAGATAAAATGATTTTGTCCTAAATTAAAATTCTTCAATGGCTCCCCTCATCCATAAGATGGAGTCCACACTCTTTATCATGCCTACACATCCTTCACAATCAGCCTCTGAGAGTTCCCAACTCCCTTCTCACTACTCCCCTACTGTCTCACTCCCATCCCCAACACCCTGGTCATACCCCTATCCAACCTCAGGTTTCAGCCTTGCTACATTACTTTTTCTACTTGGACATGTCCTTCCTTTGCACCTCTATGCCTCTGTGCAGATTGCTTTCCATTCCTGCTAAATTTCACCTTTTCTTTGCCTCTCAGTCATTCATTCTGTTATACTCCCAAAGCTTGTGTGTGTTCGTTGTACCTCATCAGTCTCTCCCAGTATGCCATGAAAGGTTAAGGTTATGAAGGGCAGTCTTCCCTGACCTACTTTCTGTCTCAATTACACTCCTTTACTGTACTTTCTTATAACATTTAGTACTATTTGTATTGTGGTAAAATATACATAACATAATATTTACTATTTTTACCATTTTAAGTGCAGGGTTCAATGACATTATGTAAATTCACATTGTTTTGCAACCGTACTACCTTCTATCCCCAGAATTTTTTCATCTTCCCAAACTTAAACTCTATATCCACTAAAGGTTAACTCCCCTATATACTGCTGCTATATATAGCAGCTATATACTAAGGGCTACTTTCCTTCAGCCCTTAGATCTACCATTCTATACTCTGTGTCTATGAATTTCTACTCTAAATACTTTGCATAAGTGGAATAACTCAATATCTCTCCTTTTGTCTTATTTCAATTAGCATAATGTCTTCCAGGTTCATCTGTTGTTGTAGCTTGTGTCAGAATTTCTTCATTTTTAAGACTGAATAATGCTCCATAGAGTTCCCATAATATTCCATTGTATGAATAAACCACATTTTCTTTATCTAGCAATCAGTAGATGAACACTTAGGTATTGTTTCCATCTTTCGAATACTGTGAGTAATGGAGCTATGAATATGGGTGCACAAATTTCTGTTTGAGTTCCTGCTTTCAAGGTTTTTGCCCAGAAGTGAAATTGCTGGATAATATGTTAATTATATAGTTAATATTCTGAGGAATGACCAGCTGTTGTCATCAGTGGCTATATACTTCACATTTCCATCAGTGATGCACAAAGCTTCCAACTTTTTCACATCTTCACCAATATCTATTTTCTGTTTTTTTTTTTTTTTTTTTTTTTTTAATAATGCCCATCCTACTGCATGTGAAGCAGTATCTCATTATGGCTTTGATTTCCATTTCCCTAGCAACTAATGATGTTGAGCATTTTTTCATGTCCTTATTGGCCATTTGCGTATCTTCTTTGGAGAAAAGTCTATTCAAGTCCTTCGGACATTTTTTTTTTGTGAGGAAGATCAGCCCTGAGCTAACATCTGTTGCCAATCCTCCTCTTTTTGCTAAGGAAAATTGGCCCTGGGCTAACATCTGTGCCCATCTTCCTCCACTTTATATGGGACACTGCCACAGCATGGCTTGACAAGTGGTGCGTTGGTCTGTGCCTAGGATCCAAACTCATGAGCCCCAGGCCACCGCAGTGGAGCATGCGAACTTAACTGCTATGCCACTAGGGCAGTCCCCTTTGCCCATTTTTTGACTAATTGTTTGTGTTTTTCTCTTACTGAGTTAGTGAAAAGTTCATAAATAACAGAAATAAAACCAGAAGTAGTAATTAGTAAAGGTTTATTGTGCATATACCAAAAAAAGTTTGCAAACTTGGAGTGCTCAAACCAAAACAGGGAATGAAGCTCAGCAGCATACTGTTATCACGTAGCTTACATAGTGAGAATGGCAGTGCCTGTTTATTCTTCACAGTGGTTATAATATTCAAATTTTTTAAAATAAAATATTGATTGAAACTAGAGAGAGGTTTTTTATTGATTGTGCTGTGGAGTTGATTCTGACTCCTGGCACCCCTGGGTATAACATAGCAGATCCTACCCATTTTTTTTACGTGTGCCATGCTCTTACCTTCTGGCACTGTATGAGACAATGCTCTATTGCTATTTATAGGGTTTTCATGTCAAATTTTTTTGGAATTTTTTACATGTGTATATGTGTAGAGAGAGAGAGAAAGAGAGAGAGAACATGCACTGTGTGGTTATTTGGACATAAAGTAATGTGTTTGGAGAATTGAATGTCTTCATTTACTCAATAAACATTAATTAAGTAACTACTATGTGCCAAGGTCTTGTCTAGTTGCTAGGAATAGGCAGATGAATAAAATCCAGGCCAGGTATTTTCTAATGGGAGAGGCAGACTTGGGTGTTGGAGCCACACACGTGATCATTTACCCAATAATTTCTCATCGAGCTTCTATTTTGGGAGATATTGGGTTGGGAGATACATTAGAAATACATTGTAAAGGGTCCTTAAGCCTGGATAAGGAGTTTGAAGATGACCCTAAAGCAATTGGGAGATATAAGAACTAAAATCATTTACCTCACATGAGGCAGCTTATAGACTCTTCTTGTTCAGAAACGTAGTTATATGGAGGGTAGAGAAAAGAAGAAACTGTCTGTATTGCTGATGCAAAATAACCAATAACCTTTCTATAGATAAGAGAAATAAGGTGAGTTTTACTTCAGCCGGAGTGAGGACTATAACCTGGGAAAGTCTTAGAAAGTGTTCCAGAGAATCATGGTTTTCAGTACAGTCTTATGTCTTTTTAGAACAAAGAACATGCATTAAACACACCCAGGATACATTTTCATCAAAATTTCAGAGGTGTTCAGTTGGAAATTAGTAGGTCAACATGACCATGATGTCAGGAGAGGAACTAATCCAGGTGTTACCAATAAGGCATAGGAGGGGAAGTAAGCATTCTTATCTGAAGAAAGTGCATTCTTTACTTTAATGGTTGAGCAGATGTATGTTTGATAGGTGATGTCAGGATTTTTAGTTCAAGCTGAATCAGTTTTGAACCCAAATAGTTACTCCATATACCTCAATATGTGAGAATCTCTTGTCATTTTCCCCTTTTAATCAATAATCTTTTGATATAAAGCATTTCTGATCAAAATATTGTCCCTCGATGCCAAGGCAGTTGCTGCCTGCACTGGTTCCTTCATGTCCCTTGGTGTTAGGCTTTTATTTCATCAATTTGCCCAGTTATCCATGTTGGGGGAAATAGTCAGATATAGCAGACAAGCATAGAGGTATATATGAACAGGGGAACTGTTACCTAGGTTATGTAATTTGTCAATTATTTTTAGATTATCACACAAACATTGCACGTGTCCTTTCACGTGACTTCCTACAGTTACATTGTTTATAACAATTATAGAACAGCTAATACAATACTTGAAATGATTAGCTTAAAAATGATTTCTTAGGCATAGGCTTAACAAGAAAACGACATTCGTCCAGGGTTGTAAGATCGATCAACCATCTCAGGTCACTGAACAATCATTACTCTAGCTTGCATGCCAGTCTTACAACACTGAGAAAGAAAAAAGTAGTTCGTTTGAATATTATGACTAATACAAGAATTCCAAGGACTAATTGAAATATGAATTGCAATCTGGTTTACAAATGGAAGCCAATTCAAGAAAGGAGACAACTAAACAAATCAAGGCCAGGTAGAGGATTACTTAAGACATTCACTTTTTTTCTCATGTACTTTAGCAGAGATGATATATTGCAAGATTCATCTGGTATGAAACACAACATTAAGTTTTAGTGATATATAGATACCACCTTGGGATGCTGTAAGAATATCTAAGGCCATTCTATTTTGAAGGACAGGCTTTCTCATTAAAGACATTTCAGTACCTAATAAGGCTGTTCCTGCTTGACTACTGTTAAGGGCTCCTGTATGTGATATGATATCCTCTAGCCCTAAAGAAGGAATGAATACAGCTAGCTGCTCCATGGTCATACCAGGGGAACACTGAAGAAGCCCATCTGTCCTTAGAGAAAAGGAGATTGGCAACAGGCGTTAGTTCAGTGTGAATCTTTCCCTGCATACGTGAGAAACTCAGGGTGCAGTGTTTTAGCCATCCAGGCTGTAGCCAAGGCCAGAGATTTGTTGCACATAACCAGTGAGTTCCACTAGGAACCACTCGATAAATGCCTGGCCTTTGAGACAAGTCTGTTCCAAATCAATTGCTTTCATTAAGTATGATAGTATTTTGAAAACCTTAAATGGAACAATTATAAAATAGGTATACAGTTTAAGCATAAAAAAAGTTTAAATGGGGAGACTTAAGGTTGGTAATACAGGTCTGGTCTGGAGCCTTGGGACAGCTGTCTACAACAGAGGCTGTCTTCTTCTCATCCTGATTTGGAGATATTTGCATTGGTCAGTTGAAGTTGGGTATCAGAAATAGGAACTGAAACCCACTCAAGTGGAGAAGGCTTTTATAAATGAGAATCCATGAGTCTATGCCTTCTGATTCTGTAGTGCACGAATTGGTTAAAAGTACCTTGTTTGTTCCTTTCCAACAGGGCTGCAAAGAGTCTGCCTTATCTGATAAATTCTCCAGGTTATAGTCCATGATCTTTAAGGTCTGGGAAATTTCTATGAAAAGAATCAGCTATCAACATTTCTCTCTCTTTTTTAAGTGCTTCAATGAGGACTTGACAATAATTAAAATATTTCCTTTAAGCAAAATTGCTTCATGTCTTTTTTTGTCTAATTGCATAGGCCATCCAGTTACTATCTCAGAAGGAGACAGTTTACCAAAGGGTGTAGATCTAAGATTAACGAGCACTAGCAGAAGAGCTTTTGGCCACGAGAGATTAAATGCCTCTGAAAGCTTTGCCAATTGAGCTTTGATTGCGCCGTTAGTTCTTTCCACCAATCCTGACGATTGGGGATGGTAAGCACAGTGGAAATGCTGCCTTACTGGCCAAAAGTCACAAATAGATTTAATTATTTGTCCAGTGAAATGAGTTCCCTCATCACTATGTAACTCAGTAGGAATTCCCCTAACCAGAATTATTTTCTCCAATTTTTTGTCTCCAATAATTTGTGTAAAGCCATTGCTCTTCTGCAAGGAAATGCCTCCACCCAATATAACAACACGTAGATCAGTACAAAGATATATTTATATCCTTGAGATGGTGTCATTTGGGCAAAGTCCAATTGCCATACCTCAAAGGGTCCCTTAGGTAGGGGAAAGTTGGCCTTGTGATTCTTGAAATACTTTCTTTAGTTTATATTTTGGGCATATAACACAACATGTGTAGGTTTTATGGACTGCTGTGGGAGAAAGTTTCCAAAAGTATTGTTTTCCCCCCAAAATGATCTTCTCAGTTGCCCAATGGGTTAATTGGTATATATGCTGGAGCAGTAGTAATTGTGCTCCAATAGGTACTATGGGTTTCTTATTGGGCCTGAACCACATTTGTGAGGGGGTGTCAAAAATTACCCCCTTTGACTACCATATCTGTTTCTCTACTTCTGTGGTGATTTCTTGAGCCTGTAGAGGAAATCTTTTACTGAGTTAGTAGGATAAACACAAAGTAACAAGCATTCTTGAGGCCGGAAAGCATATACAGTTTGATAATATCCTTGCTTACCATTTAAGTAAGACCCATCTGTAAACTGAATTAGATAATAGAAGGCAGTCATGGTCTTTTCCTCTTGTGATGTTGGAAGCAAGGTAGCAGGGTTAAAATAGTGAATAGCATTTACATTGGGGCCGGCCTGGTGGTGTAGTGGTTGAGTTGACATGCTCCACTTTGGTGGCCTGGGGTTCACAGGTTCAGATCCTGGGCACAGACCTACACACTGCTTATCAAGCTATTCTGTGGCAGGCATCCTGTGTGTAGAGTAGAGGAAAATGAGCACTGATGTTAGCCCAGGTCCAATCTTCCTCAGCAAAAAGAGGAAGATTGGCAACAGATGTTAGCTCAGGGCCAATCTTCCTCACCAAAAAAAAAAAAAAAGAAAGAAAGAATAATATTTACCTATGCAACATAGCCTAAGAAAGTTTATCATCATTTACTTGACAATGCTTCTCATGCAATCTACCATACCAAACAAGCCTAATTAGTAAATCCCCCTTTATAGAAAGAGAAAAAAATTTCTTTGAGAAGTTCCAGGGGACCTCTGAAAAGTCTCAAAGAAAAAAGTAAAAAAGACTTCTTTTAGGATATGAATTTTGGGGAGCTTGTCAAAAGATCAAAAGGTCTTAAAACACTTGCTTGAGTAATATCAAGTGGTTGCTTATATTGTCACTGTGAAACAATGCTTAGTTATCCATTCAAACAGAGTGACAACAGAAAGAGTCAAGGGCAAACAGAGCATTAAAACAGTCAAAAAATAATAAAAACCTTAATAGAAAGACCTGAGTCTTTTTGAACATAGGATATTACATTAACACAACACAGATCTCTATCTTTTAGGTAAATTTACTCAAAGGTAAAGAAAAACCTTTTATAACCTCTTTATCAAGAGCAGACTAAGAGTTTAAGAAAATTATCCCCTTTAAGAGAGAGAGAAAAAGCTAATTTTTGTACCAGCTTACTTCTGATATTAAAACTTATTTACTTAATTAAATTTATTTTAATCTTAGCCAACTTGACCATGCATAAAACTCTTTCTTCAGAGTTCCTCTTCAACAAGTCTTCTATAACTTTCTTTTTACATGCAGAATTTGTCCCATGATTTTCTTTTTTTGCCTTCTATTACTTTAGGACAAATTTACTCTTCTTAACAAAACAAAAATATTTCCATTCTTTTTACCTTCTTTACTGAAAATGTATCTCACTCTCCTTGAATACAAACATATTTTCCTTAATTTTTAGTAGCTTTGATGACATATATTAGAATTTTTAACCCTTAGAAACCTCATTTTCTAAATATAAACTAAGTGATCAAGCAATTAAGAGTTGTCTTTTACATCAGCAGTCTGTGGCTTGGAAAATTTAAAATACCTTTCATAATTTCTAAAAACATGTTACTTCTTAGCACAATCATTTAATAAATTACAAGACATGGTTACTAATAGACCTAAAGACCTTTTAGTTTTTCTATAATAAGAAGCCAAGAATAAATTTATATCTAATAATTAATGTGTAATATTTTATCTTATTTAGAGATGATCTAGATATTTAATGCTTTTTTATCTTTTAAATTAACCTAGTAAAACTTAAAAGTTTCAAGTTACCAAAGAGATTTTGGATGCTATTTGAAGTACATACAACATAATACAGAATTATTGTCAAAAAGGTTCACACAACATTCACCTTTTTCACATCTATTTACTTATTTGTTCCCCCTAATTATTTAGATTGCCTACAAGACTTCATGAGACATTAGACAAGATTAGCCACCATTTTAAGTTATTATTTTTGTTAACCAGTTTTTTAATAGGGATAACATCAGCTTATTTGACCAATAAACATAGTATAAAGGCTGCATGTCTGCATCATCTCCAATGCTGATAACTCTGAGGACTTGCCTGTTTTAATCAAACAAAGAAACTTAAACAAGCTTTCGTTTACCAAAGATTATTTCATAGGACATTAAGTTGAAAGACATTTGGGTTAATTGCATTTAGAAATATATTTTGTAAGTGATTAGTTTAAGCCAATTGAATGGAGCTCTTTAGAAATTACATCATCTGGAGGTAAAATATCACACATTTATAACATACATACATACATAGACACATGAAAACAACAGACGTGTGACAAAGATTTTATAGCCTCTGTTTGAAAAATTTTAGCGGTCTGCCTCTGCAAAATCTTCTTTTCTCATTTTTTCCTTTCTTTCAGTCTTAGGAATCTGAGACTTTTGTTAAGCACTTGTGCAAGCCTCAGTATGAAACCTGCTGGAGTTCCGAGAAGAAGGCTGCCTGTTTGGGAACTCATCGGGCTTTTGGAAACTCCATTTCCTGCTTTTCTTTTGGTTTCACTTTGCTGTAAATACTGAACAAGTTCTAAGGACAGTGTAGTGGGTCAGAAGTGTGCTGCTTGTGACCATTACTCCTTAAAGAAATGTCATAAACACTCTCTTACATGCTTTGGTTTCTCCCACTGGCGGTCTAAGACTACCATGGGGACTCAGAGTATGGGTGACAAACTCTTATATGTGCTCTCCTGGCTGAGCCTTTAATTAATTAATGTGAGTGATAGTGGAGTTCCCTATGAGACTGCCACAGGTTGTGAGGCATTTGATCTTCCAACACTTCCACTAAGGTTCTCCGTCACCACAGAATGCATTTTGGCCAGGAGGAGCAATGTCCCTTTTCTCAGGAGCTGAAAATGTTCAGTGTCTCATTTGTCTATCCAGCAGTTTGTTCAGACTTTATAAACACAACTCTTTCCAATTTAAAGCCAAATTTAAAAGGTCACCCTGCTCCATTCACTCCAAAGTTTCCCCTAGGCTCCTCTGGCCTAGAAAATTCCCCCTAGTTTTCTCTTTCCTGAGAGTTCCATTCCCCACCACCCCAGGTTCCTCTTACCTAGGGTATGTACTGGTACCCCCTTAAGACACCTTGTCTTAAGATTTGAAATAGCTCAAATAAACTCTGGACCATCCACTTAAAATAAGGAGGTCCAGGTTCCAGGAGAACTCACCAGGGTCACCTGAAGAATGCAGTGATATGAGGGGGTCTCAAGTGACCCATGCCAGTTCAGTGTAGATTCCAAAGGGTCTCTGGTAGGTTTCTCTGAAATCCTGCTATGACTCTGCCAAGAGTATTTATCATGAAAAAAGCAGATTAAGATCATCAGTGTTACAAGACTGGCAGAAGAAGTGTAAGAATTTAAAAATAAGAAGTGCTTCTCTGGAAATTCAACTTCTATATAATAAAATCCTAGAAAATGATAGATTTTAAAATATCTATCTGGTACATTTGTAGATCTTGGTCATTCCTCAGAAAAGACCACCAAAAGATAGCAGAAACAGTTATCATGCACAATCTTTCTAGGCTGAAAAAAAAATATTTAATGTAAATATGTAACTCAAAGAATTAAGTGCATCAAATTTCACTCACCATTGAGCTTTTGGAGGGATCTGAATGTAACCATTATATCTATAATGATATTATTTGGAAAAATTTGGATATTCACTTGGAAAAATGTCCAGAATAGATCTTAAAGGTCATTTAAAAATTCATCATTCACTCTAAAAGCGAAAGAGAATAATATCGTAGCATTTTCCACTCAGATCTAGATGAAAAGTCTATCTTTAATCAATACAGCACATATGAGGGCATGGGCTACAACTTTTTTATGACTGAATCTGTGTAGCAAATTAAATATCTTAAATGCACACACAAGGCAATCAATAAATATTGGTGTAGTGAACTAATGACCATGTGCTCTAGCCTAGCAATATGTAATTGGCTATAAGAATTGATTCAAAATCAGCACAACCAAGTACAGGGGCAAATTAGTGTTCTAAGTTCTAATATAAATTTTTAAAAATATCTAGCATGACAGTCACGTTACTGAACCATGTGGGCTCTCCTGTTGGTGAGTTAAATAAGACTCTACACCAGTGGAAGTTGTTTCACAAAGCAAAGTGTATTTGCAGCAAATAGGAAACCATGAGGAATCATTTCCAAAGTCATGGCATCCGTAAACAAAGGGAAGCAAAAATCTTTATTTTGGATAGGGAATGAATATTCAAAAAGGAGAGCGGGGTATTCACTAGTACAGGCTCAGCTGGAAAAATGCTTCCACATACACTGCACATTACAGTAATGAGGCCTAAGCTCCTCCTGGAGAGATCTGAGAATTAAAAATAAGGCAAAGGTTATGGGCATAGCTCTTGTGGTGAGGCTTGATCTGATTCAGGGTGGTTGGTGGTGCTATCTCCTTAACATAACAAAAAGGGAAAAAAACAATTTGCAAAAACAGTTAAATGCTTCCAAACCACCCTTGAGTTCCTCGAGGCACCTAGTCAGTGACATGCATATGTTGTAAGTTACCCCAAAACAAGTACGTTAAATGAAGTCTCCATCAATTTAAAGTGAGAAAAGTGTATATTGAAGCCCTAATATGTGTCTGTTACTATGCAAGGGACTATTTGACACAGAAAGAAGAATACTCGTATATGAACCTAGAGAGCACACACCCTGCCCACAAAATTCTCAGAGGCCAAGAGTAGGGGTGATACTAGCACAACAATGTAACTAGTGAGATAAAAGTTTATATAACAGTCCATGGGAAAATAAGTAAGGTAAAATCAGTTCTTAAAAATATATTTCTTTCTTAGCTTACTTCACTGCAAATTTCTGTATTAAATTTGTAATTCATCCTCTTCTCATAACATGCAAACATAACGTAGTTGAACTTCAATTCAGTTAGTTTGATTCTGTTAAATTGCCATCTGAGTCACTCCTGAAAACAAAACCTAAAATTGGGAAATTCTGTTCCTGGGGAGGGGAAGGAAGAATATATTTTTCTTATTTTCTTCCCAAGCCAGTGAATGCTATTACGGTAATCATGCAATAGGTGCTTTCAATGTCTCTATAGGGAAGAAAAATAATTTTTCTTCTACCCTTCTGAATTCTCTTCTGAGATCTTTGTAATAAGAGGTAGATTAATAAGGGAAAAACAGAAGTTTATAAAATGTATACCTCATGTATACATGGGAGATACCCAGGAAAACTGAGTGACTCAAAGAAGTGGCTTTAGAGGTGGCAGGATTAAATACTGCTTTAATAGGGAAAATCGAGAAGGGTGAATGTCTCTCAGGGAAGACTAGATGATTTTTAGGAAAGATGATTGGGCTGTCAGAATAATAGATGAGAGGTATGATAGTTTGGGACAACTTTGTCTGGCTGTAGTATTATCTTCCAGTCTTCCGTGGCAACAGGCAATCTTCCCTGGTTGATGAGACTCCCGGGGTCGGGAAGGGTGTCAGAGGGGGTTGATGGGAATTGAGTTCTTTTCAGAAGATCTGTCTTTAGGCAGATAAGGAGAGTTCAGAGAAAGTCTTTCCCTGCATTTGGTGCTTTTCAAGTGCCTTCAGTTAAAAATAGTCAATATACTAAAGTGGCATATTTTGAGGTGACATATTCTGCTACCCTTATTACTAAACAAGGTAGTTTGCATTTATATTATTGCATCAAGAAGGCTCATGATGCTTCATCTTTACTTTTGGACTATTATTATTCCCAAAATGCACTGTCCTGTCTAAAGTATGAAATTGGCCGCACATCTTTAAAAATAATAGGAAATTATTTTTGTGTCTTGGTGAGTTAGATGCTTCTTTGGGGGAAATTGGCAGATCTTCCTGATGGATTTAAAGAAGACAATATCTAACTCACAAGAGTGTGGAAGAATCCAATGATTATCAGGATTTAATATGCCTTCTACAGGAGGGAGAAACTCAACATTTAAGACTTTGCATGCTCCTGGCTACTACTCCATTTACACTCAATCCTTGCATGTGCAGCCCAAAAGCTGTGTTGTTCTCCTGAAAGAATAAAGTAGGTTTAGAATTCCATCCATTGGAAGACGGAAAATGTGGCTCCAATAGTTGAGGAATTTGTGCGATTCAGTAATGAATAAGACTCTGTCCCGAGAGTCTTTGGCTGAATCTCTTTTCACTTCCTCGATTTTTGCTTTACACATCCTGATCAATTCAAAATTTGCAGAAGTCGCAAATAGGACAGCGTGACATTCACATATTGTATAAATTCCTTTGGCCTATTTTTTCCTTGGGGGAGTTGGGAGTGGGTCAAAGATGCAGTGGCTAGGGTCTCCTTTGAAGATTTGAATGATCCCTCATTCCAATGACAACCTCAGATCCCCTTCACGTCTGTGAAAAACAGTCTCCACTTGAAGCTCCTAAATAGCAGGAGTATAAATTCCCACACAGATTCACAAATACCCACAGCCCTTCTAGGAAGATTGACTTCCTCTCCTGGGAAGAAAAAAATAAATTTCACCCCACATCAAATTTTAAAATGTAGTTTCTTCTATCCCACTTTCAACCCTGATGTACGGCAGTTAAGTACACAAAGTGAATCTGATCAGGCAATAACTTCTGGATTCCCCATTCCACATATTAAGCAGCCAAAATTCAATCATTACCAGTTTTATTTATTCAGCTGCATTTTAGCTTTGTTCTCCAAGGGAAAAAGAAGTCTTCTCTGCATTCCTTGATCTCATAAATTATCCTTTTCTCTTAGTACTCACCTATTTTAAACTGAGGAACGCTTGAGTTGTATTAATTCTTAAAATCTTATTTGTAATGCTCATGGTTTGAAAAATGCACACAGCAAAAACCTAAACCTCCTGGGGGCTTCGTTTATCTTTGTGCCTTGGACATTTTCATTTTGCCCACACCGTTCCTTACAAGCAGGAAAAGAAAATGCAGGGCTGAAGGCTCCATCTTGAGAAGGCTCCCAGACCTTTGTGCTCATCGCTTTCATCTTTTCTCGATTCAGCAGGCTGTGGCACTTCAGGTTTCGCAGCCACGGGTACACATCCCTTGCCTGGTAATGCAGATACAGGCTTCTAGCTGATGGGCCGGCTGATTGTGTAAACCACAGGTAAATGGCTTCCTGTGCATTTCTCAAAATAAGCCTTGAGCAAAGGAAGTGAAATCAACCAGCTTAGTAATCATCAACAATTTGCACCTTCTGTCTCTGCCACCCCCACTTTTAAAACAGTATTTTCAGAAGTCAATTTTGGGGGAAAAAGTTTAACTTTACAGACATTTGCACCCTAAGTTTTAGATGAGATACTGGATAAATTACCATTTTTAAATTTTTCTTTTTGTTCATATTTGCACCCTTTCTTGGAGAACCTGGGAATCCAGTGAGGATTGTGTTGACTAATATTAGAAAAAGAAGGAAAAAAAGGTCCCTTACTTCCCTCTCTCCTTGCATTTAATGACCAAAAACAAGGGCTTTACTTTTCACTATCATTGAAAGCATTTCAAATTAAGAATTACCAAGGACTTAATAAAAACTTAAAATCAGCCAACTAATTTCATTTTGAATGAAATCTAGCACACATTACTGGTACCATATTAGGTACCCTGTAAAATCCCGATTTTTAATTATTCAAATTAACGTAATTCAATTATTTTGAAATCCCATTCATCAATGGTGCATTTATCCTTAAAAACAATTTTAAACATTGAATTTTAATTTAAAATTAGTCATCAGAGGAATCAGATACCAAATTCCTTTTTAAAGCAGCTGTTAAAAATACAATTTCCACCCTTTAGTCTGACATGGCTATTTGAATTCTATTTGTGCCAATGGCAGTGACAATGGTTATGTAATCAAGTTCAATTTGACAGCAGAAATAATTCCATGCTACATTTCCACTTTCATTTTCTTGATTATATAAAATAAATTCAGTGTTGGCTTCTCAAGACTGCAAATATATTCTTAATAAATCTGTCATACAGCCCATAGAAACTGAGATTAAGAAAATGATCTCCCATTTTGATGCTGTAACAGAATCTACCCAAATCCCCAGATGTTATCATTTATTTCTCCTCAGTGAGACCAAGAGCCAGGCCCCTTTGCACAGATTTCTTTTTTTGGGGGGAGGAGACCAGCCCTGTGCTAACATCTGCCAATCCTCCTCTTTTTCTGCTGAGGAAGACTGGCCCTGGGCTAACATCTGTGCCCACCTTCCTCCACCCGCCACAGCATGGCTTGCCATGCTTGCCATAGATTGGTGCAGACCCAGATCCCAACCAGTTCAGAATCAGACCCCAGGCCGCCCTAGCAGAGCACGCACTTAACCGCTTGCGCCACTGGCGGGCCCCACCTTTGAACAGATTACTTCCACGAATAAACCAGTTTCCAGACCATCAATCACACCAGCCCAGTTCGAAAAGTTTTTATTTGCGTATTAAAAAGTTGTGCATTCCAATAATTAAAATCATTTGAAAAAAAAATGGCACTCTGATTAAACTGCATTTTACAGCCTGCAGGACACCTTGGACCAGCTTGGTTTTACTCTAGATTTCACTGTCGTCTCCCCAGGTTCTTCCTTCACCAACATGCAAGTTCTTTTCCTTCCCTGCCAGCCGGACAGGGAGATGCGAGAGGCAGGCGCGGCCTTCGTTGTCAGTAGTTCTCGCTTCTTTGATGTGAAAAGGGGCAGCACAGTCATTTAAACTTGATCCAACCTTTTGCATCTTACAAAGTTAAACAGCTAAAAGAAGTAAAATAAGAAGGCAATGCTTGTGGAATGTACAGTGCATATTGGCGGCGCACGCCTCATTACGATTCGCCTGCTTGCTTCTCCTGTTCAATCGCTGTGACCGGAAAGAAAAAGACAAAAAGAAAAAACATGGAGGAGGCTTCTTATGCGGATTCAGTATAGCCTAGTATAAGAGTACAGTACTTTCGTTTAAAATCTCTCTCCATATCGTAAAACTTCTGCAAGTATCATTAGGCATTCCATAATGAAATATTTATAATAGAACATTTTAACAGATAAAATAATTAAACATCCATTATTAAATTATTAAATACCTCTGCTGGCTGCAAAATAATTTTTAATTAACCTTTCCAGGCCGCATTCATCATAAAACTGTCGGCTCCTCCCCCACACTCCTCGCCCCCCCCCCCCCCGAATTCTCCTCCCAGCCCCTCCCATCCTCTCCCACCCACTCCGCCACTCCCGCCCAGCATGTTCTCGAGAAGTGTGGGGGCGGGGGAGACTTACTTTCTTTTGAAGGCAGTGGATTTTTCTCTTGCGTTTCTGTCTTCTTCAATTTGGACTTATCGAATTTCTCAATCTCAGCCATATCGGGTTTGTCAGACATGGTTGCAGAGGAAGCTGTAAGTACAAAGCCAAGAGCGAGGCTGAGAGCGAGCCACCCACTCTCGTCTCTCCGGGCTCAGAAATGTGTATCTCCCCCTCGCATTTCCTGCCTGAAACCCGACTCTGCCTCCTTCCGCTTTCATTTGGGGCTAAAGATCTTCCTCTTTCTGCAGGAAAAAACCCCCAACAAATTGTTTTAATCTGGATAGAACGACTAGAGAATAGTGAAGCCCTTTCCAGTTTAAGGGAGAGAATCGAGTGAAACTTCTTAAAGCGAAGCCAAGGTTGCACACAGCGTTTCCCTTTTCTATACGTGGTCTCTCCCCGCAAAACGCGGGCCCCTCCTGCTTTCTTCTTTCTCACAAAGGCGGCAGCTGCTGCCGGGCGCCTCCGACCACCGCCCTATCCGCTTCCTCACTCGCGCTCAACAATGCCGCCAGCCGCACACAAAGCTGCCCCCACACCCCATAAATCAACCCCAATCTGCATTTAGGGGCAATTCGGCAGCCTCTACACACATTCCCTGCAAGAAGGGTGTGTTTTTTTAACCTCACGGTATAGCCCAGCCACCTGAAACCTAGACAGATGCAGCCCACAAAGTCATCAGAAGCTGGAGGAAAAAATCTAAGTGTCGCAGCTCCGGGCTTGGTTGGCTGTCAGTTGGACTAAAAGATCTTTCTGTTCCTGATTAATCACTACCTAAGAGGCAATGCAGAATGCCTTTCAGGGGTAAAGAAAAAATGTTCCCTTGAAGCTACATAGCAAAAGGCCCCAGTATTTTTTTTTAAATCACAAAGTTCCCGACCCCGTTACCCAGCATCTGGAAGGGTTTAGCATCCCAAGGCAGCCTTTCCCGGGAGGACCACTTGGGCTCGGCTTTAGGGATGCCTTAATAGGGTTGCGGGCGCCGAAAGGGCGAAGGCGGGCGCCGTGCGGGGAGGGGACCAGAGGGCAGGGGGCAGGGGCCCTGGGGCTCACCGGAGCGAGGCGCGCGAGCGAGTGGAGACGGGTCTGCGAAGTAGCCGCCGCCGAGTGCCGGGCGGGGCGCGGCGGGCGCCGCTATATGGGCGCTCCTATGTAAATGAGGTGATGTCACCCGCGGGCCCGCTTAACTCCTTCGCGCCGCGGCTCCGGAACGGCGTCCGGGGGCCTACCTGGCGTTTGCGCCCCCCACCCCCACCCCGCGTCCACCAATACACCCTCACCACAACGAGGGGGGGAAAATAAAACGAGCAAAAGCCCACCTTCCGACATTTCCTTCATAATGCATTTTCCCCCTTTTATATCTACATCATCATAATGGATTTTTGCAACCGCCGCGAAAACCTGCTCTTGGGGACCAGAGCGTGATAACTAAAGGCCTGGGCAGGAGCTAGGGGGACAGGCATTCCTTTACTGCGAAGCTGGCTTTGTCTGATGCAGACATCCCCGAGCAATGGTGCGCTGTCCCTCGCAGGAGGGCCTCACCCACTGCAGGGGTAGATGCCTGTGACTCAGCTTTCAGGCCAGTGGAGGGCTTGCGCCCCACCCCGGCCCTCTTTGTCTCCTCGCTTGCCTTCTCCTAGACTTGGGGGGGAGGTAAAGCACGTTTAGTGTGATTGCAAAGTTTCCTCACTGTAACATCTGTATTTTTTTCATCGCTATAATTTTTGTGACCACCCAAATCTAACAGCCGTAATACTTGCTGGGTGGAGGATAATTTGTCTGGAGTTTATAGAGTACAACGCCTTCCCCTTAGAGAATAAGTCAAATTCAAGCTCTGCTATTTCTGCCTGACAATGAGGAAGTTTTTACTTTTCTGTTCCTTATTCTCCTAAATTGTACAAATAATTGCTAAGGAGGCCCGTGCTGAATGCCAAAGACTACAAGTCCATTATCTCTAAAATCTGAAGGTTAAATTTCAAAATCGAACTCTCTATTTTGAAGGAGCCTTTCTGGCACAAGACATTTTCGAAGTGCACTTCTGAATTACATCCGGAAATAGGTGGGAGATTTAAGTAGAGAGGAGCAGTTTTCAAAATGGCACCTGACTCGGTGAATACTCCTCCCTCGCTGCTGAAATTGGTTACAAACACCATGCGCCGGCAAATGGCCTGTGAAAGGAAAAAGACCCACAGGTTGAAAAAAGCCCGCTTGAGATTATTTTGAGACGCAAAGGGTCTCAATGGATTTTTGCAGTCGCCGCGAAAACTTGCTTTTGGGGACCAGAGAGTGATAACTAAGGGCCGGGGCAGGACCTAGGGGGACAGGCACAATACTCCTCCTTTCTGCATCCTGGGGAAATGTTTCCAGAAACTCCTTGCTAATTGTGTTTATGGCAGAGGCTTTTGTCTCACTGGGAATTGGAGTCAAGTGTGATGTAGACCCTTAGAAGCTCCTAGAGGAGCAGCTGGGACTTCCCCATTTCCTCATCCTCTTGACTTCCTTCTTCCTGGCGGGAAGGGTGAGGAGGGAGGGGGTGCTTAGGGGCACCCATGAACTGGTTCCCCAGTTCATGCTCTGCTGGGTGGCTGCTCTCCCAGTGGGGGCACTGGACCCTTTCATGCAGGCACAGGATGTCACCTCTCTGGTTGTATGTCCCCGTGACCCTACCCTAGTTGACTGACCTGAGAGTCCACTTCATTGTAGAAACTCAGAAAACATGGCGCAGGGCAAATTTTTGGCCTGTTTCAGCTGGAGAGTATATTGTACTGACACCATTTCTGTGAGTTCTGTGATTCCATTTGCCCCCTCACAGCTGCTGTCAAAAATCACTTCTTTCCTCCCTGATGTCTCCTGATTACAGAGATGTCTCCTGTTACAGAACCAAGTGGGGTCACCTCCTGGTGAGTTAAATAAGACTCTATACCAGTGGAAGCTGTCTCACAAAGTAAAGTGTATTTGCAGTAAATACGAGGCAACAAGGAATCATTTCCAAAGTCACCAGGTCCCAGAACAAATGGAAGCACAAAACTTTATTTCAGTTGGGAAATGAATATTGAAAAGGGAGGGGCGGGTATTCCCTTGCACAGGCTCAGTTGGAGAGCATGCTTCCACATAATGAGGCCTAAGCTCCTCCTGGAGAGATCTTTGTGTTAAAAATAAGGGAAAGGTCATGGGCATAGCTCTTGTGGTGAGGCTTGCTCAATTTCAGGATGGTTGGTGGTTACATCTCCTTAACATAAAAAAGGAAAGAAACGACTTGGAAAAACAGTTAATTGCTTCCAAACCCACCTTTGAGTTTCTCCAGGTACCTAATCGGTGACGGGAGGAGGTGAAAAAAGAGCAGATTAAGTTTCTGTAATATAATAATTTGAATATTGGGGCAGGCAAATTTTTAATTTATATGATGTTATTATAATATCTATCATATAAAACCTATAATATCTATCATGAAAAACCTATAATCTGTCTTAATGAGACAGATTATAACTTTACACTTATGTTAGCCTATAAAAAAAACTTAAAGCCTTTAGTTTAGGATTATAGAAGTATGTAGTGCTTAAATAAGATGGCTTGTAAGCCAGCTACTCAGAATTGAAACCCTGCCTCTGCGTTTCCTTGTGTGGGCTGTCATGTGTGATCCTAGATAAGGTATTTAAAGTCTCTAGGATTCCCAAATCTGCAATGGAGGAAAAAACAGTCCCTATCTCATAGGCTTGTGTGAGGATTTAAGGAGATACCACATGGAATCTCCTTGGCATATATAGTAATATCACAAATGTTTGCTACTATTAGTGCCATTATTATTGTCATGATTGTTGTTATTGTTATTATAAAATATAAAACTTAATAGATTAAAAATAATAGGACTAATTTTCATGAACTCAGATTTCAATGACTGATTCCCCAGCATTGGAAATAGCTACAGCTCTGTCTCAGGCCCACCCTGGAAAGCAAAATAAAATACAGTGTGCCTCAACACCTCTTTCTATTTTTACCCAGTGCTGACCTGGAGGGGGCCAACTTCCAGTGCAGGTTCTCCTGGCACGTTTTTCATGGGATGCAGTGGCCCATGAGAGAAGAAGGCAGGCCCAGTGCCAGGTGGGCTCTTTACATATCCTTCATGGAAAGCCCTGAACCCGGAGTGCACTCTGCAATCTGGAGATCCCAAGGGCCTTTTGTAGGCAGTTCTTTTGCCTCTCTAAGCCTCCGTCTTTTCAACTGGGATTGAAAACACCCACTTCCATGCCTGTTGTGCCCTGTACATGGTAACCACTTATTAATGCTAGCTTCCACAAGGCAGAAATGATCCCTGATATCTGAAACATTAATAGTGAAAGGATTTAACTATTTGGAGAAGAAAGCATGGTGGCTAGAGTCACAGGTTCCCAGTGGGGCAGAGCCAAGTACAAGGACCTTCGTCACTTAAGCATGTCAGTTCAGTGCAATGCTATAACTGTTTATTGAGCAACTACTATCTACCAGGCACTATGGGAAACAAAGCACCCTGCCTCCCCCTCTTCCTGGTGCTTCTCAGACACAGATTAAGTGCAGGTGGGTAAAGACTTTTATGTACCCCTTAGCATAATAATAGAGAGTGGCTACCAGCTGAGTTATCACAATGATAGAGCTCTAAGCCTCAGTTTCCCCATCTGTAAACCTCTTCTCAAGATGTGTAAAGCACCTATTAAATACCTGACTCTTAGAAGGCATCAACAAATGGGAGTTATATTTTATTTGCTGAAAAACTAGCAAATCATGTTTGCTAGTACTTTATGAGAAACTACTAATAAAAAATTTTAAAATTTTACTAAATACAAAACACTAAAATATTTTTTATTATTTTTCTCAGCCTTTTATCCTAAATATTAGTTATCCTTAATAATACATATAATAATACAATAATAATCATTAATATTAATTATCCTTAATAGTAATACAAAATTTTTACTGTCATGCACTGTCCTAAGCATTTAGGCTTCCCAATAACCTGGTGAGGTAAGTACTGCAATGATTACATTTTATAGATGAGAAAACTCTGGCATGAAAAATTAATTAACACGGCCAAAAAATAACACATTCTTAAGAATATTCCTTCAGTTTGCATTTCCTTTCATCTGTCTCACCCTCCCCATCTCATTATCTCCTGGTCCCTGATAAATTGTCGAGTCAAGCCCAATGTGGCAGACTCTCTTCCTTTCAGAGAGCTGCCTCCCTCTCTTTCTCTTCCTCTCTATTAACAGCTAAACACAGTAGAAGGCTGCTTGTCACCAAACTAGAAAAATTCTCTAGGCGTTTACAAATTTCTGCTCCTTTATTTCCTTTGCAGACATTGCTCTGCAAGGCCTAATATTTTCTACGGAAAAGGCCTTGGGGAGAGGCAATGAGCTGGTAGTGGTTCTGTCACCAACTAGGGGCCTCAGGGAAACTCAAAGGTGGGTTTGAAAGCAATTAACTGTTTTTCCTAATTGTTCTTTTTCTTTTTGTATGTTATGGAGATATAACCACCAACCATGCTGAAACTGACCAAGCCTCACTACAAGAGCTATGTATGCCTTATTTCTATGCCTTATTTTTAATGCAAAGATCTCTCCAGGAGGAGCTTAACCTTCATTATGTGGAAGCATGTTTTCCAACTGAGCCTGTGCAAGGGAATACCTGCCTATCCCTTTTGAATATTCATTCCCCAACTGAAATAAAGGTTCCTGCTTCCCTTCCTTCAGGGACACCATGACTTTGGAAATGATTCCTCATGGCCTCCTATTTGCTGGAAATACACTTTACTTTGTGAGACAGCTTCCATGGTGTAGAGTCTTATTTAACTCACCAGGAAGCTACCCCACTTGGTTTGGTAACACTCCTACGAAGACTGATGCACTCGAAATGAAGAGAATTTAGTATCCTGAACATTTGATAGTTCTGCACAGGTTTTCATTTCCTTAATATTTTTTCCCAGCAGTCATTCATATTACAACAGTTAACAAACTGGCAAGTCAGGGGCTGGCCCAATGGCACAGAACTTAACACAAGAATGGTTAAGTTCTTGTGCTCTGTTTGAGTGGCCCAGTGTTTGCAGGTTCAGATCCCAGGAACAGACCTGCACACCGCTCATCAAGCCATGCTGTGGTGGAGTCCCACATACAGAAAATAGAGGAAGGCATAGATGTTAGCTCAGGGCTAATCTTCCTCATCCCCCAACCCCCCACAAAAAGGCAAGTCAAAAAACATGTTGAGCAAAGGGGTGGGAGCTGGGCATAAGGGCTGAAGGGATGCGTTTATATGGTTACTGACAAACAATAATGTACACCAAAAATTTCACAGTAAAAAAAAAAAAAAAACAGAAAACATGAAAACAAATAAACAAAAAATATATTGAAAGAGGAAGCATTACTTATTCCCAATGGCTTTCTGTGTTAAAAATGATAGACTTGTTATTCCATTGCTAAGTAAAATTGCCATTTGCAAGTAATAAGGAAGTATTCATATATTTTCATATGCTTTATCTGTGAAAGTCAAAACTTTTGTGTAGAATATAGCTCCCATATCAGCAGAAAGTAGTTACTGATTCTATGATAAGAAAAGTGAAGCATGCGTAATAGACAACAGGCCCAATTTAAGGTGGAACCCAAAGTGTGCCAAAATCAGTCTTCTTGGCTGACCTTAACAATTTCTTCTCTCCAAGGCTGGTTTCATGGGTGTGCAACCTGTGCAGTTGCACAAGGCCCCACACTCACAAAAGGCCTTGTACTTGGCTGAATGCCCTGCTGCTGCCATCTTGAAATTTTTAATAATTTTGGACAAAGGCCCCTTTGTTTTCATTTTGCACTGTGTCCCCAAGTTGTGAAGCCAGTCCTGCCCCTCTCATTCTTAGTCCTTGTGTTTCCCGATGCCCCTGGCTTTTCCGAGGACCCAGGAATGGACCCATCTACTCACGTGCCCCTTTGTAAGAGTGCCCTCTCCGATCATTCCTACCTCTGCTACCCAAGTGTGGAAAGGTCTTGTTATTCTTGGTTCAGTTGAGAAGGTGGTAGCAATTTGCCAAAGGAATTTGTATTAGGAAACCAGAGGAACAAACAAGTTAAACCACAAAAACAAATGGCTTCTTAATCGCACTACAGTCTAAACATAGATTGAGTTTGCTGGCACAGCTTGGAGCATACAGGGTCTTGGTTCCTTTACCTACCCTTAGGACGCATGGGAGGTGGTGGATACCAGACCAAGATTCTCATATGGCTGGCTTCAGTAGAGTGTTGAGAATTCTTCATCCATCCTTTGATTTTTCTCCCCATTTGAGCATTATCTTTGGCCCACGACTGAGCCATACTTGTGCACAGCAGTCACCCCCAGGAAATCCCAGTTTCTGTCCTCTGTGAGAAAGGAACTTCCCTACATGACGTCCAATGGTCCCTTTTTGAAGTTCTTGGGCTGTTTTCTCCTGACCTTGAAGCTAAGTTTCTCAGCCATCTTGGAAGTTTTTATCCTGTTTCTTCTCTGGTGGATTGGTCTGTGTGTGTGCACAGGACGGTTTACCCTCTTTGCCCTCTGCTAACCTTTAAACTGAGCCTCTTTGGCCTTGCAGCTGGTAACCTGGGACAGTCACCACCTTTTCTCCGTGCCTGTGTCAGGTGCACACACCAGTTCTCTTCCCTTCCTTTCTTTCAGGTTACTTTTTCCTGTCCAAGTGATGCCTGCCACTCTAAGCTTAGTCACACATAAGAATTGATTGGCATGTACCAAAGCCAGTGAAGGAGCAAGCCCTTCTACCATCTCTGTCCACTTCCTCAGTTATCTCTGATGCCTGCACTCCCTGGGGCCTTCTCAGAGGAAGAATTCCATAGACATAATTTCCACCAAAGCAAGAAAAGGAGGATGTTATCCTTTCACACAAAGGCTAAATGTGGGGTAATCGAAAGCACTAGGAAAAGATACTTTAGTTCTACTTTTATACTGTACAAACTAGAGAAAGTCACAAACTAGAGAAACTGCAAACTAGAGAAAGAAATATGGTTTCTGAGAGAAAATTGAAGAGATGGTGTGGCTATCCAACAACAGGATAAAACATGGAATAAGGCTGATTTTGAAATTTAATTTACCATTTACCTCTGCAGATTCTCTGCATGGCTTAAATTCTGGTCTAGACTAGCACCTTACCTAAAAGGGTTTAGGTTACCAGGTCAGAGGAATCAGTAAATTGGATGTCAGCTGGGGGAAAAAAAAGGACCAGCTTATAAATTATATTTTAGGGTTTAGTAATTCCTTATGTAATTCACATTTATCTGGTGTTTTTTAACTTTCTGAAAGCATTTTCTCATCTTTTGTGTCATTTTATCTTGAGAGCATCCTTGTGCAGATAAAGGGGCTAGGTATTGGTATCAATATTTCATAGAAGATGAAACTCAGCACAGAGAGGTTAAGTGACCTACCCAAGGGTATTCAGCTGGTTGGCAGAGCCAAGACCACAAAGCAAAACTCCATACTTTTAATTGTGGGCCCATAGGACTTTTGGCATGAGTTTAGTTACTAGAGCTCAGATAATCCATACTTCAGGAAGAAAACTATGTATGTAAGAAAAGAAGCCAAATTCTGCCTGTCATGAAATTTAGTTATCTAAGGGCAGTATTCTCTTAACTATAAGATGGTGTGTCTGTACTTGATTTGTTCCCAATGCAAACAAACAATATCAGACCTAGTTTTGTTGTAATACTGGCAGTGGTAGTGATGATGGTATATCTTGTATGTTAGTCAGTTCTTGTTTCCTAAATATCTCCTTCTCAGATTTGAAACTACTTGGCTTCCAAAGAACTAATTTACTCACTTGTGAAAATGGCTTCCCCTACATATTCCTTTCTCTTTTGCTACTTATTATCCTGTGCGCAGAGGGAAGGCATATATTTGGACTTAAATGTCTCTATCTTTATACCTGTGTAGTGAGATAGGGACATAATTTTAGCGTAAGTCAGGAGGAGGTATTTTAATGTCTGGATTTTATATTTTGTTCTTCATGATTAGGTTTGCATAAATGTCTTACTCTTTTTGCTAGAATATGTAGAGTATTTAGTTTTAAGAATAGCAAAGCAGAATAAAATGCACATATATTAAAGCAGTATTTCATTACATTAAACCTGTGCCAGGTACATTACCTCATTTAACCCTCAGTCAAAGCCCTTAAAGGTAAATCCTATTACCCTTGATTTCACTGGGAGAAAACTAAGGATCTGGAATTGCAAAGCTAAATTGAGATTTGAATACAAACTCAAACTCTCGTAAAAACCTTTGTTGAAAGATATATGGTCAAAATTTTTATTAAATTTTAGTCCTATCAGTTCTACTTTTTTTATGGCATTCCACAAAGAAAAAAACAAACAAAAACTGCAACCACATTGATTTCCTACACTTAATTTTAAAAATAATCTTACTTCATTTAACAAATATGTATTGAGCTACTACTTTATGTCAGACAGTGTTCTAGGAACCAGGGATATGTCAGTAAACAAATTTCTGCCCTTGAGGAATTTACTTTCTGGTGGAAGAGAAAGATAATAAATATAAATAATGAATGACATGTATAGTACTAGAAGATGAACATGGAAAAGAGTAAGGTAAAGGAATGAGAACATAGTCTGCAGGGGAAGTGACTTCATTGACAAAGTGCCATCCAAGACAAAACCTCAAGGGACCAAGGAAGTAAGCTACACAGATGTCTGGAGGAGAGGGTTCCAAGGAGAGGTCACAGCCAATTTCAAGGCCTGAACAGGGATCATGAACACACATGAAGATCAGTATAGCTGAAGCAGAGACAGAAACAGTGATCCAAAGAGACATAAGACATGATGTCAGAGAGGTAAGGTAATCTCATGGGGGCATGGGATGGGTGGTGCTAATCATGAAGGACTTTCTAGGCCATTTTAAGAACCTTGGTGTTCTCTTTTTTCATGAGCTAGAAAGTCACTGGTAATTTATGAGAGATAAATCCCATGATTTGATTTAGGCTGGAAAGGGACAACACTGGCTGCAGAGTTGAAAATAGACTAGAATCAGGAAGACTACCTCAGAGGTCACTGCAACAGACTATCTCAGAGGTCAGGAATGGGATGGAAGCAGTAGAGTAGTAATGAGCGGACAGATACTGGATATAGTTTGAATGTAGAGCCAATAGGATTTTCTAATTGATAGGATCTGGGGAGAGAGAAGGTGAGGAGTCAATCGAGACATTGAGGATTTTGCTCTGTAAAGCAAATGGAAAGATGGAGTTGCAATTCACTGAGGTTGGGAAGGCTGTGGTGACATTTTAATGAAGATTTTTCTCTTCTTTCCATCTATCCATTCTTTGTACCTCCTCTACCCCAAGTGCAGGGAGGATACCATGGCCATTACTTCCAGTACGAATGAGACCCATTGGGAATTGAGTTGACTTGGCACCTACTGGGTCCTTTGTGCATGTCAGTTGGGTGAGAGAGACTTAAATTTTGTACTTATTTTTATACTAAGAGGGAATTTGGAAAAAACAAGTAAAACGTAAAATTAAAAAATATATTGTCAATCTATATACAAGAATCTTAAACTACCAAGAGAGGGAGATGGGGCATGAAATAGGATAAGAAATAATGGGAAGAAAAGAAGCTCTCTGCACTGGAATGTAAAGGCAGCCTGCAGGCAGTCCTTCTCCAAATCACCTGAGTGGTGATTGTTTTCTTTTCTTAATTAAAAAAACTGATTTTCTCCAATTGATTGAATGAGAACACTTCCCACAGTATAGAAAGTAATTTGCTTTACTCAAAGTCTACAGATTAAGTGTTAATCACATTTAAAAAGTAACTTTATAGTAACATCTAGACTAGTGTTTGACCAAACTGATTGGCATCATAGTCTGGCCAAGTTGACACATAAAATTAACTATCACACCATAGAGGAAGAAAAATAATTTCTTTTCTATCCTTCTAAGTTCTATTCTGAGACTTCTATAGTAAAAGATAGATTAACAAAAGAAAAATACAACGTTTATTAACATGTATACTGGGAGATACCCAGGAAAAATGAGTAACTCAGAGAGGTGGGTTTAGAATCCGGGATTAAATACCACCTTAGTTGGGAAGGGGCCACTCAGGGGAAAGTAAATATTTTTCAGGAAAGAGACTGAGCCCTCAGAATAATAGATGAGAGGTATGATAGTTTGGGATAACTTTTTCTGGGTATAGTATCATGTTCCAGTCTCCTCTCCTGTGACAAAACTCAATCTTCCCTTTGATGAAATTCCTGGAGAAGGGTTGATGACAATTCAGTTCCTTGGAGGATCTGTCTTTAAGCAAATAGGAGAGTTCAGAGAAAGCCTCCTTGGGTTTGGTGTTTTTTACCTGCGTCCAGTTCAAAATAGTTGATATACCAAAGTGGCATATTTTGGAATGATATATTCTTCTACCCCTTAACACTATCTGTTTTTCTAAACCAATTGAGAATAAATTGTGAACATGATGACCTTTACTCCTAATATTTCAATGTGCATATATGAGAGCAAGCACATTCTCCAGCATAGCTACAGTACAATTATCAATATCAGGAAAATGCACACTGCTACAATACTTTTATCTGATCCACAGCCTTATTCACATTTTGCCTATTAGCCTTATATCATCCTTATACCAAGTTTTTTTTCTTACTGACCTCCAACCTAGAATCATGCATCACATTTAATTGTCATGCTTTGTGCATATGAATTTGTTTGTCTTATTATTGGGGATATTAACTTGAATCACTTGATTAAAGTGTTATCTGCCAAGTTTCTCCACTGTAAAGGTGCTGTTTTTTAAGATGTTCTCTTTAATATATCTCTATTCCCTACATGGTGTGGATTTTTCAGGTATCTTCACAGAAAGCTCCTAGCCCAGTTATGGTGGTATTAATTAATATCTCCATGGGGGTGAATTACTCTCCTCATTATGCACAAGCCTGGGAGCAATCCTGTGTGGGATTTGAGAACATAAAGAAACCGTGTCAGTGCCATCTCCCATTTGCAAGTAACTTAGCTATCATTTGAGCAAACCACAGTATTCAGACTGCAGCCTGCTTTCAAAGGAGAAAATTTTAAAAGGTAAAATATGGCAAAAATCATTCATCAAATGGTATATTTCAAAAAAAAAAAAAACAAAAAATATATATAGCCATGACAAAACCCCAAATGACTTCACTCTTGTCACATGCCTCTGAATAGATAAAAAGACTCCTGAGCCTAAGAACAAGAAAGTTTTCCAGAGATTCTTTTCTTTTCAAATGCTGGAAAATGGGGCTAATAATGACCCTTTAAGGGCAATTAAAAACCATAAGGCTGATACTTAACCTGGTTACTGAGCCTACTGGGATATAATTCTATTTCAAAGAGTGGACCAGAAAGTTGGAGGATGCTCTTCCTCCAGTATTCTATTGCAGTGTTTATAGGTCTAGAAGGTTTTGATAAACGTCTGTTAGTTGAGGGGACTCCACTCTCTACCTATTCGGCTGGAGGACATGGATGAGCAGTTTGGGGGACTCATGGCTAAGAATAACAACAACAAGAGTCATCTATGTAGTGCTTGCCAGAACCAGGCACTGTCCTACATGCTTTTTAATCCCCACATCCCAGTTGTTAAGGTATAGTGAATATCTCATTTTATAGAGGAAAAACTAGGACTCAGACAAGCAACATACCCAAAGTCTGTCAGCTAGTAAGACTATTTAATATCATTGTTTTAAGTTTTATTTTTCAGCATTTCACTTTCATTTTCCTCCCCCAAACAGGGGCCAAAACTGAGAAGGTGAGATCTTATATACTGCAGAAACTGATAATAAGTCATTGAATTCATTTGTCAAAATCAGTATTGATTTTCCTTGATGGGGAACACACTAACTTCTGTAGACACTTGTATTGCTTTGTTGAATCCTCTTAATAACCCCATGAGCTTGGTTTTAGGATGTGCATTTTGCAGATGGAAAAACAGCCTCAAGACGTTAAGAAACTTTCCAAAGATCAAACTTGGCTGGCCTAAGCGGGGATTCCTGAGCTTGGGTCTGTTTCCAAGTGTGACCTCGAAGCTTCTCCTCACTGAGCCAAAATGATGTGGGAAAGTATCCTAAACAGTAGGCTTTCAAAAAATGAGGCCCTCTCCACCCTTTTTAGATTGACAAAAATGAAAAGTTTGAGTAATGCTTCCGGTTAGCCAGAATGTAAATAAATGAGAGTGAAATGCCATTATTGGAAAAATATGTTTGTACAGCTTTTTCAAATGTACCAGTGGCTTTCAAAATTAAAACAGTGTTTCCTGTTTCTCCCAAAGGTTCTACTGTTGGGATTCTTTTCTATGGCCATACTTGAACACTTATATAAAGGTATATGTATGTGTATTTTTATAAAAATTATCTATCTATCTATCTATCTATCTATCTATCTATCTATCTATCTATCTATCCATTTTTCTCCCCTAAGCATTGTAGGTGAGAACAAAATATAGAATCAACTTAAATTATATTAATTAGGATGCTAGTTAACTACATGATAGAATACCCCAAAAATGGAAAATTATGCAGCTGTTGGAAAAAGATTGAGGCAAATCCATTCATGGTGCTACAAAAAGATATCCAGAACATACTGTTACATGAAAAAAAGACTTTGTAAATATTGTATGACTCTCTTTGTGAAACAAAATAAACCACATACATTTGCACAATTTCCAGAAGGTAATTTTAAATACTATTAACTAATAATGGTGGTTAATTTCATGTGTTAACTTGATTGGGCCATGAAGTGCCCAATATTTGCAAAACCGTTATTCTGAATGTGTATGTGAAGATTTTTCTGGATGAGATTAACATTTGATTCAGGGGACTCGGTAAAGCAGAATGCTTTCCCTAATGTAGGTGGGCCTCATCCAATCTGTTGAAGACCTGAACAGAACGAAAACACCTAAGTAAAAGGGAAATCCTCCTGCCAGACTGCTTGAGTGGACAATGGTCCGTTACAGTCTTTGGACTCAGTCTGAAACATTGGCTCTTCCAGGGTCTCAAACATGCCAGCTTTTGGACTAGAACTTTATTCCATCAATTCTCCTGGGTCTTCAGCTTGCCATCTGGCAGGTCTGGGGATTTCTCAGCCTCCATAATCAAGTGAGCCAACTGCATATAGTAAATTATATTGTGATATATTATATTATATTATATTATATTATATTGATTTTATTTCTCTAGAGAATATTGACTAATACACGGAAGAAGAAGAGGGAATAGGGAATTCTATAACATTTAGATTTTTACCAAAATCATGTATTACATTTATATTTATAGTATTTTAAATATTATTTTAATATTGTTCCCATATGGTGTGCTTTTATTTTCATATATTTGAAAATGATATTGGTATCCATTTCCTGCCCAAGGAACTTCACAGAGCCAACATAAAGGCAGTTGAATATGTCTTTGAAAGAAATAGACTCTGACTGTGGTCTTGATCAAGATTACAGGTCCGTAGCCTGTCTTCATTTTAGAATGCAACTGAAGCATGCCAATTTTAGTCAGGCAGCCCACCACAGGCCCAGTTAAGACCCATTTTAATTAGAGCATCTGCGCTTGGGATGTTTTCCTGTAAAATGTCAGCACACTACATTTTGGTGAATTGAATCATATTTTCAGTGAGGTAGGGAAGCTACTCCTGGAATCATATAATGATGTGTGTATTTATCTGAATATTAATATATTGGGTTTCTTTAAGTAGAAGCACCCATAGTGAGGTTGCACCACTATAAAAGTGTACATTTGTATAGATGCTTCATTTTTAAATTTTGCCCTCATTTAGCATCTCCTAGCTCCCTCTTGCCTCCTGACAGCCCTGTAAGGATTTGCTAGGGCATCTGGCATCCCATCTATGAGTGAGGAGAGGAGACACATGGTAAGTGACTTGCCTGAGGTCTCTGGGCATGTAGTGAGGCCAGGAGTGGATCCCAAGGCTAGCAAGTTCGTTTCTGGCCTGGTGCCCTGCCAGGGGAGGAGCTGTAGTTTCCTGGGGTTTCATCATCTGACCATCCATTTAAGTGCACGTAACTTTCCACTGACCAATGGAAATCCTCTCAGTTTTCCTCTTAGGGCTCCAACCAGCCCTGTCCCAGTTGTGTCCTGGGGGCAAACACAGTAGGGACTGGAATTCTGAGAAAACCATAGTTACTAGAGATAGCTGAGAGCTCAGCACAGTGTAGAATGTGGAATATGAGCCCAAGTGGAAGGAAGAGTGCGTGAGCCCTTCTTTTAAGGCCTCCAAGGCAGGTTTATTGCTTGATCCAAACTTACAAGCATAGTGTCAGCAGATAGTACCTTCATTTCCTGTTTGGGATAGATATGTAGTAATAATGATAATACAATAACTTTATATAGATATTTCTGATCTTAAATGTCAATCTTGATCACTGTGGAAAATCTGGAGAGTATGATGATAACTGACATTTATGGCCTGCTTATTGCATGCCAGGGACTCGTCTAAGCATTTCTCATTTCATCTTCAGAACAGAGTAATATGGTAGAATTGAAATAACAACTAGTACTGTTACCCCCACTTTATAGAAGACAACCAAGTGATCTAACTTGTCCAAAGTCCCATTGCTAGTAACATAAGCTGGGATTGGAACCTAGGCAGTCAGACCTTAGATGCTTTACTCCTTGTACTCTTGCTAAGTTATTCAGAGAAGAATCTGGGAAAGATTTGGAGGGTTTTTTTTCTTTTTTCTGGTTTGACGTTTTTTTAATTGTGGTAAAATGCACATAAAAACTTACTGTTTTAACCATTTTAAAATATGCAGTGCAGTATTGTTAAGTACATCACATTGCTGTCCAACCATCACCACCATCCAATTCAAAATAAAACTCTATACCCATTAAAAAATAACTCCTAATTCCTCTTCTGCCCAGCCCCTAGCAACAACCATTCTACTTTCTTTGTGTATGAGTACTCGAGGTAGAATCACCTACACAGAATCACAGTCACCTTTTGTGACTGGCTTATTTTACTTAGCATAATGTCCTCAAGACTCAACCATGTTGTTGCACGCATCTGAATTTCCTTGCTTCTTAAGGCTAAGTTATATTTCATTGTATGGATATGTGACATTTTGTTTATCCATTCATCTGTAGATGGACACTTGGGATGCTTCTACTTTTTCGCTGTTGTGTAAAATGTTACTGTGAACATGGGTGCACAAATATCTGTTCAAGTCCTTGATTTCAGTTCTTTGGGGTATGTACTCAGAAGTAGAATTGCCAGAGTGGTAATTCTATTTTTAATTTTTGGGGGATTTGCCATAACACTTTCCATAACAGCTATACCATTTTCATTTTCCACCAGCACTGCAAAGGATCCCAATTTCTCTACAACTTTTCTAGCATTTGCTATTTTCTGTTTTTTATATAGTAGCCATCTTAATGTGTTTGAGATGGTAATTCATTGTGGTTTTGAACTAGATTTCCCTAATAGTTAATGATGTTGAGCATTTTTTCATGTGTTTATTGGCCATTTGTACATATATATATGTATATTTTTGGGTGTGTGAGGAAAATCAGCCCTGAGCTAACATCCATGCCCATCTTCCTCTACTTTACATGGGATGCCGCCACAGTATGGCTGGACAAGCAGCGTTTTGGTGCGCGCCCAGGATCGGAACTGCCGAATCTGGGCCTCCGCAGTGGAGTGCGCGCACTTAACTGCTTGCGCCACCGGACCGGCCCCTATATATTCTTTAAGAAACACCTGTTGAAATCTTTTGCCCATTTTTGAATTGGTTTTGTTGTTGTTGTTATTGAGCTGTAGAAGTTCTTTGTATATTCTGGATATTAATCCAGATACATCATGTCAAATATATTCTCTGATTCCTGAGCTTGCCTTTTAAATCTATTGATAGTGTCGTTTGATGCACATAAGTTTTTAATTTTGATATAATCCCTTTTATCTAGTTTTGCTTTTTTGACTTTTCTTTTGATGTCATATGCAAGAAATCACTGCCAAATTCAACATTTTAAAGCTTTTCCTCTATTTTTATGCTAAGAGTTTTATAGTTTTAGCTGTAATGTTTAGGTCTTTGATCTATTTCAAGTTAAGTTTTGTATGTGGTGCAAGGTTAGGATCCAAGTTCATCTTTTATGATATGGATGTTCAGTTTTCCCAATACCATTTCTTGAAAAAACTATCCATTTTCTATTGAATGATCTTGGCATCCTTGATGAAAATCATTTGACCCTCTATGTAAAGATTTATTTCTGGGCTCTCTATTCTATTTCTTTGGTTTATATGTCTATCTTTATGCTAGTACCACAGTGTTTGGATTATTGTAGCTTTGTAAATAAATTTTGAAATCACGAAATCTGAGCCTTCTCACTTTGTTCTTCTTTTTTTAAGATTATTTTGGCTATTTAGAGTTCCTTGAATTTCCATATAAATTTTAGGATTTATTTTTCCATTTCTGCGAACAGCAACGTTGGGATTTTGATTGGGATTGCATTGAATCTATAGATTGCTTTGAGTAGTATGGATATTTTAATGATATTGTCTTGAACTTAATATCATAAGTTATGAGCATAATAATTTATGTTCAATCCATGAACATAAACAGTGAATGTCTTACCATTACTTGTATCTTCTTTAACATCTTAGTGTTTTATGGTTTTCAGTGTATGTCGTTCATTTCCCTGGTTAAGTTTATTCCTCAGTATTTTATTCTCTTTGATGCTCTTGTAAATGAATTGTTTTCTTAATTTCCTTTTCAAATTATATGTTTAGTATATAGAAATGCAACTGATTTTTGTGTGTTTGTTTCCTGCAACTTGCTGAATTTGTTTATCAGTTCTAACAGTTTTTTAGTTGACTCTTTAGGGTTTCTACTCATGAAATCATATTGTTTTCAAAGAGAGACGGTTTTACTTCTTCCTTTCCATTTAGAATGCATTTTATTTCTCTTTTCTTGCCTAATTGTTATCATTAGGAATTCCAGTACTATGTTGAATGGAAGTGACAAAAGTACACATACTCGTCTTGTTCCTTATCTTAATGGAAAAGCTTTCAAGCTTTTATCATTGTGCGTGATGTTAGTTGTTGGTTCTTTGTATGGGGCCTTTAATATGTTGAGGTAGTTTTCTTCCTTTCCTAGTTAGTTCAGTGTTTTTGTCAAGAAAGGGTGTTGAATTTTGTCAAATACTTTTTGTATATCGCTTGAGATGATCATTTTTTCCCCTATATCCTTTTAATATGGTGTATCATGTAGATTGATTTTTGTTTTGTTGAACAGTTCTTGCTTTCCAAGAATAAATCCCACTTGGTCATGGTATATAATTCTTTTACGATGCTGTTCAATTTGAGTTGGTAGTATTTTGTTTAGCATATTGCATCAATATTTATCAAGGATATTCGTCTGCTGTTTTCTTTTTTTGTAGTGTCTTTGCCTGGCTTTGGTATCATGGCAATGCTGACATAATAGAATGATTTTCTTTTTTAATAAGTCAACTTTATTTATGTATTTACTTATCTATCTATTTATTTTTTGTGAGGAAGATTAGCTCTGAGCTAACATCTATTGCCAATCATCCTTTTTTTTTTTGCTTAGCAAGAGTGGTCCTGAGCTAACAACTGTGACAATATTTCTCTATTTTGTATGTGGGATGCCTGCCACAACATGGCTTGATGAGAGATGCATAAGTCTGCACCCACGATCTGAACCCTGTGAACCTCAGCCTGCCAAAGCAGAATGTGCAGACTTAACCGCTATGCCACCAGGCCAGCCCTCATAGAATCATTTTGAAAATATTTTCCCCTCTTCAATGTTTTGGAAGGTTTTGAGGAGGATTGGTATTAATTCTTCTTTAAATATTTGGTAGAATTCGCCAGTAAAGCCATCTATCCTGGGCTTTCCTTGTTAGGAACTTTTTGATTACTGTATCAATCTCCGTATTATAGCTTATAGGACATATAGGTCTCTTCAGACTTTCTATTTTTTCATAATTCAGTCTTGGTACATTGATGTTTCTAGTAGTTTATTCTTTATTAGAAATGTAATGAATACATTACTTTTCTTACTCTTTGTGGACTGGCTCTGCACAGGGGAAGACCTTCACTAAGAAGCCCTGCATAAAAACTAAAGGTCCTCTCAGGCTTCTTCTGAGAATGTGTCTTCACTAAGCAGCTCTGTGTGTGTGTGTGTGTATGTGTGTGTGTTTTTTAATTCCCCCATATACACAGCTGCTCTGAAGTGCCTTAATTTCCCTAGGAATTAAGTCTTCTGCTTCTTCCAGGAGACTTAGTTCTGGCCAAGAAACCCTGGGTCTGCAGTCCTCTGCTCTCACTCTTCTGTGGTGGTACACTGCTTTCTCCAGCCTCCAACCTGATATTCAAACTCTCTCACTATTCCTGTCAGCCCTCCAAGTCAAGACTGATAGAAACCAAGCCTTCTTAATAGAAACCCAACCTTCAGTAGCCCCTAGTTAATCGACATGTTGCATGCAACTTGTTTCCTTCCTTCCAAGGAAGGAACCAGGATTTGGGAGCCTCTTCTCTACAGTGCTGTCAGGGAGGATGTGGGATAAGGGGGAGCACAAGTGCCATGAAATTTTCTACTGTTTGAGTGTAGCTCTTTATTGGTTAGGTGTTGCTTGGTTGCTGAAGCTTCTTAACTGGTTTTTAGAGTTCCTGAAAAGTTACTTGTATCCAAACATTTTTGTTTATTTGTTGTTTCTGTAGAGGAATAATGGTCTGGAGCTTCCTAGTCTGCCATCTTGCTGACCTCACATTCTGAAGTTTTAATTGTGTTGTTTATTTCCTCTAGAGTCTACTATTATTAATATTATGTGACACAGTTATATGCAAGAGACTAAATGAGAGAACTGAATATGAATATCAGTCTCTGAAAATTGGAAGGTAATCTGGGGAAAAGAAAACCCAAATGGAGAGACTTTGAAACATGGAGGCATAGGAAAATCCTGAGTTCACCTCCTCCCATGGCCATAACAAACCTACATCTGGAATAATTTCCTCAGAGAGATCTAGAAACTGGATGAAAAGAACCTCCAAAACAAAGGACAACACAGAGGTGGGTGGAAGATGCAGAGATACTATCGTGCTGAGGAAAAACCGTACCCTAGCCATAGTGCCTCACATTTGTGAGCAATCCCAAAGATATGGAGGAGTGATGGATTCAAACTCCACATTAGGCACCCCAGCCCTTAGATGCAGCACGCAAGAGATGAGACCCAAAAACACCTGGCTTTGAAACCCAATGGAGAATACACCTAGGAAAACTATAGAGCTGTAGGAAAAGAAAAGTCTGCTTTTAGGCCCATGCATAGGCTCACTTGACCCAGAAACCAACAACAACAAAAAAAACACCAATAGGGAAGTACCTAGTCCATTGGTAAATGAGACTCACTCCCTAAGCTTGGAGCACCTCCCAGAGAGGCAGGAACTGGCTGGGCCCATCTCCCAGGGATTGAGACAATGGAGGCAGCCACTTTTGTGTGACCTACTCCAGCTGTGCTGATGCCATTTTGGAATTTTTCCTTTATCCTGTTAGCACAGGGGCCTGCTGTGCCCACTAGAGCACTTGAGGTAGATGTGCACAGTGGGTAACACAGGAAGTCTGTGCCAGGGACCTGCCTTATCCACCAGTGAATCTGCAATAGACTTGTGCCACCAGACCTTGCAACCAACCACACAGGGGGATCTACTCCACCCACCAACACTCCTGAAATGGTAGTACAATATCATGCAGAGGGCCTTCATGCCCACCAGCACACCCGAGGCAGTTGTGTGCCTACGGCCACACAACTAGCCTGCACCAGGGGCCTGCCCCAGACAGCCTTGTGCTTGAGGCAGTTCTGCAACTCTAGGCCACACAGCCAGCATCACTGAGGCCTACCCCACCCATTAATGAGCCAATAGGAGTTTCTGGCAGGCCACACAGCAGCTACACTGAGGGCCTGTCCCATCCACCAGTGAGTTAGCAACAGTCGCATGCCACCAGGCCTTACAATCAGCAACACAGGGGGCCCATGCTGCCCACCAGCACACTCAAGGCAGTTGTGCACCACAAGGTCGTGTGGCCAACCCTTGCTAGGGGTCTGCCCTACCCACTAAGTCCTGCAACCAACTAGACCAGGGGCCTGAGCCACTCACAAGCAAACATAGAGCAGTTGTGCACCACCAGGCCTCACAGCCAGCCATGCTGGGGGCTTGCTCCACCCAATAATGCACCTGTAGCAGCCACATGTGGCCAGGCCTCACAACCAGCCAGCACAGGGCCTAGCCCAGACTACATGTGCACTAGCAGCAGTTGGAGCCCCATGCCAATAGAAAGGCACATAGTGCACACATAGGAGATACCATTGGAGCATTTGGCTTGGTTGATAAGAGGGAAGTGTGCTGCTGGGCCCCAAAGGGATCTCCTACATAAGGCCACATTTCCAAGACTCTGAGACAGCTGATCTACCTAATACATAGAAATAAATACAGAGAAATAGGCAAAATGAGGAGATGAAGAGACAAAGGAATATATTTCAAATAAAAGAACAGTACAAAGACTCAAAAAAAGAACTAAATGAAACAGAAATAAACAATTTACCTGATAAAGAGTACAAACTAATGGTCACAAGGATGCTCACCAAACTCAGTAGAAGAATAGATGAACACAGTGAGAACTTCAACAAAGACTGAGAAAATATAAAAAAGATTCAATAAGAGCTGAAGGGTACAGTAATTAAAATGAAAATTTACTAGAAGGAATTGACAGCAAAGTAGATAACGAAGAAGAATGGATCAGTGATCTGTACATCAGAGTAGAGGAAATCACCTAAGCTGAAAAGAAAAACATATTTAAAAAAACAACAACAGTTTAAGGACCTCTGGGGCAACATTTGGTATGCTAACATTTGCATTATATGTGTCCCAGAAGGAGAAGAAAGAAAGAAAGGGGCAGAGAACTTATTTGAAGAAATAATAGTTGAAAACTTCCCTAATCTGGGGAAGGAAACAGATATCCCAGTATAGGAAACATAGAGAGCACCAAAGTAAATGAAGCTAAAGAGGCCGACAGCAAGACACATTATAATTAAAATGCCAAGAATTAAAGAGAGAATCTTAAAATCTGTAAGAGAAAAGCAACATTACATATAAGGACATACAAGGGAAAATATATAAGGCTATTAGCTGACTTTTCAGCAGAAACCTTAAAGGATAGAAGGAAATGGCACAATAAACTCAAAGTGCTGAAAGGAAAAAAAACTTCCAACCAAGAATACTATACCTGGCAAGGTTATCATTCAGAATAGACGGAGAGAGAGAGTTTTCCAATAGAAGCAAAAGCTAAAGGAGTTTATCACCACTAAACTTGCCTTACAAGAACTGTTAGATGAATATATTTAAATGGAAAAGACTACAAATAGAAATATGAAAATTATCAAAAACAAATATCACCGATGAAGGCAAATACATAGTAAAGATAGGGATTCAATCACCTATAAAGCTTCTATGAAGGTCAAAAGACAAAAGTACTAAAATCATCTATATCTACAATAAGAAGTTAAGATACATAAAATTTAATAAAAGCAAAATATGATGTCAAAAACATAAAACATGGGCAGGAGAAGAAAAATGTAAGGCTTTTAGAATGCATTAATACTTGAGACCATCAACTTAATACAGACTGCTATTTACATAGGTTGTAATATATGAACTTCATAGTAACAATAAACCAAAAACCTATATTAAGAATATCTAAAAAATAAAGAGACAGAAACGTAAATATAACACTGAAGAAAATCATCAAATCAGAAGAAAAGAGAGCAAGAGAAGAAGAAAAAATTAGAGAAGAAAGACAGAAAAATCCAGACAAGTTTCAAAATGGCAATAAGCACTTACCTGTCAATAATTACTTTAAATTAAATCGACTAAGTGCTCCAGTCAAAAGATATAGGGTCATGGAATGGATAAAGAAACAAGACCCATATATATGCTGCATACAAGAGACACACTTCAGATCTAAAGACATTCACAGATATAAAGTGAAGGGATGGAAAAAGATACTTCATACAAATGGAAGCTAAAAGAAAGCTGGGGTAGTAATAGTTATAGCAGACAAATAGACTTTAAAACAAAAGCTGTAACAAGAGACAAAGAAGGGCACTACATAATGATCAAGAGAACAATCCAACAAGAGGACATAACACTTGTAAATATCTATGTGCCCAACATAGGTGCACCTAAATATATAAAGCAAATATTAAGAGACGTAAAAGGAAAGATTGACAATAACACGATAGTAGGGGACTTTAACACCACAATTACATCAATGGTTAGATCATCCAAACAGCAGATCAATAAGGAAACATTGGCCTTACATGGCACACTAGAACAAATGGACTTAATAGATGTATACAGAACATCCCACCCCAAAACAGCAGAATATACATTCTTTTCAAATTCACATGGAATATTCTCTGGGATGACATATTAGGCCACAAAACAAGTCTCAACAAATTTAAGAAGACTGAAATAATGTCCAGCATCTTTCTCTACCGTAACAGTATAAAACTACAAAACAACTAGAAGAAGAAAACTGGAAAAGTCATAAATATATGGAGATTAAACAAAAAGCTATACAAGAGCTATTGGGTCAATGAAGAAATCAAAGGAGAGATAAAAAATACCTGAAGAAAAATAAAAATCATAATACAACATACTAAAATCTATGGGATACAGCAAATGCAGTACTAAGAGGAAAGTTTATAGAAATACAGGTCTACCTCAAGAAACAAGAAAAATCTCACATAAACAATCTAACATTACACCTAAAGGAATTAGAAAAAGAAGAACAGATGAAGCCCCAAATCAGTTGAAAAAAGGAAAGAATAAATTTAAGTGGAAATGAAAGCAACAAGACTAAAGACGTAATAAAAAAGACCGATGAAACGAAGAGCTGGTTCTTTGAAAAAATAAACAAAATTGACAAACTTTTAGCTAGAAAGTATCAAATAAATAAAATCAGAAAAAAAGATGAGAAATCACAATGGATACCACAGAAATACAAAGGATTATAAGAGAATACTATGAAAAGCTCTATGCCAACAAATTGAATAACCTAGAAAAAATAATAAATTCTTAGAATCATACAAGCTTCTAAAACTGAATCAAGAAGAAATAGAGAATCTGGATAGACTTATCACTACTAAAGAGATTGAAACAGTAATCAAAAACTTCACAAAAAATGAAGTCCAAGACCAGATGACTTCCCAGGTGAATTTTGCCAAACATTCAAAGAAGATTTAATCCATATCCTTCTCAAACTCTTCCAAAAAATTGAAGAGGACAAGATGCTTCCTAAGTCATTTTACAAGGCCAACGTTACCCCTGATGCCAAAACCAGGCAAGGACAATACTAAAAAATAAAATTACAGGCCAATATTGCTGATTAACATCAATGCAAAAACCATCAACAAAATATTAGCAAATCAAATACAACAATATATTAAAAGAATCAGACACCATGAACAAGTGGGATTTATTCCAGGGGTGCAAAGATGCTTTAACTTTGATAAATCTTTCAACATGATATAGCACATTAAAATGAAGAATAAAAATCACATGGTCACCTCAATAGATTCAGAGAAAGCATTTGACAAGATACAGCATCCATTTCTGATAACAACTCTCAATAAAATGGGTATGGGAGGAAAGTACCTCAACACAATAAAGGCCATATATGACAAACTCACAGCCAACATCATCCTCAATGGTGAAAAACTGACAGTTATCCCTCTGAGAACAGAAACAAGACAAGGATACCCACATTCATGACTCTTATTTAACATAGTACTGAAAGTCCTCACCAGAGCAATCAGGCAAGAAAAAGAAATAAAAGGGATCCAAATGGGAAAGGAAGAAGTAAAACAGTCACTATTTCCATATGACATGATTTTATATGTTGAACATCTTAATGAATCCACCAAAAATCTATTAGAAATAGTAACCAAATACAGTAAAGTTGCAGCATACAAAATCAACATACAAAAATTAGTTTCTGTTTTCATACACTAACAATAAAATAGCAGAACAAGAAATCAAGAATACCATCCCAGAGGCCAGCCCCAAGGCATAGTGGTTAGGTTTGGCATGCTTCACTTTGGCAGCCCAAGGTTCTCGCAGGTATGGACATACAACACTTGTCAGTCATGCTGAGGCAGCGACCTACATAGAAAGTAGAGGAAGACTGGCATAAATGTTTTCTCAGGATGAATCTTCCTCAAGCAAAAAAAGAGGAAGATGGGCAGTGAATGTTAGCTCAGGGTGAATCTTCCTCACCAAAAAAAAAAAAAAATCCCACTTACAATCACAACAAATAAAATACTTATGAATAAGTTTAACCAAGGAGGTGAAACAGCTGTACACCGAAAACTATAAAAAACTGTTGGAAAAAATCAAAGAGACAAAGAAATGGAAAGATATTCCATGCTCAAGGATTGAAAGAATTAACATAGTTAAAATGTCTATACCACGTCGACAAATCTACAGATTCATTGCAATCCCTATCAAAATCACAATGACATTTTTTACAAAAATATTTCACAAAGAATCATAAAATTTGTATGGAACAACAAAAGATTCTGAATAGCCAGAGCAATACTGACAAAAAAGAACAAAGCTAGAGGTATCACATTTCCTGCTTTCAAAGTATACTACAAACCTACAGTAATCAAAGGAGCATGATCTTGGTAGTAAAACAGACACAGAAATCTGTGGAACAGAATCAAGAGCCTAGAAATAAACTCACAAATCTATGGACAGCTAATTTTTCGTGAAGGAACCTCCAATGGAGAAAGGAAAGTTTTTTCAATAAATAGTGTTGGGAAAACTGGACAGCCACATGCAAAAGAATAAAAATAGACATTATCTTACACCATACACAAAAATTAACTTTAAATGGATTAAAGACTTGAATGTGAGACCTGAAACCATAAAATGTCTAAAAGAAAACATAGGCAGTACACTCTTTGACGTTGCTTGTAGCAGCATCTTTTTTGAATATCATGTCTCCTCAGGGAAGGGAAACAAAAGAAAAAATAGACAAATGGGACTACATCAAACTAAAAACTTTCTGCACAGCAAAGAAAACCATCAGTAAAATGAAAAGATAACCTACAAGTTGGGAGAAGATATTGAAAATAATATATTTGATAAGGGGTTAATATTCAAAATATACAAAGAACTCATACAAGTCAACAACAAATAAAACAAGCAACACAATTAAAAAATTGCTGGAGGATCTGAAAGGACATTTTTCCAAAGGAGATATACAGATGGCCAACAGGCACATGAAAAGATATTCGTCACCACTAATTATTAAGAAAATACAGATCAAAACTACAAGAAGATATCACTCAGCACCCATTAGAAAGGCTATTATTAAAAAGACAAGAAATAACAAGTGTTGGAGAGGATGTGGAGAAAAAGGAACCATCATACACTGCTGGTGGGAATGTAAACTGGTGCAGCCACTATGGAAAACAGTATGGAGATTCCTCAAAAAATCAAGGATAGAACTACTGTATAAGCCAGCGATTCCTCTTCTGAGTATTTACACAAAGATGTGAAAACACGAATGTGTAAAGATATAAGCACCCTTGTGTTCATCACAGTATTATTCACAATAGCCAAGACTTGGAAGCAACCTAAGTGCCCATCAGTATATAAATGGACAGAGAAGACGTGCTGTGAGGGCTGGCCTGGTAGCATAGCAGTTAAGTTCTCTAGTTCTGCTTTGGCAGCCCAGAGTTTGCTGGTTCGGATCCTGGGCATGGACCTACTCACTGCTCATCAAGCCATGCCAAGGCAACGTCCCATATAGAAGAGCTGCAACTCTACAACTGTGTACTGGGACTTTGAGGAAAAAACAGGAAAAATGTCAACAGATGTTAGCACAGGGTCAATCATCCTCAAAAAAAAAAGTAACTAAAAAAAAAGAGATGTTCTATATATATACATTGGAATACTGGTCAGCCATAATAAAAGATGAAAGCTTGCCATTTGCGACAACATGGGTGGATCTTCAGGGTATTATGCTGAATGAAATAAGCCAGACAGAGAAGGACTAATACACTACAGTATGATTTCACTCATACTGTAGATAAACACATAGATATGGACAACAGATTAGTGGTTACCAGAGGGGAATGAGAGTGGGGAGAGGGCAAAAGGGGTAGAGGGGCTTATGTGTATGGTGACAGATGGAAACTAGTCTTTTAGTGGTGAATGAAATGTAATCCGTACAGAAGTGGAAATATAATGATGTATACATGAAATTGATATAATGTTATAAACCAATGTGACCTCAATTAAAAAAAAGAAAAGAAAAACAGAAAATCCAGATTGAGAAATGACTGAGGTTACAAACAGTAGTAAAGCTGTTCCTTTTAGAAAGTTAAATTACTTTTTTCTCAAAGAGTTTTTATTTCCTGAACAAATGTATCTTGTCTACTGGGTGTTCAAAAGCTAAGCCTATGAATGTGATGATACTCCAAGAAAAGACTGATGTCCCTGAAAACAAAAGGCCAGACTACCAGGCATCAGAAGCTTTTCCTTTTCCCCCATCCTCTATATCCAGATTGTAACCAAAACTCATCATTTCGACTTACCTGGAAGTTGTCCCCTTCTCCGCATGCCCCCTGCCTCTATGCCAGGGGCCCCTCATCACTGTGCCCCTGGGGTGTTGTTGTAACAGCCTCCTCTAGGGGGTGCTCTTGTCCTAGTCTGCCCTGCTCCACACTGCCCCTAGGGTTAGTCCCCTGACCTGTGTCCACACCACCTCCTGCTTCTAAACCTACCAGCACTCCCACCACCAGCAGCACAAAGTGCCAGGCCCTCTGGTTGGCCTTCAGAGAGCCACAGTTTGGAAACAGTACTATCAACCAGCACACTTCTGCTTCCTCCAAGTAACCAAAGCTGTAGCCACAAGGGCTTGTAATTCCTTGTGCATATTCCTCTCCAGGCCTCCACTTGCAGACCATCATTCATGCTGTTCCCTCTGCTAAGAATGCATTAGTCTCACTTCCAACCCACAACAACCTTAGGAGACAGCCATCAGAGCATAGATGTTAAGATAGAAGGCTCTGGAGTCAAACTGCCTGGGGCCAGCTTCTTGGGTGTGGAACCTGTGTAGTCGCATAGCGGCCAGCGCTCAGGAGGGTCTTATATTTGGTTTAATATTCTGCTGCTACCATCTTGACATTCTTAGTCTTTTGTTTGCTCTTTTTTTTTTTGAGGACGATTGGCCATGAGCTAACATCTGTTGCCAATCTTCCTCCTTTTTTCTCCCAAAAGCCCCAGTAGATAGTTGTATGTCATAGTTGTAAACCCTTCTAGTTGGTTTATGTGATATGCTGCCTCAGGATGGCTTGATGAGCAGTGAGTCTGCACCCAGGATCAGAACCAGTGAACCCTGGCTGCTGAAGCAGAATGTGCAAACTTAACTGCTGCCCCACGGGGCTGGCCCCTTAGTCACTTTTGAAGAAGGGTGCTGGGCTTGTAATTTATGTAGCCAGTTCTGATTCTGGCACTGACAAGATGTATAACTGTAAAATAAGGATAATGGTGAAGGGCTTAGGATGGTGTGGAAGTCATTGGAAGTGATCAATAAATGAAACCTATCATTTTCCCATCTCACACAGGAGAAAACAGAGGCTCAGTGAGTTGATCACACCCCACAGCTGTCACACGATAGAGAATGATGTGGTTCACTTTCACTTCCCGTATGAATGTGACCTTTCCTACATAACTTTGGTTCTTCTTAGCATATTAATTGTGTGGTACTATGCAAGGCCTGCGCATACTTTCTTTATTCCTTTTTCATAAGCCTTGAAAGCAAGCAGAGCACAGAACTGGTACTTCTCACATTTGATAAATGGGGACAGAGTAAATCAGTGACTGGCCTACAGGCCCAAATCCAATTACAAGCTTTGCTGAGACAAAGATGGCAGCATCAGAGTCAGGGCTCCTACAACCCATTCATCATGCGTGTCTCTCTGCAGTCTTGAGCCAGAACCCTCCTTCCTCTGCAAAAGAGGCTAACAGTTACACACTGGCCTCGGGGGAGAGGCTACTTCTGGGGGCCCTGGGAAGACAGGCAGTCTTGATCTTTCCTGCAGCTCCCAGACTGCACTGCAGGGAAGGAGGGAGGTAGCTCCAGAAACTACCAAGAAATGCTTTTAATTTTCCTGTAGCCTTGACAGCTCAGCGCCATGACTTCTGGTGGTGATCAGGTGCAAGACTATTGCTAATGTCCGAGTCAAGCATTCATTTGTTTGTTTATTCACATACTCACGATTCTGAATATAGTTATTATGCTCTGGCCCTGCAGAAGGAACGGAACTGGCAGAAACTGATGCAAAAGTGATGAGAATAGCATCTTGCCTTAGGGATTAGGGGGGAGACAGACAGGTATGCCAAGAATTACAGCCACATGCTAAGTGCTAAAAGCTGTGTGGCAACTCAGGGGAGAAAGTAAAGGTCTAGAAAGGGCAAGAAAAAAAGGGTCCCATAGGAGGTGGAATTTGAGCTGAGACCTGAGGGATGAAGAGACCTAATTGCCAGTTCCACTGCATTACTCTTCTATTGCTGCTGTAACAATTACCACACATTTTGCAGCTCAAACAACACAAATTTATTATTTTACAGTTCTAGAGGTCAGAAGTCCCATGTGGGTCTACCTAAAATCAAGGTACTGGAGGGCTGTGTACCTTTACTTTTTTTGTGTGTGAGGAAGATCAGCCCTGTGCTAACATCTGCCAATCCTCCTCTGTTTTTTTTTTTTGGCTGAGGAAGATTGGCCCTGAGCTAACATCTGTGCCCATCTTCCTCTACTTTATATGGGATGCCGCCACAGCATGGGTTGCCAAGCAGTGTGTTAGTGTGCGCCCGGGATCCAAACCGGCGAACCCCAGGCCGCGGCAGTGGAGCACACGCTTGTGCCACTGGGCCAGCCCCAGGGCTGTGTACCTTTCTGCACTCTCTAGGGGACAATCTATCCTCATGCCTTTTACAGTTTGTAGAAATACATTTCCTGGCTTTCAGCCTTTTCTTCTATCTTCAAGTCTAGCAACATTGTATCTTTCTGACCATTCTTCTATAACCACATTTCTCTGTACTCTTTTCATCCCCTCTCTTCTGCTTTTAAGACCCTCTTCATTATATTGGGCCTATTTCGATAACATCAGCTGATTAGTAGCCTTAATTCCATTAGCAACATAAATTCCCTTTTGCTGTATAATATAACATATCCACCGATTCTGCAGATTAGGATGAGACATCTTCCGGGGGCCATTACTCTACTAGCCACACACTTTTTGTAGATTAATAACTGTGTGGCCTTGGGCAATTTAATCTAACCTCTTTGAACATGAGGTTTCTAATCTATAAAATGTAGAAAATAATACCCACCCTGTCCATTTCACAATGTTCTCCTAAGAATTTAATGAGATAGTATATGTGAAAATGCTTTAAAAATGACACAGTCCTGTGTCAACATAAATGTTCCTGTTGGGAGTAGGGAATGGAATGTAATATTTTATAAATATTTGGTATATTCTAGGCAGAAATTTGGGTGTTAGGTAACTTAAAATAGTTTATCCCAGCCAGTGCACATTTCTTCCTAGCTCCATATTCAATGATGTCACAGTGATGTCTTGGAATCTGCCATGGTAGGAGTATTTGCACTATGAAAATCAGCAAATGCTACAAATAAGCGCTTTTTTTCTCCCTAAGAATTAATTGTTAAACATTTACTGGAACACCACAAGTTTATCCTATTTACTTAAGACTTGAGTCTTAACATGTCATAGTAGAGTTAAGCAAAGGAGAACCTTAAAGAACAGCGATGAACCCTCCTAAGTTCACACAGCTGGTGAGTAAGGAGTTGAGTCAGCTTGTATCATTCCAAAGCTTTGGTCTTTCTGTCACATCTCTTTAACTCAGCGTAACCTTGAGAGGTATAGATAGTTTAAATGTGCAGGACAATTAAGGGCCTTAATAGTATGTGCAAAAATGTAACCATCGTGCCTAAGGTTGGTGGACTTTCCTAATCTGGCTGAGGAAATGAGGTTTCCTTGGGGTCACCCAGGTGTCTGCCTGCATTGGTGGTCCCTGTGTCTTAACCTTTAAACATACTTGATCTAAATTGTGTTTAAAGCCATCTGCTCCACAGTTTAGGCAGCATATAAAAACAGTGAATATTCTACTATCAACTGCAGAGATTTAAAGAGATTTGATGCAAACAAGTTGCCAAATCACTCGAAAGTTAGAATGCCACATGGCTTACTTTTAGACAACCTGGAAGTGTTTGAAGGTCACAAATACAAATGCTTCATTCAGAAATGAATAAATAGTATATTTATATTGTTAACCTTTGTACTGCACATTAATGGTGACAATTTCAGAACAAAGAAATTGACTTGCTTTATTCTTGATTTTGATCATTTGTCTATTCCAACTGTGTTAACCTTCTTATTAAGATTTGGATTTATTTTAAATGCATAAGGAATCTAACCTAGTTAGTGGTGTGAGGATTTAATGAACACAAGAGCAAAGGCTGCACATCTAACTGTGGTTCTCCGTCTTGGCTGCACATGGAATCACCCGGGGTATTTCAAAGCTCCAGCTGCCCAGGCTGCATCCAGACCAGCTCATCAGAACCTCTGATGGTGTCCTGGCATCCAGATATGTGCATTAAAGCTCCCAGGTGAACCCTGCCCTGCCCCCAGCCCACACCCCCACCGCCACCCTGTGCAGCCAAGGTGGGACCCACTACTGCAGGGTATATTTTCCTTGCTCTCACCTTACCTTTCTATTTCTTGGGTTTTCTATTGTTTACAGAGAGTCTGTTTGGGAAAATCTTAGTATCCTGTTACCACTGAGGCCCTGGGCTTGGCAGCAGACAAAAGGCCTCAGCGTTTCCTAGAAGATGTTTCAGGGAATAAAGAAGCCCCACACCTAGAAAATCAGTTCTCCCAGCCCCGTGTGACATCACAAGGAGCCAATAAAAAACTTCTATTTGAGTTTACCGGTTAGTGTCTAAACTGATTAAACCTAGAAATTGCTGGACAAACCCTGTAGGATTAGGTTCCCCTGAAACTGCTCTTTTTGTGAGAGAGCGCCCATTCTCTGATTTGCGCTTGATCCAGCCTTTGATCAGCTCTCTTAGTTTCACCACGTTTTCTCCAAGGCTGTTGCCGTATTGGGAGGAGGACGGTGGGAGTCCACAGGCACGAGAGGCCAGGTTTCAGAGTAAACAATGAGGATTCCACACCCTGAGCTCCTAGTGAAGCTGAAACCGAAGCTTTAGGCAGACTGTTGCTGCCACCTACCGGCAGTGATTGGTGTTGACTAGTGAGAAACACTAGCCAGCCCCCTGGTGGTGGGAGAGCCCAGCCGGACCCACCTCATGCTGTTGCTCCATGTTTCCCTAGCAGTGCTGTAAGCAGAAAGGACTTTCCCCATAAATGTACTAGATGGGGTCATGAGAATAGGGACATGCACTCATCTAGTGGTTTACATTATCTTTGGACCATGTCCATGGGAATCTTAAATGAGCCCTCCTTTTGTAATGTTTCATATTCTGTGATGAGAAAATTTTGATCATGTGTTCAATTAGGGCCTAACTTAAAACTTCTGGCCATTGAAGGCTAGGGAGGTAGGCAAAGCTGTCCTGATGACTGGGAGGAGCAGGAAGACCAGAAGACGCCACCCTGTGACAGTTCAAGAGTTGTTCAGCAGATGTTTGCCCCAACTATAGCCCCTCAACATTGCTCAGAAATCATTAGAAACACATTTACTTGGCTTTAAGATACTGCCATCAGTAAACAAACCATGGAACTCTCTGGAAAGGTTACTGTGTGCATCATTTATATAATAAACATATTTATCAGATACTTTCCAGAATTTTATGCCACATTTATTAAACAACTGCTAACTAAGATGCTCTGCGCTAGCACTCTGGGGATACAGGTATGAGTCAATTGTGGTCTCTGCCTTCAAGGAATTTACAGTCTTGTTGGAGAGGGAGATGAAGCTACTAACTGTGACCAAGACAGAACAAAGAAGTGCCATGATATGGGAGCAAAGTGCTGTCAAATCTGGAGGTGGAAATCATTGATTTTGAGTGCGGTGCTTGGGTGATGCTTAGACCAGTGGTTCTCAAAGTGCGGTCCCCACCCAGCAGCATGAGCATCACCTAGGAACTTGTTCGAGATGCGGTTCTCAGGCTTGCCCCAGACCTTGTTTTAACAAGGCCTCCAGGTGATGCACGCCAAAGTTTGAGAACCACTGCTTCAAAGAGAAGATGACAGTGAATAGAAAGAGGCCTTGAAAGACACACAGGACTTTTATAATTAAGGGATGGTGGGAGGGCTTTTATCCTAGTCATCCCTTACATTTGTATGGTGATTTATACCATGTTATCTGAATTGATCTTTAAGAACTATAGGAAATGAGACATGGAAAAGTTTAGGTTTCAAGGCAAATAAGAATTAGGTACAAATCATCCTTCTGTCAAAAAGCTGTGTGACTGGAGCAAGTCCTTTAACCTTTTAGAAACTGCTTTCTCACTGCAGGGATTTTGGGTGAGGATTAGATGTAATATATCTATACAGGGAGTTGTTGCTCACCAAATAGCTATTTCTATATATTATTTTTATTTTTATAAACTATTGCCTATGAGAAACCCAAGCTTAATGGCAGACATGACGTTGCCATTATTTCCTGACTCTCAGTCTTAGGCTAGTTTCCTTACCTAAGAGTTTTCAGTATGGACGGAGTCTCTGCAGAGGCCTTCTCACTATTTATGGGTTTGTCAGCATTTTTGGGTTTACCCTATATGGAAGTATAGAGGGTTCTACTAGTTCAATGTGAAAATGGCAAGCACAGAGGTGGAGCTTGAACAGAAGTAATTGAATATTGAGAAGTCTTGAATAAGGCTGAGTAGCACATAAACACCGGTGAACATGTTACTTTCTACCTCAGTCAAACAAGCCACATTAGAGGAACAGATATTCTTAAGCCTTCTGCTCTGTTTCCCAAGGTCAAGGACAAAAGTGGGCAACTTTTTATGGCCTGGATTCATTGATAGAGAATTGAACTCTGAGAATTTAGTGAGCTTTTTGTTTACATGTATATAATATCAACCCAAGGGAGAGCAGAGGCTTTAAGTAGAATCTAGTCAGTAGAGGCGTAAGTTACTGATTTTGCCTGAGATGACACAGAAGTTTGATCTTGAAAGATGAGTAGAATTTTGCCACACGGAAAAGAGGAGGGACTATGTACCAGATGGAAGCAATAATGTAGATTGGAAAGGATAAGTCATCTTTTAGAAAAAGAGAGAAGTTTAGTAGGGCTGGGACAAGGAAGATTAGGTGACAATCTAGGGACTTAGGGATGCACCTCGTAAGTAAGGTGGTATTCAGGTTGGGAAGGATGTTGTATGTTATGCTAAAGTTCTTATAGTGGTTATCTAGCTCAAATTACCCCAAAACTTTACAATTTAAAACAGAATAAACATTTTTTATCTCATACAGTTTCTGTGGGTCAGCAACTCAGGAGTAGGGAAGTAGATTTTGGCTCAAGATCTTTCATGAAATTGTGGCCAAGAATTAGACCACGCTGTAGTCATCTGATGGCTTCACTAGGGCAGGAATATCCATTTCCAGTTACTCCCTATGCTCTCCTTACCTGTTCCTTAGACCCTGGTGTCAACTAGTCTATTTTCTGTCTCTATGGAATTGACTATTCTGGATATTTCTCACAAACGAAATCATACTGTATATGACACATAGTGCTTGAATTTTGTTACAATATTTTTGAGGTTCATCCATGCTGTATCACATTTTGTTTATCCATTTATCAGGTGATGGATCTTGCCCATTTTTATACCAATCTTGGAACTGAACACACTCCTTTGCACCTTGTAGTTGTTCAGCATTCAATCATTAAGTGTGAATATCGAATTGAAGAGAAAAGTAAGTGAGATATCCCAGGTAGGATGGTTTTATCTTTTCAGGAAAGCTGGTGAAAAGTTTCACTCTAGGGAAGGAGGAGAATGTAGCCTTGAAAAAGATAGAGGTTTCGCATGTGTGAAATCTATTCTTTCTCAACAGAAGAGCTAAAGTGTTAATGACTTAATTCGTGGCTCCTTTAGCACATAGCAAGGAGCAATATGTGGTAGTTTCAAGTACTCTGGCAGGACCGGCCGGAGTGTAGAGGCTGGTAGATCTTCCAGACAGTCCTTCACGCACACAGATGTTGATTGCTGTAACACAGCTCCCCCTTCCCAAGGCCATTTCTTCTTTTTTACCCAAGGAAACGTGCTCACCTGATGCTTGGTCACCACAGCATGGCTTGACAAATATTGTGTTGTGTTGGTCTGCACCAGAGATCTGAACCTGTGAACGCCAGTCTGCTGAAGTGGAGTGTGCAAACTTAACCACTATCCCACCAGGCCAGCCTGTAATGCTCACCCAATTTTTGTTGCATGATCAGTGCAAAATAACTAGTAGAAATGAGCTGCATCAAAAGAGTGGAGAGTTCCTCTGAGAGAGTCTCCATGTGGTAGGAGAAGCTTCCAGGACTGCACAGGAGGATCTGTATGGGTCTGACTCACTGGGTTGCTGATAAAACCCCATCTCATAAGCAGTATCACTCTACCTTTCCTCTAACTTTTCTCTACCTTTTCTTTAACTTACTATCCTTTGGTGAGGAAATGAGAAGTGCCTGGTTCAGCTGGAAGTTCTAATTTTGAGATAAACTTTAAGGCAAAGAGCTCCAGCATTTCTGAGATGTTAGATAGCTAACAGCATCTGGGAGGTGTATTTCTTAAGCTTTATGGAACCAGATTCTGCATCCATTCTTTTTCTAGTAAAGGTAAAAAGCAAATATATGAAGAAACAATAAATAGCCAGGGGCAATGTGTCAGATCTTTGTTGTCTCAGGAGATCCCTCAATCTACCACGTAACACTCCCAGTCCCGGTCATTACTCAGTTGATTAATCACATCAAGCTGGGTAAAGTTTATCTCAGTGATTGTCAACCAATGCCTCACCAGGCGGTTTCTCACTCTTTGTTCCATGGACCATTGTCAGTCAATAATATTGTGTGAAATTTTACATTGTGTTGTTTGTATTATAAAGCAATACACATGCTAAATATGTTCTTCTAACCCTTCCACCTCCTTCCCAACAGACCCCACACTGCCAGGATGGCTCTGACTATTATATCACACCCATGGTTTTAGCCTGTTTTGATTGGTGGGCCAAATCCATGCCAAATTCATCACTTCTACTAATTCCTCAAGAAAGAACCTCAAGATTCCTCAAGACTGTGTAAGTACAGGATATTTGGGAAAGGACAGCCAACAACTCTTCTTTAACTCTGTAATTCTTCAACTTTGTATGCTGACTCTTGGTGGGAGTGTACCTTTGGGCAACAATTTTGGAGACAACTGGGGTGTATCTATAAATATTTAAAATGTATAAGTCCTTTGCCCAGTAGTTCCACTTCTAGACCAGTACATCTCAAACCATCTCTGGTAAAAGACCAGGTTTTTAAAATTTCCAATCTGTCATAAATCTCTAAACATTGGTGTCATACCCATGTCAAATTGATAGAAAACTCAATTTGTCCATTTATCTCATCAAAAAACAGTAACATGTAGCTCAGAGGTCAGCATTAGTCTGTAGACCACAGTTTTAGTGCCGCTGTTATAAACAACCTTATTCTAAAAATATACTTCTATGTGAGCACAAAGACATAAGTATTATACAATTATTTGTAATACCAAAAGATTGGAAGCAAAATAACTGTTCAGCAATAGAGGACTAGGGAAACACCTTGTGGTACGTTCATATAAGGCACTACAGTGTAGCCATTGAAAAGGAAAAATATACACTCTGAGAAATATTAAATGAAAAGAGCAAAATGTAGGGCAGTATTATAAAATCTGTTCTTTTATAGTAAAAGAGTAGTAAAAAACTTAGATATGCACATTGAAAACTTCCAGAGGTTGTGGCAGAGACTGCTAGCTGTCCACCAAATCTCTTCTCCCTTTGTTCTATTGTTACAGACTTTTTGCTAGGGATACTTCCCAGCATACCTTGTAGTTGTGTGGAGTCAAATAGGTCCTCACAAATGGAAGGTGAGCAGAAGATGTGTGCTACCATTGAATCTAGGCCTTAAGACACTGGCCTGAGTACTCTTCCTTGTTATTTTTCCCCTTGCCTCCAGTTGGAACCCAATCATAGGGGTGACCCAGCCTGGACCATGCAGGTAATGCCAATTCCCTAGGGGACAGCAGACCAACAAGGGAAAGGAACATGGGATCTTGAAAGGCCATGTAGAGCACAGCTGTCCTGCCAACCTAAACTATTCTCATTGGAATATTATGGGATAAATAAATAAACTTGTGTATTCTTGTGTGTCTCGTTATAGCAGCCAAGACTTTACATTTATAATACAGCAAGATACATAAGAATCTTTAGTAGTGATTACCTCTAAGAAGCAAAGTTTAGTTGAGAGGGACATGTGTTTCATTGTATATCCTTTTGTAAGACTTGAATGCTTAAAAAATTATTTGCAGGTATAAGTACTAATTCACTTTTAAATAACCATAGAAAAGAGAACAATGCTGACTTTCTCTTTGACAAGTTATAGTTCTAAGTTTTTGATGCCAGTGTCAAATGAGGAATAAATGGGTTTCCAGAACAAATGTTCTTATTAACCACTGACTCTTTCTTTACCTTGACTTTATTAAGATGTCTGCTAAGAAGAAGGTAAAACTGTTTGTGATTTTCATTAACTTTCCATCCTGTCAACAGAACACCGCTCAAGGGCATGAGCTTAACATAGATTCTCAATTACTAATGCTACTGAAAAAATCTACATTTTCATGTATCAAAAGAATCAGGGGACAGAGGAATGAATTTCTGTTAGACAACAAATTAAGGTAGTAGATGAGTTTAGACGTAAGTAGGTGATTTATTCAGTTCCTTAGAAATGTATTTTCAAAGATAACTCATCCAGCAGCATTAATTATAAGCCTATATTTAAGGATGGATAATATATTGGAGGTTTTTTTTTTTAATTTTCTTTCTGTAGGAATTTTATTTTTTTTATCTTGGGATAATGCCTAGTTATTCTCAGTTACTTTTCAAAAGACTCTTTCTCAAGGTTCATATCTTTAGTGGATAGAGGATACTATGAACAGTCACAGAGGAAATAAGGGGAGTAGGGAGGCTTGATATTATTTCATTTGGGAAAATTATGTAAAGAGATACCTAAATTTATGCCCTCTGAGTAGAACGTAAAGATAAAATTAATTTCTGTATTAATAATTATGTTAATGTAAAAATATCAACAAAACTTCTTTCCTTTTGATTTCTGTCAAAAATAAAAAAAGTAAAAAAATCCAGTATAGATCGGAATTGCTTTTGTATTACAGGTGTATTTCTCTACTGTATACTTATCATATACTAATTATGTGAAATGTTGCATTTTTAATCATTAATTTGAAGATTTACAGTAATGGCAATTGACAGATACTCTAAAGTTTTCTAACTTATCTTGATACTTTTTAAAAAATGGTTAAGAACAAGAAGACACTTAAAAAACTCTGTTCACCTCAGCATTTAAATAGCATCTAAATTTTAGATGCCAGGTATTAAAGTCAGTATTTGTAATAAAAATTCTAAAAGAAACACTGATGCAAACACTGTCATAACTGCATAGCCATGGATAGGTGACAAGTTTCAACAGCAAATTAATACATCAGAAGCATTCATTACAATGTAAAAATTCTCAGGTATTGTAAAAAAGGTGTGATAGGCAGGCTTCTAAGATGTCGCCAGTGGTTCCCACTTTCTGATAGTCATACCCTTGTATAATCCCCTCACTCAATATACAAATTATTGTACTGTGAATTATTTTCAGTTAAGATTACATTTTTCAGACCTTGCCAAAACAAGCCTTCTGCGTTGGTGTTGTCAGACCACTGGAGGATGGAGCTCTTGCAGATCCTTTGTCATAGCCTTAAATAGTGAGAATGCCATAACACTGGCTCCACTGGAATAAATACAATCACATCCATATTCTCACCCGTTAGCCTCTGCAGGCCAAGTAGAATACCATTTTAAATTTCCAGTTTTGTGTTTTTTGGTTAAAACGAATGTTGTTTTCTTGCTTTGGTTTATGCTCTGCATGAGGTTATCGATGATGGCTAATCCTGGGTCCCAATCCCTCTCCTCTAAACAAAGGAGAACATTTTTTTCTTCACTCTCTTCTAGGTGGACATGCAGCTCATTTAGCACCCAATCCGTGACAGAGGCATCTTTGGTGTCTTAAGAAATGTAAGCATCATAGAAAGTTTGGGATGTGGAAAGAGACCTGTAGCCTTTTACCTTAGCTAAACACACATGGTAGATAAACCAAACATCCCAGTAGAACCAATGGTGAGCCAAGGCAGCCAACATCACCGTGACAGTGATAAAGAATGTGAAGAAGCTTAACGCTGCCACGATGGTATCTGAAACGCATGTCGTTAGCTCTAGACTCACTATACTCTTCCATCTTTGATCCCCGGGACTGGCTTACAGGACATCTGCCAATCTAGGAATTGTGATATTCAGATTTTCATCCATCCATCTTCGAAAATCTCCAATGTCACAGGTAGATTCAAAAGGGTTTCTACGAAGTTTCAAAATGGCTAAATTGATGAAGTCTCAGTTTGAAGCATGGATTTGTTGATCATCTTTAGCCTGTTGAAACGTAAATCAAGGTGTACCAGACCACTGGCTTTAGAAAGGAAGCCGGAGGGCAGGTAGGAAATCTTGTTTTGAGTCAGTAGCAGTGTCCAAAGGGAAGGTGTAAATTTGGATAGGCTATTAGTTCTAAAGAGGAGAGTTTGTTTCCACTTAAGTCAAGCAAGTGGAGATGAGGAAAATGCTGGAGTAATATCCAGCTGAAGAAATTTATCCTGTTATCATTTATATATGGTTCAGTTAGACTCTGGGACAATTTAAGGAATTCATTCCTTCATTATGGATATGCTGGAGGTTATTAAAGATAAATCAAGCTGTGTCAGATTCCTGAGACATTTAAAAATATGCCTGTACCTATTATCTTTAACATTCCACAAAAGTCAAGATGGTTTCCTTGAAGAAACCACTCAGTATCTTCCTTTAAACTAATTCTCCCAGAGACATCCTTCTCAGTTCATTCTCTGTTAAAGTATAAATGCTGTT